>NC_064821.1:199472801-199782679 GCF_024166365.1 Elephas maximus indicus
GTCAGGGTGGTATTCTTTCACCATACCTATTCAATCTGTATGCTGAGCAAATAATATGAGAAGCTGGACTATATGAAGAACAGGGTGTCAGGACTAGATGAAGACTCATTAACAACCTGCATTATGCAGATGACACAACCTTGCTTGCTGAAAGTGAAGAGGACTTGAAGCACTTACTAATGAAGATCGAAGACCACAGGCTTCAGTATAGACTGCACCTCAACATAAAGAAAACAAAAATCCTCACAACTGGACCAATAAGCAACATCATGATAAATGGAGAAAAGACTGAAGTTGTCAAGGATTTCATTTTGCTTGGATCCACAATCAACAGCCATGGAAGCAGCAGTCAAGAAATCAAAAGATGCATTGCATTGGGTAAATCTGCTGAAAGGACCTCTTCAAAGTGTTGAAGAGCAAAGATGTCACCCTGAAGACTAAGGTGCCCCTGACCTAAGCCATGGTATTTTCAATCGCATCATATGCATGTGAAAGCTGAACAATGAATAAGGAAAACCAAAGAAGAGTTGATGCCTTTGAATTGTGGTGTTGGCGAAGAATATTGACTGTCAAAAGAACGAATAAATCTGTCTTGGAAGAAGTGCGGCCAGAATGCTCCTTAGAGGCAAGGATGGCGAGACTGCATACTTTGGACATACTTTGGACATGTTGTCAGGAGAGATCAGTCCCTGGAGAAGGACATCATGCTTGGCAGGGTACAGGGTCAGTGGAAAAGAGGAAGACCCTGAACGAGGTGGATTGACACAGTGGCTGCAACAATGAGCTCAAGCATAACAACGATTGTTAAGGATGGCACAGGACCGGGCAGTGGTTCGTTCTGTTGTGCATGGGGTCGCTATGAGTCAGAACCGAGTCGACAACACCTAACAACAACAACATTTCTTGGTTTAAAGAAAACTTCAAAAGATCTCTGTTTAAGGTTTAAAGATTATCTTAGGGCAGTATTTCAGGGGTTCATCCAGCCTCCATGGTTCCTGAAATTCTGGATTCCATGAGGATTTGAAATTCTATTGTGCACTTTCCCCCCTTTTGGTCAGGATTTTCTATAGAATCTTAGATCTAAATGTTAGGTAATGGTAGCAAAGCACCATCCAGTTCTTTTAGTCTTATGGCAAAGGAGGCAGTTGATATACAGCCAATTGGCCACACATTCCATCTCCTCCTCCCATTCCTGACTCTCTTTCCTCTGTTGCTGGAAGACCAATTAGGAGACCAATTGTTGTACCTTGGCTGGCTGCTTGTAAGCTTTCAAGACCCCGGGCACTATTCGATGAACCAGGAGGTAGAACAGAAGCACTAAACGTGATATTAACTGGGATGTCCCGTGAAACTATGACCCTAAACCTCCAAACCAAAGAACGAAATCCCGTGAGGTGTTTGGTTGTACATAAGCATGCTCAGCAGCTACTCTCTTTTTTGGTTGTTGTAAATGTATTTAGTACACAACTTTTACTAATTCAGCATTTTACAGGTGTACAACTCATTAATAGTAATTACATTACACTAACTGTGCAGTCCTTACCCTTAATCAATGTGATTTTTACATCGCCGTAAAAAAAAAAAAAAAAAAAGCAGTGTTTTTAAGCAATAACTCCCCTCTCCCACTCCTGGTAATTACTAATAAACTGTGGTCTCTATACATTTGCCTTTTCTTGTCTTTTTATATAAATGAGCCCATACGATATTTGTCCTTTTGTGATTGACTTATTTCATTCCGCATAATGGCTTCAAGCTCTATCCATGTTGTAGCATTTCTAAAGATTTCATTTTTCCTACTGGCTAAGCAGTATTCCATTGCATGTAGATACCACATGTTGTTTGTCCATTCGTCTGTTGATGGACATTTAGGTTGCTCCTACCTTTTGGCTATTGTGAATAGTGCTGCAGCGAACATTAGCTTACCTGTGTCTGTTTGTGTCGCTGCTTTCAAGTCCCTTGGGTATATTTCCAATAGTGGAATTGTTGGGTCATATGGTAGTTCTATTTTTAGTTTTTCGAGGAACTGCCACACTGTTTTCCACAAAGGCTGCACCATTTTGCATTCACACCAACAATGGATAACGGTTCCAATTTCCCCACATCCTTGCCAACATTTGTTACTTTCTGCATTTTTATCTTAGCCATCCTCCCCATTGCCATTGAGTTGACTTCAACTCATAGAGACCCTACAGGACAGAGTAGAACTACCTCATAGGGTTTCCAAGGTGGTAATCTTTAAGGAAGCAGGTTGACACATCTTTCTCCTGCAGAGCAGCTGATGGGTTCCAACCACTGACCTTTCAGTTAGCAGCCAACTGCACCACCAGGGCTCTTTTTAGCCATCCTAGATGGATCCTAGGTAGCATAGTGGTTACCGGATTGGCTGCTAACCAAAAGACTGGCAGTTCGAATCCACCAGCCACTCCTTGGAAACCCTCTGTCCTATAGGATTGCTACAAGTAGGAATTGACTTGATGACAACGGGTTAGATTTTTTGGTTTCAGATGGCTACTGACATTGAGTATTTTTTCATTTGTTTTGGTGGCTATTTGAATGTCTTCTTTGGTGAAATACCTATTCAAGTCCTTTGCCCACTTTTTTGATTGGGTTATCTGTCTTTTTGTTGTTAAGTTGTCAAAGTTTTATATACATTTTGGTTGTTAGATTCTTATTGGATATATGGTTTCTGAAGACATTCTCCCTGTCAGTAGCTTGTCTTTTCAGTTTTTTTTTAAAATCTTTAGATGAACAAAAGTGTTTAATTTTTATGAGGTCCCATTTATTTATTTTGTCTTTTACTGTGTGCTTTTGTTATTATATTAAATAAAAGCTAGGCCCACAGCCCTGTCCTTGCATTTTCTTCTAAGAATTGTATGGTCTTAGTTTTCACACTTAGGTCCTTAATCCGTCTTGAATTCGTTTTTGTGCATGGTGTGAGGCATGGATCCTGTTTCGTTTTTCTTCATATGGAAATCAAATTTTCCCAGTACCATATAATGAAGAGACTCTTCTTTTCCCATCAGATGGACTTAGCACTCTTGTCAAAAATCACTTGGCCACAGATATGTGGATTAATTTCCGGATCCTCAATTCTGTTCCCTCAGTCTATGTGTCTGTCATTATACCAGTACCAGACTGTTTTGATTATCGTTGCTGTATAACATGTTTTAAAATCAGAAAGTGCAAATCCTCCTACTTTGTTCTTCTCCTTCAACATTGCTTAAGCTATTTGGGGCCTCTTGCCATTTCATATAAAACTGATGATTGGTTTTTTCATTTCTGTAAAGAAGTCCGTTAAAATTTTTGTTGTGATTGTGTTGTATCTATATATTGGTTTGGGTAGCATTGTCATCTTAATCATGTTAAGCCTCCCAATCTATGAACATGAGACATCTTTCCATTTATTTAAGTTTTCTTTAATCTCTTTCAGCAGTGTTTTATAATTTTCATTGTATAAATCTTTCACATCCCTAGTTAAATTTGTATTTTATTTTCTTAGATGCTATTGTAAATTGAGTTATTTCCTTAATTTTCCTTCCAGATCCCACGTTACTGGTGTATAGAAACTCAGTTTATTTTTTTTGTTGACCTTGTACCCTGCAACTGTGCTAAATTCCTCCATTAGCTCTAGAAGCTTTCTTGTGGATTTTTTTGTGTGTGATTTTCTGTATATATAGGATCATGTCGTCGATGAACAGAAATAATTTTACTTCTTTTCCAATCTGGTTACCTTTTATTCCTTTTTCTCGTCTTATTTCTGTACCTAGAACTTCTAATACAATATTGAATAGAAGTGGTGAGCGCATACAGCTTTGTCTTATTCCTGATTCCAGGGGAACGCTCTCAATCTTCCTCCTTTAAGTATAGCATTAGCTGTTGGTTTTTCATATATGCCCCTAATTGTATGGAGGAATTTCCCTTCTATTCCAATCTTCTTGAGGGTTTTCATCAATAAAGGGTGTTGGACTTTATCAAATGCTTTTCTGTGTCCATAGAAATGATCGTGTGGTTCTTTTCTTTTGTTGTATTGATTTGGCATATTATGTTGATCAATTTTCTAATGTTTAACCAACCTTACACTCCTGGAATAAATCCCACTTGGTCATTGTGTATGTCTCTTTTAATATATTCTTGGATCCTGGTCACTAGTATTTTGCTGAGGATTTTTGCATCTATATTCTTAAGTGATATTGGCCTGTAATTTTCTTTTATTGTGATGGCTTTTAAATATTCTGACAGTTTGCAAGCTGTGTCTGAAACCATTAGTAGCTTGGTGTCAGCCTTGGTGGGAGTACAAATTGGTAAATGCTACAAATGAGGGCTTCCCCCCACCCCACCCCCACCCAGAGCTGATTTACCAGAACCCTACTATAGATGACTAAATCTTTCCTTCTCCCAGGACCTTAATTTTCAGCCAAATAGAAAGGAAGAATGAGTGAGAGACGGACTCTGGCCTCTTACAGAAGGACCATCTGGCTGGTGGAACCTGAGTATATACAATACTGTACATTTGTACTGTGTTTTAGCATTTTTAAAAAGGTTTTCACTTTCATTATCTACTTTGGTCTTCACAATACCCTAAAAGTAGATATAATTATCCTTACTATATAATGAGAAACCCAAGGCTCTGAAGTGAACACCTCTCTTAGATGTCTTCCCAGTCCCCCTTCTCTAATAATTGCCCACTGCAATCCCAGAGAGGTCTCCCTAGGAACCATGTTTCTGCTTTACATAACCTGGACTTTCTGACTATAAATGCTTGGGATGTCTCCAAGGTACACATATCTGAACCAAGGGGCCAATCAGGTTTTGAGAGTTGAAACTGAGAAATACAAAAGTCTAAGCTTGGGGAGGTAAGTTATGCAAATGGCAGGAATTCACAGGTACACCTCAGGGATTCCTTAAGCTGGGAACTCTGGACTAGTCCCAGTTACCATTCTTTCTTCCTTTCAGCCCTTCCTGACTCTTTCAAGCCCCTTGAATTACTTTAAATAACTCTAGTTCCCTGAAACAAATTCTCCTTTCTTGCTAAAGTTACAATGAATTGGTTTCTGTTACTTGCCATCGTAAAAACCTTACCTAATATAAGGAGAGATGTTAGGATCTTTGTCCAAAGTCACAGAGCTATTAAGTGACTGACCTGAATTCTGAACCCAGGTCTGTCTGACTCCAAGTATAATATCCTATCCTTATCCCATACACACTAGTCAGGCATGAGCTATGAATGGAAGTAGTGAAGGCCTAAGACTTTATTGCACATTTACATTTTGAAAGGTCAAAAAAAAAAAAAAAAAAAAACCTCCTTCATAGCTCTTGCCTCTTTCCATCCAACCTTTAACTCTTCTCTCTTTTTTCTCAAATCATATGATATCTTTGTTCAGATATATAATTAAGATGACCTCAGATCACAGGATGACAGGATCAAGGGCTACTCTTTTTTGTACTTTTTGAGCTTCTCCTTTCCTTCTTGCAATTAGAGATTACATTTTTAATTTCCTTGTATCTTTTATGATCTAGTATGGTGTATAATAAATATTTGTTAGATTAAAAAAGATGAACTCAGAACTGATTTGGATTGATAGATGGGAGAAAAGGAAGGGACTGGAGAGAATTCATCTGCACTGCTTTCTTTGTCTCCAAATCTTAGCCTCACCAACTTCAGAAGAAGTTTTAGCTCTCCCAGGTCTATCAGTTTTGGGATCTGCTGTCCCAGGTCATTCCCAAGTGGAACAAGTTCTAGGAGAAATGAATTGAATTTGTCCTGAGGTTTTACTCTCCTCCTCCCAGACGGTGTCCCCAGGGCCCCCAGCAAGCCTCCCAGTAGTCATGCAGGGCCCCAGGGGGTGCCATTTGGCTCCCCTTACTCACTGTGCACCGCCAGTAGGAACTTCCACTCCCGCTCAACCCCCATGGTATTCAACACCTGCAGGGTGTAGGTGCCACTGTCACTTTCCTGAACTGTATAGATGTGCAGCGTGCCATGGTCATCAAGATGGGCCCTGCCTTGGAGTTTAAAGTATTCAGGAATGTTGCCCTCATCCTGTTCTACGATCTTCTGGTCAGTGCCATAAATCCAGGTGAATTTTTTGTAGTTGCCAGGCTCAGGGACGTGCAGGCTCACATTGCTGCCAGTGACCACAATCATCTTATGTGCTGAACAAGCTGCCAATCAGATCAGAGTGAAAGCAGTGAATACAAGTGGCCTGGGCTTTGGGTACTTCTCTTTTTAAAACTCTTAATTCATTGGGAGTTATTTTTCCCTTCTAATTAAAGTCATTTTTATTCCTATTCCTATTTGCAGTTTTGTTCTTTTACTTTACGAGAGTACCTCAAATTGTATAAACTTCAGATCCCAAAAAAACCTGGTTTGGTTAAGGCAAGGAGAAGAAAAAGATGATCTCTAGAAGGTTCAAGATGAAGGGAGGATTGTTGACTTTTTTTGAGGAGGGACGAGAACTAAAAATATTTAAAAAAGTAGAAAGAAGTTAAAGACAGAGGAAGGAGGGAATGTGATCTATTTCACTTGGTTTCATACGCTGTCACAAAAAATCTTATTCTTCAACATCATACACATACCTAGCTGTTTACTTTCTGCAGTATTTCTCCTTTCCAAAAACTTCAGCCATTAAAAGATAAAAATTCCTGTACCCTCAAGGTATTGAAGTTCCGCTTCATTCATTCTACCAACCACCCATCTACCCATTCAACATTTATTGAGCACTTACTATGTGCCTGGGATGTACGCAGGCATACCTAGGCATTCATTTCCACAGTGCTTCTGGTCAGTTCAGTCCATATTTTATCATCCTTCTGACATAATCAGTTCAGTCCAGGCAATAGTTTTGGACAACCACTATGTGTCTGGCACTGTGCAAGGCCCTGGTAAGAGCCATGAACAATGCCGACACAGTCTCTGGCCTCGTGGAGCATGCAGCCTAGCAGGACAGTCCCTCCTGAATTTAAAAATCACTGGACACATATTCCAGACTTGTTCTCATTCTGTTACTTATTTCCACATGAGTTACTAGAAGTGGGTGATAAGGTTTTTTCAACCTCTGCACTACCGACATTTTGGGCTGGACAATTCTTTGTTGTCAGCATTGTCCTGTGTATTATAGGATGTTTAGCAGCATCTCTGGCTTCTACCCACTAGATACCAGTAGCATCTCTCCAGGTGTGACATTCAAAAATGTCTCCAGGCATAGCCAAGTGTCCCCTGGGGGCAAAGTATCTCCCATCCCACTTGAGAACCACTGGCATAGATCATCCTTGGCAAATTCTCCAAAAAGCCTCAAGAATATACTTTGGAAAATAGCACAACCCACAATTAACCAGTTCTGTATCTCTTAGTAAAAAGACACAGCCAACCACCAGGGTGGCTACCTTTTTAGAATCATTACGCATTGACCTCGTATTACATTCAAATGATCTGTTTAATGTTTAATACCCACTTCTATCATTAGACTGTAAGCTTCTCAAGGACAAAAAATGAGTCTTATGGGTCTTATTCCTTTTCCTGCTCAAAGGATAATGGTTAAAAGCATAGGCTCTAAAAATCACACTACCTCAGCTCAAATCCTGGCTCTGCCACATATGTTCAGCTGTCTAACCTCTTAGTCTTTTTTTTCATCTATAAAATGGGTTGTTGATAGAATTTATCTCAAAGTTATTGTAAAGATTAAATTAATTAACATAAATAAAGTACTTAGAATAGTATCTGGAAGATTAATAGTCATTCAATAAAGACCATAAATTCTTTTCTGCATTAACACCTAGTACTATGCCTAAAATGAATGAGACGCTTAATGATTGCTTTTCAAACTTACTTTATTGTACCAAAATAATGGTAAAATAAGTAAAATAGGGACTAGACTAATAATATATTTTGTGGACATGAAAGTGAATTTGAAAGAGTGAAGAATGAGGAAGAAGGGGCCTAGAAATTTGTAGCAGCTCCTAAGTAAGCATTCATGTATAACCTGATGGTCTAAAAGTGAAAGACATCAGTACACACAGGAGATGGCACAAAACCAGGTTACTGGTCTAGGACATGTGACAGTAGAGTAAGAGAGGTCCCAGCACCATTTTAGACTAGAAAATGTCCCTGAAGCTTCCTTGGGGAAGGAGAGATGAGGATGAGTCCGATGAGAAATGAAGAGTACAGAGCATTTTAGACTCAAATCATGGTCCAGACCCAGTTATAATTTGCATGCTCTCCCCTTGCAATAATGGAGTCCACTTTATAAGAACCATAAGATCATGTTTGGCAAGTGTGTCACCAACCTGCTCAGAAGACCTTCAAACCAAAGTTGAGAGAAGGTGAGAAACTGGAGCAGACGCACCATCACTAAGATTGTGAGCGTCTCAGAGGATAAGACCATGTCTTACTCCATTTTGAATCCTCATAGTACTTGGCTCACATTTTGTGCTTAATACATTTTCAGTAAATGAATAAGTGTGTAACAAGGACAAAATATATACATAAGTGTCCCCAACCTTCTCTCCATGATATCGTCCCAAGCAAAAATAAGTTTTTATATTTTTACTGCCCACTCAGCTTCTTTCTCTGGCCTCCTCCTTAAGAATAATTTAGCCTGAAGAGGCAAGAGGAAAGGAGGAGAGAAACAAACAAGGGCCGCTCAGCTTGGGCTCAGGAATAGGGTGCTGTATAGCACAAAGGCTCAAAAGAGTGAGAATCTCTGGGCAGGAGATGGATAGGACAGTTTGAAAAGACCGAATAGGGCAGGAAACTGAGCCAGTGGGGCCTTGTCTTATGACTGGGTCCTGAGTAAATGAATGAAAGATGACCGCTGTGATAGAAGAATGAACGAATCTGTCTTGGAAGAAGTACAGCCAGAATGCTCCCTAGAAGCAAGGATGGCAAAACTTCAACTCATGTACTTTGATACGTTATCAGGAGGAACCAGTCCCTGGAGAAGAACATCATGTTTGGTAAGATAGAGGGTCAGCGAAAAAGAGGAAGACCCTCAATTAGGTGGATTGACATAGTGGCTACAACAATGGGCTAAAACAAAGCAATGATTGTAAGAATGGTGCAGGACTGGGCAGCATTTTCTCTTGTACACAGAGTTGCTGTGAGTTGGAGCCAACTTGACAGCACCTAACAACAAAATTGATACAGAAATATTGTAACACAATTTGGGAATGGGAAAGCATTGGATCCTCTGCAACAGAGAATTCTCTAATAAATTCAGAAAGAGAGATATATAGATTGCCTTTTTCTTATATATATTTGTGTATTTTTTCAACTTTTAAGCCATATTTATAAAATCTTGACTTACATTCCTAGCAGTTCCGCCTTTTGGAAGGTAACCTTATAGAAAGCTACGATTTTGGTTTCAGTCTAACAGAAAGAAGTAGTTGGTAATGTGTCTGGATGCTTAGGATAGAGTAGCTGTGTTATCTGTAGTTTATAACAGAAAAAGAACATATCCTGCCCGCACCCACTCATGTTTCTTGTTCTTAGAAAAGCAGAATTAACAGGAAAAAAAGATTCCAGGTCAAAGGAAGTCACGCTTTCATACCAAGGGGTATACCCAGAGAAGAGAAAGAGGTTCTAAAGAGGAAGTTCTGACTACTCTAAATCCAAGAAAAGAAGGAAAGTTTTAGGGACATTGCTGTGAAGTTACCTGGAGCTCATTGATGGGCATTCTATGTTTAACAAGTCTGTACAATCTCTTTTAGGAAGTAATTTGGCAATAGATACGAAGACCCCAGATTTTTGTTTTGGGTGACAAGATGAACAGGGTGACATTTTCTGAAATGGAAACTATAGTGGCTTTAGTGGGCCAGATCACAGTGGGCCAAGGACTAAATAGAAGGTGAGGAAGAGAAGACACCAAAAATAAACTATGATTTTAATAAACTTAAGTGCGAGTGAGAATGATAGGGTAATATGTAAAGGGGCATAAAAGATAAAGAAAGTTTCATTTTGTTTCTGGTTTTATTTAAGAAGGGAAAAGACTTAAGCTATCGATAGGCTAAGGGAAGGAGCCAGTGGAGGTGGAGAAGTTGGAAACAAGGGAGAGAAGGCAAATGACTGATTTTGGGACTGGGCTGCTGGGGACTCAGAGTAGAGGTGAAGGCATGGGTCTTGGCTGGGATGGAGGATATCACAGCCTCTGAGGGAGAAGAGGAGGAAAAGACAGTTGGTGTTGTACAGAAGTTTATAACATGCAGATGGTGAGCAGTAACTTGAGGGGCTTCTTGCCTGGCAATCTCTGGTCCCCGGTTCTTCTGTGAAGTAGGAGACAAGTTCTTTGTTGAGAGAGTAGAAGACTGAGGTAAGAGGCCTTGAGAATAAGGGTGAAGGTTCAAAATAGCCACTGTGGGAAATGGGAGAAAGAATTTAACAGGACAAAGAAGGCTACTCTGAGGCCCAGCATGGCTGACACCATGTCTCATATTTCCATCCATCCGTCCGTCTGTCCATCCGTCCATCCATCTATACATACATACATCAATTTATTTACTTATTGATTCATCTAATAAATGTTTAGTGAACACTTACTGTGTGTTAGGCCCTGTGTGAGGCACCAGTGCATACACTGATGAATCGGATAGATATAGTTTCTTCTCTAAAGGACCTTCCAGTTCAGTGGATATAGACAATTAATCAGACAATTCCACTATTGATGATAAGTGTTAGGATAGGGAAAGTATGGGATGCAGAGGGGACATAGAAGAAGGCACACATCGCCTGAACTTGGGGTTCAGGAATGGCTTCCATAGAAAGTGTGGTCTAAGCTAAGACCCAAAAGTTTATGTAGGGATTATCCAGGAAAGATGGGGACTGGGAGTAACAAGTGTTCCAAGCAGAAGGAAAAAGAAAAAAAAAAAATAGCACCAAACTCCCAGAGACCAAAAATAGCAAAATTTATTCAAGGAAGTAAAAGTTCAGTCGATTATGACATAGACTAGGGGAGGTCAGGAAATAGCCATATTATGAAATTTGAACTTCATCTTCAGAGCTTCTGTTGCTCACTCTCATTTACTATAGCAAACTTGGAAGAGTTTTTAGCAGAGGAGTGAAATAAACAGATAACCATCTTAGAAAATTTATTCCGATGGCAGTGCAGAGAACAGAGCAGATAGGGAAGAATGGAATAAAAACAGCAGTTAAGAAAGGAGACTATTGTAATGGGCTAAGACAAAATGGTGGCTTGATCTAGGATTGTGGCAGTAGGGGTAGATGGAATTAGATATATTCGAGAGATATTTTTGAAGGTAAATTGAGAGAACTTATTCCTTGGATATGAGAGGCAAGAGAAAGAAAGCTATCAAGGATGACTCCTGGGACTCTGGCTTAAGCAATCGGACAAATGGAGATGCCACTTATTGAGACAGAGAAGGAGGAGAAACAGTAGGTTTGAGGGGAGAGAGGTTTATAGTAATTATTTTTAAATGTCTGGAGAAAGTTTGACACTCCTGCCATCAAGAGGTAGAGTCTATATTCGCTCTCCGTAAATGTGGGTAGGCCTTGATGACTGCCTCGGTGAATAGAGTGCAGCCAAAGCGATGTTGTGTGACTCCCAGAGCTAGGTTAGAAAAGGTCAGGCAGCATCTGCCTGTTTCTCTTGTACTCTCACTCTGGGAGGTTTCACCCGCCGTGGAAAAAGCCCAGCTACCTTGAGACCAGCGTGTAGAGACAGATAAAGATAGAAATAGAGAGAGGGAGGAGGAGGAGAGAGAAAACTGAGGAATCCCAGCTGTTTGCAGCTTCCCCAGCCCAAGCGCCAGACATGTGAGTGAAGAAGCCTTTAAGCTGACCCCAGGCCCCGCCGTGAACTGATTAAAAGCATGTGAACTGATTAAAAGCACACGACAGATCTCAAGCAGGAAGTACTGAGCCCAGTCCACGCCTAGATACTTGGTCAAAATAAATGATTGTTATCATTTAAGCAATGGTGTCGTGGTGGTTTGTTACATGGTAAAAGATGATGAGCTAATTTTGGACATGTGTTTTGGAACCTAGAGGAGGGTCTAACTCTTTTCCCCCTCCAGAAAAAACTCGAGGCCAATTCCGACTCACGGTGATCCTATATGACAGGGCAGAACTGCCCCATAAGGTTTCCACGACTGCAAATATTTACAGAAGCAGACTGCCACATCTTTTTCCCAAGGAGAAGCTGGTGGGTTCAAACCACTGACCTTGTGGTTAGCAGCCAGACGCCTAACCACTGCACCACTTTTTTTTTTTTTTTTTTTTTAAGGACTCCTTAGACAGTTAGAAATGCAGGTCTGGGGCTTGGGAAAGAGCTATGGAATTAACCTGTGCTCTTCCCAGGCTCTTTTCTGTCTCAGATTGTGTGTGCCACAATCTGCAAAGCAATTTCACATTCTTTGTTTCATTTGATCTTAATGGCAACTGCTGGAAGAAGCATATTATTCCCATTATAGATCTGAGGAAGCTGAGGTAAAGGGAGCTTATACGATTTACAGAAAGTCCTATGGCATGAAACCCAGGTAGAATGTAGGTCTTCAGGTTCCCCCCCTCACCCCAAAAAAACTATTTCCAAGCACCCTGCTAAGTACTGTGGAGGACGGGGAAGGCACCTAGTGGTAGGGAGTGCCCTGAGTCATTGCCCTGAAACCAGAGAGCCTAGAACAATCAAACCTAGAAGAGATAAAAGAGAAGGGCTAAGAGTGCTTCCCACACTTTTCCACAGAAGCACCCCTTCCTACAGAGGAGAGAACGACTATATCCCAAGGAAGAGCTGAAGGTATAGCCCAAAAGGAAGTTCTTTGAAGTCATTCACTCATTTATTTATTGAGCACCTCCTATGTCACAGGGACTGCTAGGTTCAGCAGTGCAACACTGGGCATGGTCCCTGTCCTCATGGAGGCCAAGGAAGCAGACAATTAAACAAGCAATTTATCAATCTTAATCTGGAAACTGCAGTTTCCAGGAGGAAATCACATGACAATGGAAGCCTAAAGGAGAGGCAAGGAGAGGGAAGGATGCAGGGAATCCCAGGCAGAAGGAAAGGCATGCATGGAAGCTCAGAGGTAAGAAAGAGGTGCCTGTTTCAAGGCAAACAGCAAAGTTTGGTTTAGCTGAGCTATGGTTAACAGGGATAAAATTATGACTACCTATAGATCTATGCAGAAGAGATTTAGACACATGGACCTCCATCTAGTTGTTTTGGTTTTGTTTTCCTGGGCTTAGTCTCAGGAAAGCATGATCACGTTAACAGTTTGGGAATTTGACCTGTGTGCCCTTAGAAGAATTTCCTAATCTCTCAAGAGATAAGATTAAGAGATTAAAAGATAAGAGATTTTTCTTATCTGAAAAATGCAGGTAATAAGAGCCACTTCACTATTTTCTTATGAAAATTAAATAACATATAAACATATATTTAGATGGCATATAAGATGTCTAACACAATGTCTAACACACAGTAAATGCTTCATTTGCATTTTATTAACCTAAGTTATAGAAATGGATGATGCCAACCCAATCAAAATAAATGTTACCCATTCAAAGGATAACATAATCGTGTAATCATGTGTCTATTGTCTGCATGTTTTAACCAAAGGAGAAGAAATGATCAGGATTAAGCCTAGAAAAAGAGAAGTCAGAGAATGACCAACTGTCAGAGACACATCTAGAGAAAGTCCTGAAATGGTCCAGTTCTCTTGGCAGAGAGAATCCCAGCAGCTGGATTAATACTTCGTTTTGGGTCCCACTCCCAAGGGCATAGCAGTGTCCGGGAGTTGAGTCATCCCTACCACCATCCAGCTCCAAGTGCCCTGATGGTGTCTCTAGATTCACAGTCATGAACCAGACCTAAAGTATTGCCACCCGCTGAGGCCCTCTGTGAGGGCCAGCTGAATTTCCTCCAAGCATCACTATCTCATCTCTCTAAAGTTATATCCTGTCATAATGTTATGATGCTGTGTAACATTCCTATGTTTGCTCATTTTTACTCTGACGATGCCTTACAGTGGTTAGCATGGAATCCTGGCGGTACGGTGGTTAAGAGCTTGGCTGCTAACCAAAAGGTCAGCAGTTTGAATCTACCAGCTACTTCTTGGAAACCCTATGGGGCAGTCCTACTCTGTCCTATAGGGTCACTGTGAGTCAGAATTGACTGCATGTCAGCGAGTTACAGGTTTTTGTGGTTAGCATTGTTCTTGTTAGCTGCTGTTGACTTGGCCTTTGACTCAGGGTAACGTCACGCCCAATAGAACAAAACACTGCCCAGTCCTGTACCAACCCCATCAGTTGTGGATCAGCTAGCATTTCAGCTCTCTACATAAAAGACCTGGGTATTTATCTGGGGGATTCCCTGGGTGGTGCAAATGGTTTAACACACTCAGCTGCTAACCAAAAGGTTGGAGGTTCAAGTCTACCAAGAGGCACCTTGGAAGGTTGGCCTTGTGGTCTACTTCTAAAAAATCAGCCATTGAAAACCTAATGGAGCACAATTCTACCCCGACGCACCTGGGGCCATCAAGAGTCAAAATCAATTCAATGGCAATTGGGTTTTTTGTTTTGGTCTGTTCTATTATTTGAGGGAATAGTCAGAGAAGCAAAAGCTTAACTCTCTTTTCTCAGCTGGCCTAGGACAACAGTATTGAATGGGGAAAGAGAGTTGGGTGGCTGTAGCAGAGAAATGAAAGTTAGCTCAGTCCCTGGGCACATGAGGGGAGCCAGAAAAAAGCATTGGCAGAGGAGTACAGATTCACTCCTAATAATCAAATGTTTCTGGGTTTCTTTGCTACCCAGGCACCTCAGGCCTCTCCTGAGGCCCTCATTCAGAAGCCCATGCCTAGAGGGAAATCTTTTCCAATTTCCTTTCCTGTGGTTTTGATCTATCTTTGGAACAATGAGATAACATTATTTACCTTGACTTTGGACATGACTGCTTGCATAGACAGAGGAGAATGTCTCCAATGTCTAAGGGAGCACAGTGAAAAGAAAAAAAAAAGAATTTTTTTTTTTTGAGTCTGAGCATAAATAATGTGGCAGCCATCAGTGCGGAGCTTCCTCTCTGTTTAAAATGTAAAAAAACAAAACCAAAAAAACTTCCCCACAAGTTCACAAACTACCAGCCATAGGACTAAATAGGGAGATCTACTTCCCCTTCAAGGAGCCCCAGTGGAGCAGTGGTTAAGCGCTAGACTGCTAATCAAAAGGTCTGACCCACCAGCTGCTCTGCAGGAGAAAGATGTGGCAGTCTGCTTCTGTAAAGATATAAAAAAAGACAGCCTTGGAAACCCTACAGAGCAGTTCTACTCTGTCCTACCGGGCCGCTAAAAATCGGAATCAACTCGATGGCAATGGGTTTGGTTTGAGTTTGGTGATTTCCCCTTCTCCCCAGGGTTATGTTTATGTCATGTTCCCGTGAGAAAAGAGACAACACCCAATCCTTTGAGGCTAAGGAAGGTTCCTCACCCTCACCGCAGCCATGCTACTACGATGGGATTACCTGCTGCCTGGAGACCAGACCCCACACCCAGGGTTGAGCCACATCCCACCTCCCCTTTCCATTTGAGAGTGCCTTCAGTCACCATCACAGCAGACAATTTGTGGAAAGTACCTTGAAAGCTGGTTATGAGGAATAGTTGAGGAAGCAGTAGCAGTTGCAGGGCCAGATACCACTCCTGCCCTCTGGAGCACATGCTGCTTTCCAGAGCGTCCCAGGAACGCTGGAGACAGCCAAGAGTCAGGCTGAAAAGGAGCCCGGGCCTCTAGTGCTCTAGAACTCACGATCCAGGGTTAGAGGAAACACCCACTGACCTTGTTTCTTCACTCAAAGCTCTTGGTGGGTGGGGCCTGGGTACCAGAAACAGGAAACCCTGTAGAACAGGAAGCTCATTTCATCTGGATCTTAAATTGCTAAGAGCACCACAGAAGCTGAACGAACAATTTTGTTTGAATGCACGTAGGTACAGTTTTCTGGGGAAAGAATCCATAGTTTCTGTTGGATTTTCAGAGGGGTCATTGCTCAGAGAAAATTAAGGACCCCTGAGAAAGGACATCAGCTTTTGGTTTCCCAGGCAAGTATCACTCTGACTAATCCAGGGGCCAAGATGTAGCACGTGCTCCCCCAGAAGCCTGCCGGGGATTTTTGGCCCAAGCCAATCTGAAGTCATGACAGAAGCCACCGGTGCGTCTTAGTCAGTGGGGAAATCAGATCCACACAGCCTCAGAGCTACCTCCCCAAGCCCTGGGACCCCATCCTTGATAAAATGTGCCCAGCATTTCCTGAGCTTTCCTTGGGATAGCTGTGAACCTTTAGTCTGGCTCTGCAACACTTTTCCCCCCAATAAATCTAAACTAAAATTCCAGCACTTTGGGCTCTGTTTTAGTTATCTAGTGCTGCTATAACAGAAATACCACAAGCAAATGGCTTTAACAAAGAGAAATTTATTTTCTCACAGTAAAGTAGGCTAAAAGTCCGAATTTAGGCTGTCAGCTCCAGGGGAAGCCTTTCTCTCTGTCGGCTCTGGAAGAAGATTCCTTGTCATCAATCCTCCCCTGGTCGAGGAGCTTCTCAGGCCCAGGAACCCCAGGTCCAAAGGACGTGCTGGCACTGCTTTCTTGGTGGTATGAGGTCCCCAACTCTCTACTTACTTCTCTTTCCTTTTATCTCTTCAAGACCACACCCCAGGGAAACTCCCTTTACGTTGGATCAGGGAGGTGACCTGAGTAAGGGTGCTGTTACAATCCCACCCTAATCCTCTTAACATAAAATTACAATCACGAAATGGAGGACAACCACACAGTACTGGGAATCATGGCCTAAGCAAGATGATGCACACATTTTTGGAGGGATGTAATTAAATCCATGACAGACTCCTCAAAGAGTACTGGGTTAGAGTGAGAAGACTTGAGTTCAAATCCTGGCTCTATCTTTTCTAGCTATGGAATCTGAGACACATTCCTAAACTTTTCTTTACCTTGAATTACTTGGGTATGAAAGGGACATAACAATGCTTGCTTGCCATTAAAGGCTTGTTGAGGAAACCAAATTAGACAGCTTAGTGGAAAGAATATGGACTTTGTGGTAAAACTGGATCTGAGTTTAAGTCCTGAGTCCACCATTGACTAGCTCTGGGAACTCGGGCAAGTTATCTTACTCCTTTGAACTTCAGTTTATTCATTTGTAACATGGGGATGTTGTTGTTGGTAGCTGCCATTGGATTGACCACAGACTCACGACAACCCTGTGCACAGTGGAACAAAACACCGTCTAGCCTGGTCCTGTGCCACCACACGATCAGATTGTTGTTATCCTAGGGTTTTCATTGGCTGAGTTATTTTGGAAGTAGATTACCAGGCCTTTCTTCCTAGCTCATCTTAGTCTGGCAGCTCTGCTGAAACGTGTTTAGCATTATAGCAACAGGCAAGCCTTGACTGGCAGATGGGTGGTTGTCGCACATGAGGTACATTGGTCAGGAATTAAACCCAGGTCTCCCACATGGAAGGCGAGAATTCTACCAGTGCCCTCTAAAATGGGGATACTAGTATGTATTTTGCTGGAATTTAAGGATTGAATGAATGGAGCAGACACTGAGCACTTACCATTTCTGAGCATAGCCAGCCAACTGTTAACTGCCAGGGCCTGTAGCTTTTCTCCTGAGGGCTTTGTCTGGCTGCAAGAACCCACTGGGCTCACCCAGGGTAGGCTGGAAGTATCATGGAATCAATATGCCGCCTTAGGCACAGCCCTTGACAATGACTGATGAGCACTGATGGATAGATAACCCAGTTCCCTAGGTCCTCGGGTGGGAAAACTCAGCTCATGTTCTACAGCTGTGTTTTACAGTGCAGTAGCTACTAGCCACGTGTGGCTGTTGAGCTCTTGAGATGTGGCAAGCCCAAACTGAAGAGTTTAAAGTACAGACAAGATCTCAAAGCCTTAGTACAAAAAAAAAGGTGTTAAATATTAGTATTTTCATATTCATTACATGATGAAATAGAATCAATTTTTACATTAAATATATTTTAATATTTTAAATAAAATACATTCATATTTAATATATTAAATAAAATATATTATTAAGCTCAATTTCACATATTTACTTTTTAAATGTGACTCGTAAAAAATTTAAGATTATTTACGGGGCTTGCGTGTGTGGCTCACATGGTTCTATGCTGTCTCCCAGAGTTCCTCAGAAGGATTGAGTTCCAGTTGCCAGCAATGATAACATGCTTAATAATCACCCTTTATTGTGTGGAAATAGACCAAGAACACCCAGATAAGAACAAACAAAGGCTATTTATTCAGACTTTGCTATAGCAAGGGAGGCAGCCACCATCACTTGGATTTGGCAGAGACTGGAAGGCAGGCAAGGGAGTGGAAAGTTTTATAGTGAATGAAAAAAAAGAAGGCTTCAGGCATGCCCTGATTGGAGGCTGTTGGCATAGAGAAGCTGGAGGCGGGCTTACTAGAATGGAGGCATCCTATGTGATTGGTTAAAAAACAAAAACAAAAATAACCTGTTGCCTTTGAGGAAACCCTGGTGGTGTAGTGATTAAGAGCTACAGCTGCTAACGAACAGGTTGGCAGTTCAAATCCACCAGGTGCTCCTTGGAAACTCTATGGGGCAGTTCTACTCTGTCTTATAGGGTCACTATGAGTCGGACTCAACGGCAATGGGTTTTTTTGGTTGACTTTGAGTGGATTCCAACTCATAGCGACTGTATAGGACAGTGTAGAACTGCCCATAGGATTTTCGAGGAGATGCAGACCTTTTGGTTAGCAGCCGAGATCTTAACCACTGCACCACCAGGGCTCCATGTGATTGCTTAGGGGAACATATTTGGCTTAGTCTGGTTGGTCCTAAGTTGGAAGCAGGCACAAAAATTAAGAAAACTGTCAGTTACTAACCAAATCTTGTCCATTTTAGGCCTATTGTTAAAGATTGTTGTTTGGTTTCCTGAACTGGTAGTTGTGGGTGGTGGTTTGACTTTCTGGATTCCATACTACAGATTGTGGGGTAGAGTTCTATTTTTCTGTGTGGTCTGGCCATTGTTAGCTTCTTCATCAGTTTCTCAATTGGTTACTTTTCCTCCAATCTTAATTCCCCACTTCCCTCTGAGTGCCCACGGAAATCACCTCCCGAACAAATTACTTGCAAATAAATGCTTGCTTTAGGATCTGCTTCTGCTAAAACAACGAGAAGAAATGTTGTTTTAAATTATCAACTGATGATATACAGACATTACTACTGGAATACTATTGATCAGGGCACTAACTTTTACAACTGTGTCCTCAAAATAGTAATCTATCAATCATCTGATGATGACAGGAGGAGTCAGAGTTTGAAATGCAGAGGCAGAGAAGATTGGGGGAAAGGGAGAGAGGGGAGAGAGAGGGAGTCACAGAAATGGCTAACTGGGGAGCAGGCTGCTCTTTGCTAACCCTGGGCACTGGCGCCAGTTTGCCAATGCCCGGTCAAGCACTGTGCCAGTTATAGCTTATATGTTAGTGTGCCCTACTTTTAGAAAAACCAATATGTAAAAACTTAAATTTCCATGCCAAATAAGCCAGGGCTGGTTATTTGCCTTGAAAAATGCCCACTAAATCCAGAGCTGGAGTTTCCAGACTTTTAGGGAATGAGGGACCATTTTTTATAATGTCTTGGGCCCCCAGTTGATGGGAATTGTACTGTGAGTAGTTGGTGGTTAAGAAAATACATAATGGAAAAAGCCAATTCAAATATGATAATGTTTCAAAATTAATTTACATTTTATTAATTACAATGGGATCTATTAACATTTAAAAATAATTTCTACACATACACATATCCAAACTGTTATTAATTTGATCTTCAACCCAGTAGTAGACACTTAAATATTTATTGATTAGTTGAATTTGTTGAATGAATTTGAGGGTTCATCTGTACTGTAATTCCCACCCCATTCAGGATTTTGAGATCCTAGTTAAGAAACAATGCTTTAAAGAACTGGCCTCAAAATTCTTTATATAAGAGTATTTTCAAAAAGTATTTATTTATTCCAAAGAATTATTTGATCAAGAGTCAGTCGGCTGAAGGTAAGAGTTGACAGTGAACAATCAATTAAAGCTGAAGCATTAGAGGCAGCAGTCAATGAAAAGACAACTGGAAATGAAGAGTGAGTTCCTCTAAAATGGAAATTGAAGAGGGGTGATTTCTTGTTCGTGGACAATCATGTGATTTTCTATGCAAGTGAAGCCAGTGATAATAATAATATCACCATATAAGGCGTTTCGGGAAGAATAGTTAAACCAAGTGTTCCCCGACCTCTCCAGCTTGTGGGTACAAATAACATTGCATTATCAATTAAACCTGAAATTTGTTCCCCATAAAGGAGTTTTAGCTTCTTCAAAATCCCCCATCCCAAGCATTTCTGAAAGTCCCCAAGGGAAACTCCCAGCATCCAAAGAAAAGTAAGTCCTTGTGATGCATTGCTGTTATTGCCACCAAAAGGGTCTCCTTTAAAGTTGTTGCTATTGCCTCTGAGTCCCAAAAGGCCTGAAAAAAGTCTAGAAGCAGCTACCTTAGTAGGTAAGTCTCACTGCAAAGCGTAGAGAGTGGGGTAAGTGGGTCTGTGCCTAGGGTATTTGTTATAGCACTGCACCTCCCTTTCCTGCTCTCCTGCCCACTCACCCCCATGAGCCCTTGCCTTCAAACCTTCCCTCTGGCTTTGTACACTGAACCGGTGCCCAGTGCCCTGGAGGTTCTCCTCCAACTCCCCAATCTATTCCCCAGTGCTTGGTTATCAAAGAAGCTGAGCCTACTGTGGAGGAGACAGCAAGTGGTAGGGCCATGAGATGAAGCGTGAATGAGAATGTTGATGTGTTACTGAAGTTTTACTCATTCATTCCATAAACGCATGCCAATGCCTACTGTGTGCTAGGTCGATATATTCTACTTGTCTATGAGAATGTAAAGAAGAAGGAGACTGATCCCTGGTCTTCAGGACTCAGTCCTGATGAGGTTTGAGCCACTTTTTCTTTCTTGTCTTCATGTTTTGCACTGGCCGTGTCCTCTGCCTAAAACAATTTCCTCCCCTTCTCTGCTGGGCTAGCTAGCCAACCTTCAAAAGTAGCTCAAGATTTATCCCCTTTAGGAGTCCTTCTAGAATCACCTCCCTTGCTTCTGGGTTCCTTGTTTCTGGACCTCTATGGAGTCTTGAAGAAACCTTGGTGGTACAGTGGTTAAGCATTTGGCTGCTAACCAAAAGGTCAGCAGTTCGAACCCACCAGCCACTCAGTGAGAGAAAGATGTGGCAGTCTGCTTCTGTAAAGATTTACAGCCTTGGAAACCCTATGGGACAGTTCTACTCTGTCCTGTAAGTTCACTATGAGTTGGAATCAACTTGACAGTGCACAACAACAACATGGAGTCTTGATCTTGTCACTTAATAGAACCTGTAGCTCTGAGAGAAGACTACAAGTTTCTAGACAGGGTGAAGATATTGTTAAAAGGTTTCTAATTTTAAAAGACTATTTTAGAAAAATTTAGAAAATAGAGTAATAGAAAATTAGATGTAAAAATCATCCATAATGTTCTTATCTAGAAGACAGCACTATTAACTTTCTGGTACACAGTATTTCCTTCCAGTCTTTTTTTCCATACTTTTTGTTGTTGTTAGCTGCCATTGAGTTGACCCCTGACTCACAGTAAACCCATCCATAGCAGAACAAAATGCTGCCCTGCTCCTGAGCCATCCCCATGATCAGTCATGGCTCAGACTGTTGTGATCCACAGGGTTTTCACTGGCTGATTTTCAGAAGTCTATCTCTAGGCCTTTCTTCCTAGTCCATCTTAGCCTAGAAACTCTGATAAAATCTGTTCAGCATCATAGCAAAACACAAGCCTTCACTGACAAATGATTTTGACTACATTTGAGGTATATTGGCTGGGAATTAGACCCAGGTTTCCACCATGGAAGGCAAGAATTCTACCTTATGCACATACATTTAGAAAAGTGAGATCCTATGATATATCAGCTTTATATGACTTTTTACTTATAGTTATATCCTGAGAATTATCCCAGGATATTAAGCTCCCTTCAAAACAAGACTTTGAATGGAAGCCAAAATTCCTTATGCAGATATACTACAACTTACTTAAGAATTATTTAACTTGTATTTGCATGAATATGTATTCAGACGCTGATGGGTACTGAATTTCTGGGGAGAAGGTGGAAAGGAAATGGCTGCTGGAGGCTGACTGATGGATGAGTGTAATAGAGTTTGAGGTGAGGCAGAGCAAACTCTAAGAGGTCAAGCCAGCATCTGTGTAAGCAGCCAGTGGGGATCTGTGGTTGAGTCCTCCAGACTTATCAAATTAGGCTTCTAGCAGCTTTGAGGGGGTTGTTTTGATTTGTTTCAAAGAGGTGGTCTATCTGGCTGTGTAAACCCTACCATCTTCACTGTCTTAATTTAAGAAGGGAATAAGAACAGCAGAAGAGAGTATTCTGATCAACGAAGTGTGTCACCATAAAAGAAACATGTCGTGGCTTTGAGCCTGCATTTACTCAACAGGGAAATGGGGAAAAGAAGACCTCCTTTGCAGATTGTTGTGAAAAGTAAACAAAATCCCATATAACCCTCAAAGGTCTGCTTAGAGACCATGATTTGGTGGCCATATGATACCACCAGATGTTAAAACAAAGGGATGGAATATAAGCGTAAACCAAGGAATCTTCCTCCTTCGTCATGGTTGGAGCAGGCGCAAACCACTGTGGGCACCCACTGTCACCCATTGTCAGCTGCTGGGCTGGCCATTTAGGCCCCTGAACAGATGCAAAAATGAGTTTGGGAGAAGCAGCAGGTGGCTCTGGGGCGCCATCCGGCTGTGGGTGAAAATCAGCTCGCTTTACCCAAAGACCTGGTTGAAGAAACCTCTGCAGTCCAGACATGTCCAGGGTAGGGCTGCTATGGGGCTACAGAGGCCCCAAAAGTGAAAATAAGGTTCAAGGCCAACAAATTTCATCATGTGGAAATGGGAGAACATACCGAAAACAACATGACAGAGTCCAGCGGATTTGAACTCAGGAGCTCAGAACAGGTGGAGCCCTGAGCAGCCCAGAAAAGGTTTGAGAAAGAGCTTGGTCTTGAGCTGAGAAGAGGAGAAGAGAGACACTCTGATTAATTAAGTAGGGTCTTGAACCCACAATAGGCACAGTTTTGGAAATGTACCAAAAGTAAGAGAAAGGCAAGTCATTCCAATTAATTCTCCCTAAGACAAGGAGAGCAAAGATAGGCACAGGGCTATCTCCCAGGAGGTAGAACTGATGAGACCAGGTGGCTGGAATGAAGAAAAGACATCTCCCCCCTCCAGGCTCCAGAACTCTATTGTTGTTTTTGTTAGTGCTGTCAAGTCATTCCGACTCATGTTGTTGTTGTTTTTAGGTGCTGTCAAGTCGGTTGTGACTCATAGTGACCCTATGCACAACAGAAGGGAACACTGCCCGGTCCTGTGCCATCCCTCCCATCGTTGCAGCCACTGTGTCAACTCATCTCATTGAGGGTCTTCCTCTTCTTCACTGACCCTCTACTTTACCAAGCATGATGTCCTTCTCCGGGGACTGATCCCTCCTGATGACATGTGCAAAGTATGTGAGAGAAAGTCTCACCATCCCTGCTTCTAAGAAGGATTCCGGTTGTACTTCTTCCAAGACAGATTTATTTGTTCTTTTGGCAGTCCATGGTATATTCAATATTCTTTTCCAACACCACAATTCAAAGGCATCGATTCTTCTTTGGTCTTCCTTATTCATTGTCCAGCTTTCACAAGCATATGAGGCTATTGAAAACACCATGGCTTGAGTCAGGTGCACTTTAGTCCTCAAGGCAATATCTTTGCATTTTAACATTTTAAGGAGATCTCTTGGAGCCCATTTTTGCCCAAGGCAATGCATCTTTTGATTTCTTGACTGCTGCTTCCATGGGTGTTGATTGTGGATCCAAGTAAAATGAAATCCTTGACAACCTCAATCTTTTCTCCATTTATAATGATGTTGCTTACTGGTCCAGTTGTGAGGATCTTTGTTTTCTTCATGTTGAGGTGCAATCCATGCTGAAGGCTATGGTCTTTGATCTTCATCAGTAAGTGCTTCAAGTTCTCTTCACTTTCAGCAGGGCAAGGTTGTGTCATCTGCATAATGCAGGTTGTTAATGCATCTTTCTCCAGTCCTGTTTCCCCATTCTTCTTCATATAGTCCAGCTTCTTGGATTATTTGCTCAACATACAGATTGAATAGGAATGATGAAAGGATACAACCCTGACACACACTTTTCCTGACTTCAGACCATGCAGTATCCCCTTGTTCTGTTTGAACAACTGACTCTTGATTCAGGTACAGACTCCTCATGAGCACAATTAAGTGTTCCAGAATTCCCATTCTTTGAAATGTTATCCATAATTTGCTATAATCCCAAACAGTCGAATGCCTTAGCATAGTCAGTAAAACACAGGTAAACATCTTTCTGGTATTTTCTGCTTTCAGCCAGGATCAGCGATGATATTCCTGGTTCCATATCCTCTTCTAAATCTGGCTTGAACTTCCAGAAGTTTCCTATCAGTATACTGCTGCAGCCACTGGTGAATGATCTTCAGCAAAATTGTGCTTGCACTTGATATTAATGATATTGTTCAATAATTTCCACATTTGGTTGGGCTGCCTTTCTTGGGAATAGGCATAAACACAGATCTCTTCCAGTTCATTGGCCAGGTAGCTGCCTTCCAAATTTCTTGGCATAGAGGAGCGAGCCCTTCGAGCGTTACATCCATTTGTCGAAACATCTCAATTGGTATTCCATCAGTTTCTGGAGCCTTGTTTTTTGCCAATACCTTCAATGCAACTTGAATGTCTTCCTTCAGTACCATTAGTTCCTCATCATATGTTACCTTCTGAAATGGCTGAAAGTCAACCAATTGTTTTTGGTATAGTGACTCTGTGTATTCCTTACATCTTGTTTTGATGCTTCTTGCATTGTTTAATATTTTCCCCAGAGAGTCCTTCAGTGTTGCAACTCAAGGCTTGAATTTCTTCTCCAGTTCTTTCAGCCCGAGAAATGCTGAGCATGCTCTTCTCTTTTGGTTTTCTATCTCCAGGTCTTTGCATATGTCACCATAATACTTCACTTTGTCTTCTCGAGCCACCCTTTGAAATCTTCTGTTCAGCTCTTTTACTTCATCATTTTTTCCTTTTGCTTTAGCTACTCAATGTTCAAGAGCAAGTTTCAGAGTCTCTTCTGACATCCATTCATTCCAACTCATAGCGACCCTTAAAAGGAGTCCTGGTGATGCAGTGGTTAAGAGCTCGGCTGCTAAGTGAAAGGTCTGGTTGGTGAAAGGTGTCGATATATGGAAAGGTAACATGTCTTTGGGACGTGGAAGCTCTGCATTGGAATCTTCTCAATCCTTGCCCTTTGTGTCTCTTCATATGTATCCTTTCTGCTATAAGAAGACTGTGATTATAAGTATAGTGGGTTTTTTTTTGGTTCTGTGAATCATTCTGGTGAATTATCAAACCTGAGAGGGTATTAAAAAAAAAAAACCCTATTACCATCGAGTCGATTCTGACTCATAGGGACCCTTATAAGGAACCCTGGCAGCTCAGTGGTTAAGAGCTTAACTGCTAACCAAAAGGTAGGCAGTTCAAATCCACCAGCCACTCCTTGGAAACCCTATGAGGCATTTCAATTTGTAGCCAATTGGTCAGAAGTTAGTGGGTCGTGAGGACCTCTGAGCTCAAAAATTGGAGTCTCAAGTCTTGGGCAGGCTTGGCAGTCTAGAGGACTGTGCTTTTAACTTGTGAAGTGTGACTCAGCTCTAGTGGTTAGGGTCAGAAAAAGAGGAACTGCATTTTCAGTGGGTTTCAGAGAAGATAGAGTTTATATTAGAGAAACCACACAGAGATATCCTTAGTGATCTTGTTTGGAAATAAGGTCTTTGAAGATACTGTCAGTTGTGAAAATGGTGTGGTATCAGATGTCTAACTTCCGGTGAGTGGGGGAGGGGGACGATAATTACCATCAGCATCAGCCTAAGACTGATCCTTATGAGGTGGAGGTCAGACATACCTCCACTCCTCAACCTTTTTACCAATTCTGACACCAGCCATCTCTCACACAGCACTCTCTACTTTTCTTCTGGGTTCAATAGTCTATTGCAATGTCTCACAGAACTCACAAACTGTACTTACAGTTAAGTGGTTTATTAAGGAAGTAACAGGGTACAACTTCTGGATTACAATTAACAGGCTTCACCTGGGGATCAGGATCAGGAAATAAGTAGACACTGTCTCCTGTCTTCAGTGCAGGACAGCTCTCTCAGGTCCTCTCAGCCACACAGGCCTCCTCTTGGCCCCCTCAGGACAGGCTTCCCTTGGCCTTGCAGTCTGTCACCAATGGCTCTGCCGCAGGGCACCTTCTGGGCCTGTCACCACCAGCTCCACCACTGGGCTCCTGGGCCTCTCACTCTCTTCAGTGTTACAGCCCTTAACCTGTGTTATAGCTCTTTTAGGAGGTTCCTTGCCACTTCTCTCTCTCTGCTTCTTCTCTCTTCCTTCTGCTTCTCTTCCTGTTTCTTTGTGTCTGGAAAAACCTCTGTGGGGTTGGCTGCATATATCCACAATTCCTCGTCAATTTCAAGGCATGAGGGGGCCTCCCACTGGGGGATCACAAACTGACCAATTCCCTCTCAGTAGGCCACAGACACTTCATTTGCATAGTAGGCTATAGTCACATCATTTGTATAGTCTATTGACCAATCCCTGCAAGGTGCATACCAATCAGAGGGCAGGCCACAGCCCAAAGCCAGACAAAAAATATCATACCACAAGTTGTTCACAGCTTACCCGGGCAATGCCAATCAACCTGGACCTTCTAGTTCAGAAAATTTAGGGCAAAGATAACTCCTCAGGACTATATCAACCTGAGACCAGAAGAACTAGATGGTGTCCAGCTACAGTAGATGACTGCCCTGATAGGGAACACAACAGAGAACCCCTGAGGGAGCAGAAGAGCAGTGAGATGCAGACCCCAAATTCTTGTAAAAAAACCAAGCTTAATGGTCCGACTGAGACTAGAAGGACCCCAGTAGTCATGACCCTCAGACCTTCTGTTAGCCCAGGACAGGAATCAATCCCAAAGACTGGACTGGACAATGGGATAGAAAAAGATACTGGTGAAGAATGAGCTTCTTGGATCAAGTAGACACATGAGACTATGTTGGCATCTCCTATCTGGAGGGGAGATGAGAGGGCAGAGGGAGTTCAAAGCTGGTGGAATGGACACGAAAAAAGACAGTGGATGGAAGGAGCAGGCTGTCTCATTAGGGGGAGAGCAATTAGGAGTATATAGCAAGGTGTATAAAAATTTTTGTATGAAAGACTGACGTGATTTGTAAACTTTCATTTAAAGCATGATAAAAATTTTAAAAATAAGATAACTCCTCACGGTTTTGGGGGAGAAGTCTCTCAAAAGGTTTTTCCAAAGAACCAAGGCAAAAGGCCACATAAAGGAATTCATTTTGCCACATCAGTTAATATGAGGTCATACTGGAGTAGGGTGGGTCCTAATCCAATTTGAATGATGTCCTTATAAAAGAGGAGAAGAAACACAGATGGACACACAGTGGGAAGATGGCCATGTGAAAATGGAAGTAGTGACTGGAGTAATGCATCTACAAGCCAAGGAACAACTGGGGCTACCAGAAGCCTGGAGAGATAAGAAAGTATCTTTCTCTAGAATCTTCAGAGAAAACATGGCCCTGATGACAACCTGAATTCCGACTTCTTGCCTCTAGAACTATGGGATAATAAATTTCTGTCATTTTAAGCCACCCACTTTGTGGTAATCTGTTATAACAGTGTTAAGAAACTAATACAGGACCCAAAGGGAAAAAGGAGAAAGCTGATTCTGGCACTGACGGGAATAATCCTGCAACAAAAAGAAGTTGTCAAAACACACCAGGCACAGAAAGCTGAAGGTACTAGAGATGCCCATGAAGTGTGTTATGTTTTTATTTATGGGTATTTCTATCACTGTACAATCTGGGAAACTTTATTTTTCAAATTTTGTAAAAATGCAGAATTTTGCTTTACCCTTTTTTTAAGTTATATTTTTATCACACAGAAAGCTTGGATATTGTTTTGGTGAAAGGGGAAAATGTCACTAACAGTATATCTCAGAAGCTTCATTGAAATGGTGAGAATAACTTTGAGAGAATTGCTCTTGGCTCTCAAGAGGAAGGATTCCCTCATGTTGATATATCAGCAACTTTGGCACAAATACCTTGCGTGGAAAAACTAAAATTTGATTTTATATCCCCATGTCCTCTTCTCCTCCCTTAAACTCAAAGACTTGTTGGAGCCTGGGCTCCCTTAATCAAAAGTGTTAGACATCAGAAAAATGCAATCTGGACTTTCCCATGATAATATTAAAATGGTGTCACCCAAGCTGTGGTTCCCTTTTTAGGTTGTGGAGACTGAGAATTATACAACTTTTGTTTCATTTCTTCAAAATTAAAGTTGACTCATGAATGTTAACACACTAACTGTGAAATGTCAACTCTTTCTCTCTAAATCAGTGTTTCTCAAACTTGGTACTATTGACATTTTGGGCTGAATAGTTTTAATTACTTGTTTGGTGGCGGAGTTGGGAGGGTGATATCCTGTGTGTTGTGAGATGTTTGGCGGCATCCCTGGTCTCTACCCACTACATGCCCCAATTATGAAGACCAAAAGGGTCTCCAAAAAAACACACAGAAAAACAGACCTGTTGCTACAGAGTTGATTTCTACTCATAGCGACCCTGTAAGACAAAGTAGAACTGCCCCATAGGGTTTCCAAGGAGTGGCTGGCGGATTCGAACGGCTGACGTTTTGGTTAGCAGCCAAGCTCTTAATCAAGCTCTTAGCAGCTCCAAAATGTCTCCAGATACTGCCAAATGTCTCCAGGGGAGGCAAAATCACTCCCAATCAAGAACCACTGCGGTAAACTTTTCCCTGTCCAGCGCTTCAGATAAAGAGATCTCTGGCATTTTTAGTGACTTTTTGTTTTGGGTATTCCGTGGAGAAGGGGTATTTGAAAGTTGTTATATACTACTATTGATTATCTGCCCATGTCTTGCTTGAAATAACATGATTGTTTATGAAAAGTATATTTAATAAAATTGGATGCAGTTGGAAAAAAATTGGTGATTAAGGAAAGGAGAAGGATGGCGGTAACTGGAGGCTGTGGCAGGGGAGATGGAGGTGGTGGTGAACCTGATCACTGATTCCAAGAGTGGTTTTGTTTGTATCTATGATAGAGACACTTGAACAGGTGTATAAGCAGAGAAAGAATTAACAGAGAGAGCGAGACGAGTTGATTTGTGTCCTTTAAAAAGATATGTTCAAGTCCTATTTCCTGGTACCTGTGAATGTTACCTTATCTGGAAACAGAATCTTTGCAGATGTAATTAGTTACCATCAAGTCATACTGGAATAGGGTGGGTCCTAATCTAATATGACTGGTGTCCTCATAAGAAGAGGAGAAGATACACAGAGAGAGACACCGAGGGAAGCTGGCCACATGAAGACAGAGGCAGAGATTGGAGTTATGCTGCTACAAGTCAAGGAGAATCTGGAGCCACCAGAAGCTGGAAGAGACAAGGAAGGATCTTCCCTTAGAGCTTTCAGAGAGAGCATGGCCCCGATGATACTAAATTCAGACTTCCATCCTCCAGAACTGTGAGAGAATAAGTTTTTTCTGTTGTTTTAAGCCACCTAGTTTGTGGCATTTCTTTACAGCAGCCACAGGAAACTAAGACAGAGGATAAATTTGAAAATAAGGAAAAGTGAGACAATAACTCGTAGGGCACATTCCTTAGAGAGACAGCAAGCAATGGTCTCCATAGCACCAGTGGACAAGAGAAGGGATAGCTCTTCCACTTAGGGAGAAGGCCCCAAGAATGGGTAACAATACAAGTAGGTCTGTAGGTTAGGGACCATACCTAACATTACCTTGGTATGAGGGACACAGAGGCTTAGGTTATCTGCCATAAGATGTAGTAGAGTTTACAATTGGGGGCCAGCAGAAAATGGCGACATTTGGAATAACCATTGCTGTTGTTGTTGTTGTTAGGTGCGGTCGAATCAGTTCTGACTTGAAGCAACCGTATGTACAACAGAATGAAACACTGCCTAGTCCTGCACCATCCTCACAAGCATTATTGTGCTTGATCCCATCGTCGCAGACACTTCGTCAATCCATCTCATCGAGGGTCTTCCTTTTTTTCACTGACCCTCAACTTTACCAAATATGATGTCCTTCTCCAGGGACTGATCCCTCCTGATAATTTGTCCAAAGTGCATGAGATGAAGTCTTGCCCTCCTTGCTTCTAAGAAGCATTGTGGCTGTACTCCTTCCATGGTATATTCAATATTCTCCGCCAACACCACAATTCAAAGGCATCAGTTATTCTTTGGTCTTCCTTATTCACTGTCCAGCTTACCCATGCGTATGAGGCAACTGAAAACACCATGGCTTGGGTCAGGCACAGCTTAGTCCTTAAAATGACATCTTTGCTTTTTAACACTTTAAAGAGGTCTTTTGCAGCAGCTTTGCCCGATGCAATGCATCTTTTGATTTCTTGACTACTGCTTCCACGGCTGCTGATTGTGGATCCAAGTAAAATGAAATCCTTGACAACATCAATCTTTTCTCCATTTATCTTGATGTCGCTTATTGGTCCAGCTGTGAAGATTTTTATTTCCTTTATGTTGAAGTGTAATCCATACTGAAGGCTGTAATCTTTGATCTTCATCGATAAGTGCTTCAAGTTCTCTTCACTTTCAGCAAGCAGGGTTTTTTTCAGGTGCATATCGCAGGTTATTTATAAGTCTTCCTCCAATCCTGATGCCACGTTCTTCATAAAAGCCAGCTTCTCGGATTTGGTAACATTCTCACTAAAGTAGGATGTAGAATATTTTCCTTATGAAGTATGTTATGCCAATTGACCTAGATGTCCCCAGCCCTCAGCTCCAGTAACTCAGTCCCTCAAGGTGTTCCAATGTGTCTGGGGAGCTTCTACGGCTTTGCTTGGTTAAGTTTTGCTAACTTCTCCTACATCGTGTGTTGTCTTTTCTTTCACCAACACCTAACAACGGCAACATTATCTAGTTAATGATTTTCCTTCCCCACACCCTCCTCCCTGGTAATCATCAAAGATTGTTTTTTTCTGTGCGTAAACATTTTCTTGGGTTTTTATGATAGTGGTCTCATACAATATTTGTCCTTTTGCAATTGACTGATTTCACTCAGCATACTGCCCTCCAGATTCACCCATGTTATGAGATGTTCCACAGACTCATCATTGTTCTTTATTGTTGCATAGTATTCCATTGGCCCTAAGAGGCAGTTCTACTCTGACCTATAGGGTCACTATGGGTCAGAATTGACTCGAGGGCAATGGGTTTGGGTTTTTTTTTTTTTTTTTTTTTTTATGTAGCATAGTTTGTTTATCCATTCATCTGTTGGTGGACATTAGGTTGTTTTCTATCTTTTTGCTGGAAACCCTGGTGGCATAGCAGTTAAGTACTACGGCTGCTAACCAAGAGGTTGGCAGTTCAAATCTACCAGGCTTTCCTTGGAAACTCTATGGGGCAGTTCTACTCTGTCCACTAGGGTCACTATGAGTCGGAATCGACTTGACGGCAGTGGGTTTTGGTGGGTATCTTTTTGCTATTGTGAATAATGCTACAATGAACATGGGTGTGCATATATCTATTCATGTGATGGCTCTTATTTCTCTAGGATATACTCCTAGGAGTGGGATTGCTGGGTTGTGTGTTAGCTTTTTAAGGAAGTGCCATACTGATTTCTATCGTTATACCATCTTATGCTTCACCAACAGTGAATAAGCATTCCAATCTCCCCACAACCTCTCCAACACTTGTTATTTTCTGTTTTTTTAATTAGTACCAGTAATGTCGGAGTGAGATGGTATCTCATCGTAGTTTTGGCTTGCATTTCTGTAATGGCTGATAATAGCAACCATTTCCTTATCTGCCTGTTAGCCGCCTGAATGTCTTCTTTGGTAAAGTGTCCATTCATATCCTTTGCCCATATTTTAATTGGGTTATTTGTCATTTTGTTATTGAGGTATATTGAAGTATTCTATAGATTTTAGAGATTAGACGCCTGTCACAGCCAAAATTTTTTTCCCAGTCCGTATGTTCTCCTTTTACTCTTTTGGTGAAGTGTTTTGATGAGCTTAAGTGTTTAATTTTTAGAAGCTCCCAGTTATCTAATTTATCTTCTGGTTTTTGTGAATTGTTAATTATGGTTTGTATTGAATTTATGCCATGTATTAAGGCCCCATTGTCCCTATTTTTTTCTTCCATGATCTTTATTGTTTTAGGCTTTATATTTAGGTCTTTGATTCATTTTGTGTTAATTTTTATGTATGGCATGAGGTATGGATCCTGTTTCATATTTTTACAGATGGACACCTAGTTTTGCCAGCACCATTTGCTAAAAAGACTGTCTTTTCCCATTTAATGGACTTTGGTCCTTTTTAAAGATCAGCTGGCCATGTTGCTGTTGTTGTTGTTGTTAGGTGCCATCCATGTGGCTCCAAATTAAAGCGACCCTATAGGAAACAATAGAACTGTCCCATATGGTTTCCAGGGAGCAGTTGGTGGATTTGAACTGCTGACCTTTTGGTTAGCAGCTGACCACAGGTGGATGGATTTACATCTGGGTTCTCAATTCTGTTTCATTGGTCTATGTGTCTGTCATTGTACCAACACCAGCCTGTTTTGACTACCGTAGCTGTACAGTAAGTTCTGAGATCAGGTAGTGAAAGGCTTCCTATTTTGTCCTTTTTCTTCATTAATGCTTTGCTTATCCGAGGCCTCTTACCTTTCCATATAAAGTTGGTCATTAGTTTTTCCATCCCATTAAAGAATGACATTGGTACTTAGATCAGGATAGCATTATATCTGTAAATCGTTTTGGGTAAAATTGACAGTTCCGCAATGTTGAGCCTACCTACCCTTGAGTATGGTATGCTTTCCCATTTAGGCAGGTCTCTTTTGGTTTCTTGCAATAGCGTTTTATACTTTTCTTTGCATGGGACTTTTATGTTCCTGGTTAGATTTATTGCTAAGTATTTTATCTTTTTAAGGGCTATTATAAATGGTATTATTTTTCTGATTTCCTTTTCAAAGTACTTGCTGTTGGTGTATAGGAATCCAACTGATTTTTGTATGTCGATCTTCTATCCTGCTACTATTCTGAATCTCCCTATTAATTCCAGTAGATTTCTTGTGGAATCTTTGGGGTTCTCTATGTATAGGATCACATCATTTGCAAATAGGGAAACTTTTACTTCTTTCTTACCAATTTGGATGCTTTTTATTTCTTTTTCTTGCATTATTACTCTAGCTAGCACAATATTAAATAGGAATGGTAATAAAGGACATCCTAGTCTTGTTTGCATTCTCAGAGGGAAAGCTTTCAGCCTCTCTCATTAAGAATGATATTGGCTATTTTTTTCCTAAAAGATCTCTTCATTATGTTGAAGAATTTCCCCTCTATTCCTATTTCACTGAGAGTTTTTCTCAGGAATGGGTGCTGAACTTTATCAAATGCCTTTTCTCTGTTGATTGAGATGATCATGTGATTCTTTTCTTTTGTTCTATTTATGTGGTTTTTTTTTTTTTTTCCACATTGGTTCATTTTCTAATGTTGAATCATCCTTGTGTACATGGTATGAATCTCACTTGGTCCTGGTGTTTTTTGTTTGTTTTGTTTTAATGTAATGCTGAGTTCTATTTGCTAGAATTTTGTTGAGAATTTCTGCATCTGTATTCATCAGCAATATTGGTCTGTAATTTTCTCTTTTTGTGGTGTTTTCGCCTGGCTTTGTTATCAGTGTTATGCTGGTTTCATAGTATGAATTCAGAAGTATTCCTTCCTTTTCTATGCTCTGAAATATTTTGAGTAGTACTGGCATGACCTCATCTCTGTTTGGTAGAATTCTCCAGTAAAGCTGTTCGGGCCAGGGCTTTTTGTTGTTGTGATTCTTGGGAGTTCTATTATTATTTTTTTTTTCTTCAATCTTTTCTCTTGTTATGTGTCTGTTCAAATTTTGTATCTCAATTTGTGATAGCTTAGGTACGTACTGTGTTTCCAGGAATTTGTCCATTTCTTCTAGGTTCTCGAATTTGTTGGAGTACAATTTTTCATAGTATTCTGTTATGACTCTTTTATTTCAGTCGGGTCTGTTGTAATGTCCCCTGTCTCATTTCTTATGAGGGTTATTTGCTTCCTCTTCTGTTCTTCTTTCATTGGTTTGGCCAGTGCTTTGTCAATTTTGTTGATCTTTTCAAAAAACTAACTTTTGATCTTGTTGAGCCCTTCTATTGTTTTTCTGTTCTGTGTTTCATTTATTTCTGCTCTAAGCTTTATTATTTCCTTTCTTCTGGTGGCTGTGGGTTTCTTTTGCTGTTCTCTTTCCATTTGTTTGAGTTGCAGGGCTAATGCCTTGATTTTTCTTCTTTTTTGATGTGTGAATTTATTGCTATAAATTGACCTCTGAGCACTGCCTTTGCTGTGTCCCAAAGTGGTATGATATATTTTCATTCTCATTTAATTCTAGGAATTTTTTAAATCCCTCTTTGATTTCTTCTATTATCCAGTTATTTTTAAGCAAGGTGTTATTCCATTTCCACGTATTTTATTTTTTCCTTTCCCTTCCTGTTACTGATTTCTGCTTTTATGGTGTTGTGATCAGAAAGAATGCTTTGTGTTATTTCAGTGTTTTGGATTTTATTGAGGGTTGCTCTGCCGCCTAAAATGTGGTCTATTCAGGAGGTTGTTCCATATACATTGGAAAAGGAGGTATACTTTCCTGCTGTTGGGCAGAGTGTTCTATATATGTCTATGAGATCAAATTGGTTGATTTTGGCCTTTAAATCTTCTGTATTTTTGTTGAGTTTCTTTCTAGATATTCTGTCCTTTACCAAGAATAGTGTGTTAAATTCTCCCACTATTATTGTGGAACTATTCCTCTTTACTGTGCTCTTGGAGTTTGTTTTATGTATTTTGAAGCCCTGTCACTGGGTGCATAGATATTTATTACAGTTATATCTTCTTGATTGATTGTCCCTTTAATCCTTATATAACGTCCTTCCTTGTCTTTTATGGCTGATTTTGCCTTAATGTCTATTCTATCTGACATTAGTATTGCCACTTGCCCTTTTTTGGTTACTGTTTGCTTCACATATTTTTTCCATTCCTTGATTTTTAATATATTTATGTCTTTGTGTCTAATGTGTGTCTCTTGTAGGCAGCATATTTATGGGTTGTGCTTTTTTGTCCATTCTGCCACTCTGTGTCTTTTACAGGTGCATTTAAGCCATTTACATTCAGTGTGATTATCCATAGGTATGAGTTTATTGCTGTCATATTGTTGTGCTTTTTTTTTTTTTTGTAGTTGCTGACATTTTCTTTGTTCCTCTTATTTTCTTGTGCTGGCTTCCTTTTGTTAGTAGATTTTCTTTTCTTTCATTACTGTCAATTTTGTGTTTACTGAGACATTATGTTTATCTTCTTTATTATTCAATGAGTAGGTTTACTAACTTTCTTTGTGGTTACCTTGAAGTTTACCCTTATGTTCCTAAGTTTAAGCCAGTCTTTTGTTACTTGATATTGCTTTGAATTCTTTTCCATTTGGCAGTTTTGTACCTACACAATTTCCCCCCTTTTATTGTTTTGACATTGTTGTCATTTCTGAATTGATGTCTGTTTCCCTGTTTTAAGTCTTTTATCTTTGTTTTATTATCGAGGTTTCTTTACCTGGGTTGGTATCTGGCTGATGCTGTTCTGTGTCCTATACTCCAGTTGTTTTCTGATGTTGTTGATTCTCCGAATGAAGGACTCCCTTTAATATTTATTATAAGGGTAGTTTGGTTTTTATGAATTCCATTAATTTCTGATTATCTGGAAATGTCCTCATTTGGCCATCATACTTGAGAGAGTTTTGCAGGATATATTCTATATATGTCATCCCATTGCCTTCTTGCCTGCATAGTTTCTGCCACGTAATCATAGCTTGGTGTTAGTGTTTCCCCTTTGTAAATGACTTTTTGTTTTTCTCAAGCTTCTCTCAGAATTCTTTCATTGTCTTTGGTTTTGGCAAGTGTGATTATGATATGTGTTGGTGATTTTCTCTGGGGGTCTACCCCGTATGGGGTTCATTGTGCTTCTTGGATGGTCAGCTTTTTGTCTTTCATGATATTTGGGAAGTTTTCTGCCAGCAAATCTCTGAAATCTTCTCTGTGTTTTCCATTTTCTCCTCCTGTTCTGGAACTCTGATCATGCAGAAATTTTTAGTCTTGACTGTGTCCCACATAATTCTTAGGTTTTCTTCATTCTAGTCTATGATTTTTCCTCAAAGTGGCATCCATGAATTTGTCTTCAATCTCGCTGATTCTGTCTTCCATTGTTTCAAATTTGCTCCTAAAACCTTCTGTTGAGTTGTCCTTTTCTGAAATTTTTTGTTTATCTTTTGAATTTCTGGTTACTTTTTTTCTTTGTATGATTTCTAATTGCTTATTTATTTTGATGTTTTGTTCTTACACAATTTTTCTGAATTTTTCTATTGCTTTGTCTGTGTTTTCTTTGATTTGTGCTATGCTTTCCTTGGTTTTTGCTGTAGTTTCGTTGATCTCCTTCCTAGTCTCTTGAAGAGCTCTAAATATTAGTCTTTTGAATTCCATATCACTTAGTTCCACTGCCTTTTCTTCTACCAGAAGGTCATCTGATTCTTCATTTTTGTCACTTGCTGGAGCCATCTTGTCCTGCTTTTTTATATGTTTTGACATTGTCTCCTGTCTCCAAGACATCAAGGTATTATTTTCTGTATTTATTGATTGTGTGTTCATTTGTTTCATCCTGCTTCTTTGTTTTGTTTTGATATGTTAGGGCGGGTGGGCCAGGCATGCTTTGCTTCTAGCTCATCTGTGGGCATGATAGCGCCCACCACCTTGTCTGTGTGGGCAGGGCAGCAGCAGGGAGGGAAAGCCTACTTCACTGTACACTGGTTTGGTGAGGTGGCCGAGGGTGGGCTGGGCAAGTGCTATTTGCCTTCTGATGTTGGTCCAGCAGTGTGGAAGAGTTCACAGCCTCTTAATAGATAGGTAGGGGTGTCAGACGGGAAGTGGTACAGCTCAATTCCCACCATTTCACAGCTGGTCAAGTGGCAGAAGGGGAGGGGCAGTGCAGGACCAGTGTGGCAGCAGTCCTGAGCGGGGACTTTCTAGCTGTGGCAGTACAGTGAAGGCTGGCAGGAAGGGGCGACATAGCATATGGGGCTAGGTGAGAGGGAGAAAGAAAATGAAGAAAGGGAAAAAAATAGAAAAAAAAGTGGCACAGCAGAAGCCAGCAGGTGGGAGTGGGGCAGAGCCAGGTGGCAGTGGGCTGGTGGCTCTCTAGCCATGGCAGTGTGGCGTGGCCCCACAGGAAGGGGTAGAGGTGGTGTATCTGGCTAGGTGGGAGGGAGAAAGGGGGGAAATGGTGCAGCAGAAGCCGGCAGGTGGGGGCAGGGTGGAACCAGGAGGATAGTAGGATGGTAGCTCTCTAGCCCAGTGATGCAGAGTGGCCTGTCGGGAAGGGGTAGGGGTGGCATACAGGGCAGAAGGGTGAGGTACGGGAAAGCATATTTTTCTGATTTCTGGGTGCTCTATCTCCTGTTGGGAGCTCCATGAATTTGCCTTCCTGTATTCCCTGTCTGGGGTCATTGCTAGTTGTGCTTCAAGATGTTATGTTAGTTGTCAGGGGACCTCCACTCTGTATCTCTCTTCATTCTCTATTTTCCTTCAGTTTCTTCTCCATTTCGTGTTTGATCTAGTTCTTTATCCCCTCATTTGATGCTTAGGATTCCAGGATTGATGTGTGTATCTGTTTTACTTAATTTTTTGGGTTTTTGCTGCAGAGGGATGGCATGATGCATCTGTCTAGTGTACCATGTTTGCTCCACCCAGGTTCTTCTTCTTGATGGTAGTGAGGACCCCTAACCTCTGTGGGATTGACCCTTTTGTAAGCCAGCTCCTTCCACCAAGACCACGAGGTGACCAATCCCCCCGGTAGGCACAGTAATCTAATCTGCATAAACCAATCCCTGTAAGGGTTTTATGCACCTTAATTACAGAGTAAACTGTCAGACCCCTGCAAAGGACTTCAAATAGACCAATCACAGGGCAGGCTGTGGCCCAATCAATTATTTTTGGCACAAGGCCAGAAAGGCCTATATACAAGAAACCCATTGCCCTGCAGAAGGTCAGGCAAAACTCAGTTATGAGGCCACTAGGCCTGTGCCGTCAAGGCAAAAGATGTCCTCCCAACTCCACATGCTCTAGTTTAGCTTACTTAGAGTGAAGTTTTCTCTTTGAGGCTTAAGAGCAATGCCCCTTCTGGTTATAAATTCTTCCTTTGTCTCATACTTTTTGTGCTTGTATCTCCCTTAGGAATCCCTAGGGCATGGCTTTAACAGAATAGGAATGGGACTTTGGGTTTGTATGTAGGGGCATATGAAGAAAACCTGCATTGGAGGCAAACATTTACTTGTTCTTATTCTTGTATCTTCTCTCCGATTGGTATATCTCTCCTGTACTGTCCTCTCCTTGCATCAAAGCAGCAAGATGTAGAAGGCCAAGACCACAGCCTAGGCTTGTTTCTAACCTAGTTGAAATAAGTATTCCATATAGTCCAGCATCACTCACCAGGGTGCTGCATTGGTGTTAATGGCAAAAACTTCACACTAATAACAAAATGTACTTGCCTGACCTTGCTATACATGTGTGTATTTCTATTGAGACTGTAAGATGAGCAATGGCTGTTCGAGAACAGGACGCTAGGATTCAGATCATGTGATATCTCTCCATCTCTTCCCTTTTCTAACACTAGGGTCCAGGCTGCTGAATAAATTGGATGTAGTGGGAAAATAGCAGGGCAGAGTAGCTGAATATGCTGCACTGTGGGATTAGGCTGGAGAGCAAAGGAATTGAAATCATGGGCCTGGTAGCCTTAGAGAAGCCAGGCAGTCAAAGGACTAAGATCATGATGAATTTGAAGTAGAGCAGGAAGAAAGGACTCAAGTTGCTGTATGGACAGGAAGTTGGGGTCTGAAAGTAGGATCCTAGACTTTAATTTTTCAAATGCTGAGGGTTCCAGATGATAACCAGGTCCGTGGGTATGCCATTGGGCAGGACATCCTATTGTATTCTATGATACATACATAAAGAACAATGTGCATGGTGCCTCCAGGAGGTAGTTCATGTGGCTTCTGCTGGTGGGAGTGGATAGCTCAAGTGGAGGGTTGGTAAATGCCAGGGAAGATGAAGGAAACTTGAAATTGAGGTGTTAGGTTATCAGTGATGATGGCACTAATAGCTTTTAGAAGTGCCTGAACCTGTGATAAGTGTTTTATTTATTTAATCCTCAAAACCATAACTCACAGTTCTGTAGGCTCTTCAAGTTCCTTGCTAAGAATTGGTGCTCCTGTTAGTTTTCCTTATTACTGGTACTGCTAATAGTACTTATTTTACAATCAATATTGGTCCACTTTTCATCATACAAAAGCGGCAAGTGTTAATTAAAATAATAGGAGTCCCTGGATGGTACAAAAAGTTAATGCCTTCAGCTACTAACCAAAAGACTGGAGGTTTGAGTCCACTCAGAAGCTCCTTGGATGAAAGGCCTGGCAACCTACTTCTGAAAAATCAACCAAGGGAAACCCACAGTTCTACTCTGATACACACAGGGTCACCATGAGTCAGAATCTACTAGACAGCAGCTAGTACTGGTAATAATAACAATAACTCGCATTTATTGAGGGCCTACTGTGTATTTGGAGCCCTGGTGGCACAGTGGTTAAGAGCTACAGCTGCTAATCAAAAGAATGGCAATTCAAATCCAATAGCTGCTCCTTGGAAACTCCATGAGACAGTTCTACTCTGTCCTATGTGGTCGCTATGAGTCAGCATCAATTCAACAGCAAAGGCTGTGGTTTTTTTTTTTTTTTAGGTACTATGTATTTACCCGTTGTGGTTGAGTCGGATCTGACTCATAGTGACTCTACAGTATTTGGTGCTGAGCTATATACTCTATGGATTACTACATGCATTTTACAGACAAAACTTTGATTACGGAGAAGACAAACAACCTGCTTAAGCCCAGTAACAGGGTTGGGATTTGAACACAGAAAGCAAACTTGAGAACAGAACCTTATTTACAGATGTGGGCACAGCTCACTCTACAGATTCCCAGATACCAAAGTACCAGATATATCCAAGGCACAAGGATTATGATTTTGAATTGGCTTATGTATACACACACTTCAGGAACATGTAACTCATATATGCAACACTACAATATAAACTATAATATACTATGTGAGTGTGGGATATTATGAGGCCTCCGATCTCTTCCAGCAATCTGATCACCTTTTGGGTATTTATGTAGGTAGCTAGTTATTTATTCAAATTACATTTATTCTGTTCACTTTTTATTTCAACTGGAAGAACAAACATAGTTTTATGTGTCTTCTTGCCTGCTGCATATACATGGAACAGTAAAACTCAGACTACAGATCAGAGACTAATCAGCCTGTGGATGTGGCCAGTTGAGTGATAATACCTGTTCCAGGATGTGAATGGAATACTGGACTATTTGGTAATCGGCTCTATGAGACTCTTATTCTTTGAGTCCATTACCTTAAACTTGATGAACCTGAAAACCATTCAAAATTCCTTTTAATTCATTCATAAGTCCCAGCCCATTGCATGTCCTTGAATCAAGTACCTTAGTGCCAAGTTCATAAGTGCTCTGTTCAGCAGAGCTGAGTATAGGAGGTCAGAATGATATCATCTAACACTGTTTAGATTTCTATGAGAAAATGTGTCTGAATGCCAAATAATCAACTTGCAAAAGAAGATTATTGGTTACTCCAAAAAGGTGAGGGATGAGGCAAGCTGAGAAAAAAATTACAGGATTTGGTAAAATCAAGGGAAAAAGAAAAGGAAATGCCATTTACCAAGCACAGGAGCCAAGTTTTGGATAAAGGGCTTTACATATATCATCTCCTTTATTTCTCAAAGGGACCCTAGGACGTAGGCATCAGTACCCTTATTTTAGATGAGGACATTGAGGCTCAGAGAAGCCAATTTGTTCACATTCATGTAACTAGTAAGGAGTGAAATTGGGATGCAAACCCAGGTGTCTTTATATTACTCCAGACTGCAGAGGAGGTTATGGGAGACATTTGAGGGGTCAATCCTGTTGTCCCAGTTAAAAACCCAGTGCCGGTGCCGTCAAGTTGATTCCGGGAGCTAATGCCACAGTGTAGAAGGTTATTAGAAAATGGATAGGCAGGTTGAGGAGGCAGTGAATGGTGACCACTGATTTGAGTGCTGTTGACAGTCAACACTCCAGATATACAGTGTCCAGCCTCAGCTGCACCCTCGTCAGTGCTGCCAATAATTCCTTTAACTTGTTCCTTGTCGGCTTTCTTTCCCTGTCTTCAGAGACCATTGCAAATCTGAATACACCCCTCGAGCACCTATCACATCTCATCTCTGTTTTTAGATTGATGGCCTTGCCTGCTCCACCAGTAAAACCAAGATTCCCAGCCACAAAATCAGTCAACTGCCTGCCCTGCAGAAAAAACAAATCTGTTTAGATCACCTTGTTTCCACCTGTCTCAGAAAAAAGAGGTTGTATTTTCCTACTGCGATATCCATAAAAATGTTCAGCTCTCTCTCATTTTTAAAAATAAATAAAACCTTTCTAGAGTCTATATTTCCCTTCTCTTCTTCCCTTAGAAATCTGGTTCTTTGAGAGAAGAGTCTGCAATCACTGTCTTTGTCTTCTCACCTCCCTTTAGTCCTGAATCCAGAGTAGACAGGCTTCTACCCACAAAAGCCACTGAACCTTGGATCTCCTGGTGTCAAATAAAATGACCATTCTCAGCCCTCATCCTCCTGGATTTCTCAGCATTTGACCCATTGACCTGTCCTCCCACAGAACTTTATGCTTTCTTGTTCTCCACAACACCACTTCTGCTTTCTTTCTTCCACTTTGATTCTATTTCCTGCATCCATTCTTATTATTGGTATTTTCCAAAATTGTGCCCTTAGTACTTCTCTCACATATGTTCCTTGTCTTAGTCATCTAGTGCTGCCATAACAGAAATACCACAAGTGGATGTCTTTAACAAAGAGAAATTTATTTCCTCACAGTAAAGTAGGCTAAAAGTCTAAATTCAAGGCGCCAGCTTCAGGGGAAGGCTTCCTCTCTCAGTCGGCTCTGGAAGAAGGTCTTTATCCTCAATCTTCCCAAGGTCAAGGAGCTTCTCAGGCACAGGGACCCCATGTCCAAAGGGTGCACTCTGCTCCTGGTGCTACTTTCTTGGTGGTGTGAGGTTCCCAACTCTCTGCTTGCTTCCTTTTCCTTTTATCTCTCATAAGTTGAAAGGTGGTGCGGGCCACACCCCAGGGAAACTCCCTTTACACTGGAACAGAGAGGTGACCTGAGTAAGAGTCGTGTCACAATCCCACTCTAATCCTCTTAACATAAAATTACAATCACAAAATGGAGGACAATCACACAATACTGGGAATCATGGCCTAACCAAGTTGACACATATTTTGGGGGGTAACACAATTCAATCCATGACATTTCACACTTTAGCCCCTAAAAAAATCACGTCCTTGTGACATGCAAAACATATTCACCCCATCATATCATAGCAAAAGTCTTAACTCCAAATTTAAAATCCAAAAATTCCTCTTCATCTGTGAAATCTAGAATACAAGTTATCTACTTCCAAGGGTACAATGGCAGAACAGGCACAAGCTAGACATACCCATTATAGATGGGAGAAACTAGGAGGAAAAGAAGGCATAACAGGCAGCAAGCAAGTCAGCAGAACAGGTTACATTAGCCCTCAAAGCTCTGAAAATCATCCTATGTTCTCCAAGACAATTTACACAATAATCGTGCCCTCCAGACACTAGGTATTAGCCACACTCTCCGGATTCTGAGTGGAGGCCACTCGATCCTGGGCTTCAGCTCTACCTTCCAGGCCCACTGGGACAGCAACTCTGCTCCCTCTGCTTTAGATGCACCATTCTCCTCTTCCATCTGAGTGGCAGCTCTACCCTTAGAAACACCAGAGGCCATGGCTCTGCCCTTTGAAACCACTGAAGTCATGGCCATACCTTTTGAGACTGAGACATTTCAGCTTCTTCTGTTCCTTCTCTTTTTTAGCTTCTGCTTCATGGTTTCTTAGCCTCTCAGCTCCTAGGTCCACATGCCTGCATCTGCTCTGCTGGGGAAAGTGTTCCAAAGCTCTGCAGTTCCACTGTTAAGTGCGCGGAGGCACCTCCACTCCTCCAGGAAGCCTCCTGCACACAGGCACTCAGCTCTCTGGCTCTGTGGGTCGGCAAGCCTAGCTCCACTGATAAGTGCCCGGAGGCAGCCCACTCCTCCAGGAAGCCTCCTGCACACAGGCACTCAGCTCTCTGGCTCCATGGGTCAGCTCCAGCACTGCTTGCGCTGGTCTCCTGGCTCTGCTGCTTTTGGTTCTCTGCTGTTTTCACTTCTGTGCCGCTGCAGGTTCTCTGCTGTGCAGGTCCTCTGCCCCTGTCGCAACTCTATCCATTCACAGTTTCAAAACCACTTCCACATTTTAGGAATCTGTTACAGCAGCACCCCCTCTCGATATCAAATTCTGTCTTAGTCATCTAGTGCTGCCATAACAGAAATACCACAAGTGGATGGCTTTAACAAAGAGAAATTTATTTCCTCAAGGTAAAGTAGGCTAAAAGTCTAAATTTAAGGCGTCAGCTCCAGGGGAAGCTTTTCTATCTCTGTTGGCTCTGGAAGAAGGTCCTTGCTTTCAATCTTCCCATGGCCAAGGAGCTTCTCAGGTGCAGGGACCCAGGGTCCAAAGGACACGCTCTGCTCCTGGCACTGCTTTCTTAGTGGTATAAGGTCCCCAACTCTGCTTGCTTCCCTTTCCTTTTATCTATTGAGAGATAAAAGGTGGTGCCGGCCACACCCCAGGGAAACTCCCTTTACACTGGAACAGGGAGGTGACCTGAGTAAGAATGGTGTTACAATCCCACCCTAATCCTCTTAACATAAAATTACAATCACAATATGGAGGACAACCACACGATACCTGGAATCATGCCCTAACCAAGTTGACACATATTTTGGGGGGGACACATTCAATCCATGACACTCCCTGATGGTTTACTTTCTTGCTGTGGCTTCATCTATTATACCTTACAGTGTTATTCATGAGGAAATTTGTCTATTATCAAGAAGAGAAAGTTGATAAAAAAAATTTAGGCAATATGTATACCAGTCATAACATATATTGAATCTACCTCATTCAGTTATTGCCCCAACAACTATAGCTTCACAAAGGTGGCATATTTTTCAACTTTTTACAGTGAAGAACATTCTCCTTTTTCCTCTTGTACAAAATGATAACTTGGAATGGCTTTAGAATTCTTGGGTCAAAATCTCCACCACCTCCCTCCCAAACTCTATAGATATTATTTTATTCTCTTCTGACATATGTGAGGCAGAAAATAAAACTTCAAGGCCTGTCCTCACTTGTGATATCCCTCCGCCCAGATCTCTGATTGTGGAGGTCGCCAACATTTATCACCTGGACATATCGCTCCTTTAGAGGAGAGTGAGTCTAGACGTATCCCTTAGTCCACCTTCGCTCTCGTCTGGTCTTCTATCTCTCTAGCAAACAAACTGACCCAAGGATGATTTCCTTTGAGTTATTGGCACTTGTGCAGGTTTCTGCCTATTTCTATTTCCTACTGGTCTGGGCAGGGGTCATTAGATGGCTTGACTCACATCACTGGTCACCATTTTACTAAGAAATGCTGTATTTAAACTTTAATTCAAACCTGATTCCTAGTTCTGCCTTCTCCAACTCAGTTAGCTTTTGAGAAGAGGGTGTTTTACCAAACCCTTTTAAGATCTTCTCCTGGACGTTGAAAGAGTGCAGAAAGAGGCCCCAGAGCCTCCTCTCCTTTAATGTTTTTACAGAATTACTGGTGAGTTCAGTCATCACAGATGGTGACCCAGAACAAATGCTGAGAACAGACTGAAAGGAATGAAATTGCTTTCACAATTATTGCACTATTCTTTTGGTTACCCTCCACAGCTCCCATTACTTGAGTAGAACTGTTTAGAATTCTGCCCATGGTCTTATATTCTCAGGAGGTAAATTTCTCACACGTTCCAGTAAACGTCACCCTTTGAGGCGGACATTACATCGTGCCTTATCTTAGCTCTTGCAGCAGATTGTATCTGACTTCAAGCTACTTTGTATGACTTAATAAACACAGTGTTCCAGCTCACAGACGTTACCAGATCAGTAAACAAACAAACAAGATGCACTGTTCAAGGTTAGGCGGCACACCTGTAAGGGGTGTGCCATACACCAAAAACATGGCAGCCTCACCGAGAGCAACTGGCCTAGAGGCACAGGATTCTCTTCGCCTCCAGTCCTCACTGATGAGACTGGGGATGAGAAATGTGGATCAGAGAGCAGACTGACTGGAGGGTCAGAAAGAGGGAAAGTGGCAGCTAGAGGTCTGTGGTGGACAAGCATATTCGGAGGAAACAAAAATCAGAAAGTGAAGTCATGGTAAGTATGTATGAATTTATAAATATAATGTCAGAGTGTACAATTGGTGGTGTGAACCTCATGAACACAGGCACCAGGAGCAGTGGACATCTCTGAGTTTGTCACTCACAATTCTGTTCCCCCAAAGCCTGGCATGTGGCATATATGACATATGTCAGCAGAGGGCAGCAAAGATCGTGGAAATTTCAGATCAGGGATTAGTTGGGGTGCTGTGGTGGGGAAGTGGTTAAGTGCTACAGCTGCTAATCAAAAAGGTTGGCATTTTGAATCCACCAGCCACTCCTTGGAAACCCTTTGGAGCAGTTCTATTCTGTCCTGTAAGGTCGCTGTGAGTCAGAATGAACTTGATGGCAACAAGTTTGTTTATTTTGGTTTGGTGGCCGGCCTGACAGAGCAAAGTGGCTTTTCTGCAGTGAATCAAAAAAAAGTGCAAAGGTGCAAAGGGCAAGAGGAGATGGTCCAGGCAGGAAGCTCCCAGCATTCCTCAGTGAAGACTGGGACTGGGCCTTCATCTTTTTTATTGCTAACACCTAACTCAAGGCCTGAGTGATCAGGGATTGTTTTAAATGAATTAACTAAAATAATAGCTAATGTTTACTGACGATTTACTGGAAGGTCACCCCTATGCTGTTTTTTTGTGAATGATCTTATTTAACACTTAAATAGGAAGCTATGGTTACTACCATTTTCTACATGAAGAAACTGGGGTATAAAGCATTAAAATCAACTTGCCCAAGGCCAAATAAGGAGGGAGAAACAGAACCAGGACTCAAATCCAGACGGTGTGACTGGAGCAACTATGTGCTTAACCACAGCTTTATCCTGCCAGAGTAGGGGGTGGCAAGGAGTCAGGCTGTAAACCAGGGAGTCAAGACCAGGGGAGGCCTGAGCAGCAGAGCTGTGCTGTGAGCTGTGGGTCAGACTAGAAATCTAGTCTGGACTGTCTGTGAGTGGATATGGAGCCCTAGTAGCTCAGTGGTTAAGCATTCAGCTGCTAACCAAAAGGCTGTCAGTTCAAATCCACCAGCTGCTCATTGGAAACCCTGTGGGGCAGTTCTACTCTGTCCTATAGGGTCAGTGTGAGTCAGAATTGACTCAATGGCAAGGAGTTTTGGTGGGTGGAAGTAGTGACCATGAGCTCATTGGACATTTCTTACATAACCTCCTGTCCTGTGCCCCATCTTATTAAAGAGGTTGAATGAAGAATTATTAGGGAAGGCTGAGAGTTGTTTTCTCCTCCAAGGAAATACAGAAATGAGCATACATTAAAACAGGAGAGATGGAGATTAGACCCAGAGAGGGACCATGAGGGACCAGCAGCAAGAGAGGCTGGGAACAGCCTTCCCTGGCGATGCCCTACTTTCTAGTCCCTCTGGGTTGGAGGAGGTCTGCTGGCATGGGCACAGGACCCAGGGTACCCAAGGCTCCTCAGCTACTCGCCCCTCTGACCTACCTTTTGGATTGCAGAAGTGGTGAAGCTGAGTTACAGCAGCTCTGAGCGCCAGATGTCTGGATAAATTCCCACATCTAAGGGAACTGCCAGAAGCCCTACACAGGACAGCTGTAACAGGAATGTCCTCTCCCCCGGCACCCCGTACTACCTTGTAGTCACTGCCTTATTGCTCTTTAGTGCTTTCACGCCCATTCTACACTTTTGCCCACAACTACCCTTGAGGTGGGCAAGAGAAGACAGTTGTGTTCTAATTTCATAGGAGTAAGGTGACTTGTGGTGGCAGACCCCACATTAGAACTGTTCTGTGCTCTAAAAGCCCTCTGGACTTCACCCAACACAGCCCTTGCTCTCTGCATTGTCATTGTTGGCTTATGTACGTCTCCCCCAATAGACCATGAGTTTTTTGAAGGTAGACAACCGTCTTTTCAACACACAGTACAGTGGATGATACAAGTCGCATTAATGACAAATGAGGAGCACCAGGGCTAGGGCTTTCCACTCTAGTACTTGAGATAGACCTTTGGGTGTGTGGGTCAGTGTGTGTGGATCTGGTCACACCAGGCACTGTCCAGGGTCCAGGAAAGAAGTAACTTTCTTTCCCAGAGCCCCTTCCTCAAAGGACAGTCTGTGTAACCGGTGAATCCAGGTAGAGCACGTAACTGAAAAGGCATAGAAACTGGAAAACACCATAGGGGTGTGAGACCTGATGATTCTCTCACCTCAGCTTACTCAGAGGTGACTCGTGGAAACTATGGGCAGTTTGGGGAAATGCCCAGCCCTAGACTCATAGCCACCTGAGCTGGAGTGGGTATGACCATCAGCAGAGACCAAACTGGTGAGTGGGCAAGGAGAGAATCTAGGCCTATGAGGTTGGGGGGAAGGATGTGGCCCTCTCATCTGCCTGCCGGCCTTGTCATATTCTTTGAAAAGAAGGCAATTGGGAAATGATAGCAATTTTAGTAGTCAGCCTGAGGGCCTTCAGAGAGCACTATGGTTTTCATCTGGGCCTTTAGGGCCCATCCACCCCTTCAGCACTCCTGATACTCAGGCCAGTTGTTCTGGCTCCATATTGTAGCCATCCCACAGCCAGACCAAAGCCCAAGCCTAAACTTGGCCTTTTGTGGGGCCCTGGGGATTTGAGGAATCAATGTAAGTCTGTTTGGAAGCCTCATCATGACTTATTAAACATGCTTTCAAAGCGTTTTTTCCTGTGTAAACAAAAGGTGCTTTGTATAAATAATTATAGATACCATTTAAATATAAATAATTATAAAAAAAAAATTTTTTTTTTAAATAATTATAGATACCATTTAATTGGCATTACTGTGTGACAGTTCTGGGAGATACTACAATGATCCCATTTTGCAGATGAGGGATGAAACTCAAAGAGGCCACTTCACTTGCCTAAAGTCCCCAAGACACTGAGTGGCAGAGCCAGGACTTGCTCTACCTGACTCTGCTGGATGCCTCAAACCTGGGCCTTCCATCAGGAGACTAAGAGGACAGCACACTGTCTTAGCTTCCTAGTACTGCTGTAACAAAAATACCACAAGTGGTGGCTTTAACAAACAAAAATTTATTTTCCCACCGTTTAGGAGGCTAGAAGGCTGAATTCAAGGCACTGGCCCTAGGGGAAGTTTATTCACTCGGGGAGAAAATTTGTGTCTTTTTACAACTTCTATTCCTCTGTTACTTGGCGATCTCCACGTGGCATCTGTCTTTCCCCCATTTGCACTTGCTTGCTTCTTTGTGTCTAATCTGATCTTTTTGTATCTCAAAAGTCATTAGGCTTAAGACACATCCTACACTTATAGGACTTTATTGACACAACAAAAAGAACCCTATTCTCAAATGGGATTACATCCACAGGTATAAGGGTTAGATTCCAACAATATTTTGGGGGGACACAATGCAATCCATAACTACCCCTGATGAGAGAAGCAGCCTCAAAAAGGAAACAGACAGGAAGCACATATGGCTGCTGGAGAGGCTGAAGAGCTAGAGTATGCTGCTCTGCCAACAGGAATGTCACTCTGGGCTGTGACACAGGGATGTTACCAGCACGTGAGAAAAATACACCTTCATCAGGGTTGTAGCCAGTTTTGATGAAGTCCCAAAGTATCAAATTACTCAAGGTATTTGCATTCCCAGGGACATTTTAACACTAATATAAATATTTCAGAGTGAGCTAGAAAAAGCATTCTGTTCAAAATGTCCAAAAATTTGGTTAAATTAAATAATGAGTCAAATATATTCATCTCTGTAGTGTCGCTATGAGTCGGAATTGACTCGACGGCAGTGGGTTTGATTTTTTGGTTTTCAAATATATTAGTGAGAAAAGTATCAAAATATTCTTGTATTTTTCTTAAGCTTGAAACTAAAAGTTCTGTTTTATGTTTTAATGTTATGCTTAATTATTTTATAAAGAAATATTCTATCTGCTCATGGGGTGCAAAATCACATCCATAAGAAAATCAGCTGCTATGCTCACTGTAGGACCACCTTTTCATAACATACTGTATTTGGGTGGGGGGCTCTGGTGCCACAGTGGTTAAGTGCTTGGCTATTAAACAAAAATTGTGGGTGTTTTAAAAAAGAAGCAACAATTGAAAATGCTATTTTTAAAATTAAACTTGCAAAGTAATGCTCTCGTGGTTTAGAGTAAGCAACAGCAGTTTCTCAATTTGAGATGACACAAAATTCCCCTTGGAAATACACAAGCATTCTGTTCTTTGGAAATATACAAGTATTCTAGTCTTTCTAAATTTTCTCTCAACCCCCTAGAGTTTCCAAATCTTCCTCTACATTCTGTTCTGCTACCCCACCAACCTCCCAGGAGATGGAGTGCTAACTTCTTGACAACTAAGAAACCCCATCATTTTCACCTCCCAATTTTCTTCACCAAGTAGAAAGAAATGGTGGCTATCATTCACAATTACTCATCTTTTATTATTCATGACACTTATTCATTCACTCAACACATATATTGAGGGTTTACTATGTGCCAGGCACCGTTCTAGTCACTGAAGACAGAGCAGTGAACAAAAGCAATGTCCCTCTTCTTATCATCCTTAGACTTTAGTGTGGTAGATCTTATGGAAAAAGATAATAAATAATAAAGCAGGGTAAGAAAATAGAGAATAAAGATCAGGGAGTAATGTTTTGTACAGTGGGCAAGTATAAAATTGGTGGCAATGGGGTGTCTGATCTCCTCTAACTTCAGGGAGAGAATCACCACCAGCATCAGCCCAAGGCTGATTCCTATGAGGTGGAGGTCAAATATGCCTTTACCCTCCAATCTTTTTACCACTGCTGACACTAGCCATCCCTCCTACAGCACTCTCTACTTCTCTACTGGGTTCATTAACTCATTACTATGGTCACACAGAACTCACAGATAATACGATTATGGGGTTTAATAAGGAAGTAACAGAGCCTTGGTGGCGCAGTGGTTAAGACGTCAGCTGCTAACCAAAAGGTCAGCAGTTCAAATCCACCGGCCACTCTCTGGAAACCATATGGAGCAGTTCTATACTGTCCTATAGGGTCGCTATGAGTCGGGATCGATTCAACGTCAACGAGTTTGGTTTTGGTTAGGGAAAGTAACTGGTTACAATTCAGGATCAGGAATGATTTAGGATATAGTTCTTTGAACAGGACAGCTTCTTCTCAGCTGTGCCCACAGGCAGGCCTCTCTCTGGCCCTCTGCCCCTTGGCCCCTCAGTCCTTTGGCCTGGCCTCTGCCCTCCTCAGGAAAGTGTTACAAAGATCTTTAGCTCTACCAACAAGTGTCCATAGGCACCCCACTGTAGCCACCTTGCCCCGTGGGCCAGGAAATCTACCTCATTGTCTTGTACCAGCCTCCTGGTTCTGCTGCCACCATTTCTCTGCCACTGCTTCTCATTGTCTTGCACCATCTCCAGAGTTACAGCTCTCTCTTTCTTTGCCTCCCAGGTCTAGAAGTTTCTCAACACAAGGACCCCAGGTCCAGAGGACCAGTCTCTTCTTTGTGGTAATCAGGTCCCCCTTGCTGCCTCTTGGATCACGCATTTGAAGCTTAAATTTGCACAGTCCTACCCCCATAAGGGTGCCATGCACCTTATTTGCATTATTAGCAAGCTGTCCAATCCCCTTGGTGGACCATAAACACCTTATTTGCATAGTCCCACCCTATAAAAATGGTAGGGCAGAGGCATCTGACCTCCTTTAACTTCACAAGGGGAAGAGAGAATCATTATCAGCAGCAACAGCCGAAAGTTGATTCCTACGAAGCTAAGGTCAGACATACCTCTACCCTCCAACCTTTTTACCAGTTTTAACATTATCTGTCTCTCCCAGGGTACTCTCTACTCCTCTGGTGGGTTCAATGATTCATTGCAATGTCTACAAAGAAATCACAGACAATACTCACAGTTATGGGCTTATTAGGGAAGTAACAGGTTACAGTCCAGTTTCAGGAATGCTCAGGATACAGTTCTTCAATTAGGACAGCCTCTTCTCAGCCATGCTGCAGGCAAGCCTCTCCCTGGCCTTTGGCCTCGCAGACCCTTGGCCTGGCCTCTACCCTGCTCGGGCAAGTGTTACAAAGCTCTTTTAAGTCTGTCAATAAGTGCCTGAGGCACCCCACTAGACCCGTAAACCTCCTCCTAGAAGGGGCTCAGCTCTCCCACTCTGAGGGACACCTGCCAATCTCCTGGTCCTGCTGCCTCTGCTGTTGCCATTTCTCTGCCATTGCTTCTCGCCATCTCTGATGTTACAGCTCTCCCTCTCCATCCTGGTTCTGCTTCCTCTGCTGCCTCTCTCTGTCTCCTGGGTCTAGGAGGCTCTCAGCGCAGGGATCTTGGATCCAAAGGATGTACTCTGTCCCCATCTCTTCTTGGTGGTCATGAGGTCTTCCCCTGCTCTGAACTGGCTCTCTTTTAAGCCTAGCAGGATGGTAAAACTGACCAATCCCCACGTTAGAGTTCTATACACCTTATTTGCATGGTCCCACCCCCACAAGTGTGCCTTACACCTTATTTACATTATTAGCAAGCTATTCAATCTCTCTGGAGGGTCACAAGTACTTCATTTGCATAATCCTCTCCCAATCAGTGGGAGTTACAAAGACTATGCCTAGAAGGGCCATATTAAATAATTCGCTGTACCACATACCCAACCTTTTGGTGGGAGTTACAAGGCCATGGATAGAAAGGCCGTATAAAAGCTATCCATCACACCACAACAGAGAAGTCCTCTTTGATAGGTGACATTAAGTAGATCTTGAGGAAGACATAGCCATGGGAATATCTGAGGGAGGGTTTGGCCCCAAGGTGGGAGTATGTTTGAAGTATTCCAGGGACAGTGAGGTGGCTAGTGGGACAGGAATAATTAGGCAAGGGGAAAGAGGCAGGAGATGGCATCAGAAATCTAATCAAGAATCAAATCATCTAAGGTCTTGGAGATCCTAGGAAGGACTGTGCATTTTATCCTAAGTGATACAGGAAGCTACTGGTGAGCAGTGGAATAACATGGTCTGACTTAGGTGTTAAACATATCACTCGTTTGGCCTATGAAGAATAGAATATAGGGGATCAAGTTAGAAGCAGGGATATTAGTTAGGTGGCCATTGCAACAGTCCAGGTGAGAGATGGTAATGGAGAGATGGCAGTGGAGAAGGTGGTAAAGGTGATGACAAGTAATGGGATTCTGGGCATTTTTTCATGGTAGAGCCAATAGAATTTGCTGATGGATGCATATGGGGTATAAGAGTGGAGTCAAGGATAATTGTGATTTTCTAGCCTACAAAACTGGGTAACCGGAACTGCAATTTACCAAGATGAAGAAGACAGACTGGAGGAGGGGCTAAAGGGTAGGGAATTAAGAGTTTGATTTGACATATGTTAAGTTTCAGATGCTCATTAGACATCCAAATAGAGAAATGGAATAGGAATGGATATAAAAGACTGAAATTCAGGAAAGAGATCAGAGTTGGAAATAAAATCGAGCATTTCAAACCAAGAGACTGAATGAAATCACATTTTCCTGACTTTAAATCACACAGTATCCCCTTGTTCTGTTTGAAACATTGGCTTTTGATCTATGTACAGGTTCTTCATGAGCACAATTAAGTGTTCGGGAATTCCCATTCTTTGAAATGTTATCCATAATTTGTTATGATCCACACAGTCGAATGCCTTTGCATAGTCAATAAAACACAGGTAAACATCCTTCTGGTATTCTCTGCTTTCAGCCAGGATCCATCTGACATCAGCAATGGTATCCCCAGTTCCACGTCATCTTCTGAATCCGGCTTGAATTTCTGGCAGTTAGTTCTCTGTCGCTATACTGCTGAAGCTACTTTTGAATGATCTTCAGCAAAATTTTACTTGCATGTGATATTAATGATATTGTTCTATAATTTCCGCATTAGGTTGGATCACTTTTTCTTGGGAATAGGCATAAATATGCATTGGTCAGGTAGCTGTCTTCCATATTTCTTGGCATAGACGAGTGAGCATTTCCAGTGCTGCATCCATTTGTTGAAACATCTCAATTGATATTCCATCAATTCCTGGAGCCTTGTTTTTCAACAATGCCTTCAGTGCAGCTTGGACTTCTTCCTTGAGTACCATCAGTTCCTGATCATATGCTACTTCCTGAAATGGTTGAATGTCAACCAATTGTTTTTGGTATAATGACTCTGTGTATTCCTTCCATCATCTTTTGATGCGTCTTGCGTCATGTACTATTTTCCCCACAAAATCCTTCACTGTTGCAACTTGAGACTTGAATTTTTTTCTTCAGTTCTTTCATGTTGAGACATGCCAAGGGTGTTCTTCCCCTTTGGTTTTCTATCTCCAGCTCTTTGCACATGTCATTATAATACTTTGTCTTCTTGAGCCACCCTTTGAAATCTTCCGCTCAGCTCTTTTACTTCATCTTTTCTTCCTTTTGCTTTAGCTACTCGACATTCAACAGCAGGTTTCAGAGTCTCTTCTGACATCCATTTTGTTTTTTTTTTCTTTCTTTCCTGTCTTTTTAACGACCTCTTGTTTTCTTCATGTATGATGTCCTTGATGTCACTCCACAGCTCATATGGTTTTTGGTTATTACTGTTCAACGAGTTAAATCTATTCTTGAGATGGTCTCTAAATTCAGGTGAAATATACTCAAGGTCGTACTTTGGCTTTAGTGGACTTGTTATAATTTTCTTCAGTTTCAATTTGAACTTGCATATGAACAATTGATAGTCTGTTCCGCAGTCTGCCCGTGGCCTTGTTCTGACTGGTGATGTTAAGGTTTTCCATCATCTTCCCACAGATGTAGTCAATTTGATTCCTGTGGATTTTGTCTGGCGAGGTCCACATGTATAATCACTGTTTATGTTGGTGGAAAAAAGGTATTTGCAATGAAGAAGTCATTGGACTTGCAAAATTCTATCGTGCGATCTCCTGCGTCGTTTCTGTCACCAAGGCCATATTTTCCAACTACTGATCCTTCTTCTTTGTTTCCAACTTTCGAATTCCAATCACCAAGTAATTATCAATGCATCCTGATTGCATGTTCTATCAATTTTAGATTGCAGAAGTTGGTAAAAATTTTCTTTTTCAGTTTCTCTCCTGGGGTAGCCCCAGGATTTTTCACTGACCTCATTCCACCTCATCCAGCCCCCCTCCCATTTCTAGTTAGTTTCTCTCTTTATCTTCCAGAAACCTTGGCTTGGTCGTTTCCAACAGAAAGCAAACTATGACACGAAGCACAAGAGTGAAACTGTTTGACTAAAACCACCTCTAGGTCAGCTCCTACAAAGTATACATCATTTTGTTTGCCAAAATTTTCAGAAATCAGTATCACAAATCTTTGCCACATTTATATCATGGTAGCTTTATATTAAACAAGACAATGTGATATTGGCAGAGACATAAAGATCAATGAAACAGAATAGATAATCCCAGCATATACCCACACAAGTATGAACAACTGATTTTTGACAAAGGTGCAAAAACAATTCAATGGAGGAAGAAGATAGTCTTTTCAATATGTGATGCTGGAGCAATTGGACATCCACGGGTGGAAAAAAAATTAACCTGACCTAAACTTCAGACTTTACACAGAAATTAACTCAGAATGGATTGATATTTAAATTGAAAACACGAAACTATAAAGTTTTTAAAAGAAAACATAGAATAGCTATAGTTTTTAGGTGTGATGTAGTATTTGAAGCATATCAATCAGGTCAAGGAGATTGGTGGTACTCTTCAGATAAAGTAGGACCTTACTGATTTTTCATCTGGTTGTCCTGTCAACTGCCAAACAAAAATGTTAAAATCTTCCACGAAAATTGTGGAATCTTATTTCTTGCTTTAATTATGTCTATCTTTGCTTCTTGTATTTTGAAGATCTGTTATTAGGAGTATACACATTTATGGTTGTTATGTCTTCCTAGTAAATTGATCACTTTATCGTTATGAAATGCCCCTTTTTATCTCTTTGTCCTAAATTCTGCTTTATCTCATATTAATATAGCCACTCGTTCTTAAGCTTAGAGGCTGAATGGTATATCTTTATCTATCCATTTACTTTCAGCATATATGTAGCTTTATATTTAAAGTACACCTCTTATACATAGAATCTTTTAATTGGAGTGTCTAGTCTATTTACACTCAGTGTAATTATTGTTAGAGTTGGACTTGTTGTTGTTAGGTGCCATCAGGTCTGTTCTGACTCATAGCAACCCTATGTACAACAGAAAGAAACACTGTCCAGTCCTTCGCTCATCCTCACAATTATTGCTGTGTTTGAGCCCATTGTTGTAGTCACTGTGTCAATCCATCCCGTTGAGGTTCTTCCGTTTTCCTAACGACCCTCTACTTTACGAAGTATGTGTCCTTCTCCGGGGAGTGGTCCCTCCTGAAAACGTGTCCAAAGTTCTTGAGACAAATGAAGTCTTGCCATCCTCACTTACAAGGAGCAATCTGGCTGTACTCTCCCAAGGCAGATTTGTTTGTCCTAGCAGTTCATGGTGTATTCAATATTCTTCTCCAACACCATAATTCAAAGGCATCAATTCTTCAGTCTTCCTTATTCATTGTCCAGTTTTCGCATGCACATTAGGCAATTGAAGATATCATGACTTGGGTCAGGCTCACCTTGGTCCTCAAAGTGATGTCTTTGCTTTTTAACACTTTAAAGAGGTCTTTTGCAGAAGATTTGCCTAATGCAACGTGTCTTTTGACTTCTTGGACTGCTGCTTCCATGGGTGTTGATTGTGGATCCAAGTAAAATGAAATTCTTGGTGACTTCAAACTTTTCTCCATTTATCACTATGTTGCTTATTGTTCCAGTTGTGAGGATTTTTGTTTTCTTTATGTTGAGGTCTAATCCATACTGAAGGCTGTAGTCTTTGATCTTCCTCAGTAAGTGTTTCAAGTCCTCTTCACTTTCAGCGAGCAAGGTTGTGTCATCTGTACAACACAGGTTGCTTATGAGTCTTCCTCCAATCCTGATGCCGTGTTCTTCATATAGTGCACCTTCTCAGATTATTTGCTCAGCATGCATGTGGAATAAGTACAGTGAAAATATACAGCCCTGACACACATCTTTCCTGATTTTAAGCCATGTAGCATCCCCTCGTTCTGTTTGAACGATTGCCTCTCAGTCTATGCACAAGTTCCTGGTGAGCACCATTAGGTGTTCTGAAATCCCCATTCTTCTCAATGTTATCCATAATTTATTACCATTTCAGATTTATGGGTACCATTGTATTATTTGTTTTGTGTTTGTTCTGTCTGATTTTGGTTTAACCTTTTCTCCTTTCCTCCCTTAAAAAAAATTATTATTAGAATTTTTTTAGAATTCAATTTTATTGCTTCTATTGACCATTTGGATTTCCATAACTGTTTGCATTATTTTCTTCATGGTTTCTTTTTATTGGCTGTTTTGATATCCTTTTTTATGAAGTACCTGTTTTAGTCTCTTTCCCATTGGCTTGTCTGCTTAATTCCTATTGATTTGTAGGAATTCTGAAATAAGACTTGTATTCTGAATATAAGATTTTTGCAGGATATATGCATTGCAAATATCTTCACCCACTCTATGGCTTACCTTTTTACTCTCATGATAGTTTAGGTCTTAATTTTACTGTAAACTAATTAATTAATTTTGTCCTTTATTACTAGTACTTTTGTGTCCTGCTTATGAAATCTTTGCCTACTTCAAGATCATAAACATTGTCATTTTTTTCCCTAGATTTACTGTTTTACCTTTCACATTTAGATTGATTTAGGAAATAATATTGGAATCATTATTCCCTGTCCTTGAGCATAGAGAATGTAACCCAGCTGGAGCTGGGCTCACAAGAACTCACAAGTGCACATCAACTGGGCCCTCAGATATTAAAATGATAGTATAATCTTGGAAAATATCTTTTATGGAAACTTTCACATAAAACAGAACACAAAAGACTTTCCCACTCTTATCTTTTTCTATTAGCATTTAGTGAATAGAAAATTTTTTGGACCAATAAAGACCTTCCTGACTGTCCTTGCTGAAGCCTGTACCAATGATTGTTAAGAAAGATAATACAAAATGTAGGATCACAGTTTCTAGCCAATCTGTGAAAAGACGGAGTTTTCAATGGTTTTGCCCATTTTTGTAATATGAATATATACTGATGACTCTATAATATTCTTTGGACTTGGGCAGACATGACTCTAGCAGTATGCTTGTTTGTTTTCCCATTCTTGTCTTCTGTACTATTCCTTGGACTCGGGCAGACACGGCTGTGGAAGTGTACTTGTCCATTTCCCACTTTTGCCTTTTTGAACATATGCTCAATAAAAGTTTCTTTTTGCTTTACTAAAGTTTGTGATTTTTTTTTACCCTACAACAAGATCTAAATTCATCTGGAAAATATTTTTGTTATTTATTTTGTGAGCGTTACAGATTGAATGGTGCCCCCTCCCCCAAAAATATGTGTTGTAAATCCTAACCCCTATATTTGTGGCTGTAATCCCATTTGGGAATGGATTTTCTTTGTTATGTTAATGAGGCAGTATTAGTATAGGGTGTGTCTTGAGTCAATCTCTTTTGAGATATAAAAGAAGCAGATTAAGCGAGCAGAGGTGGGGGAAGGTATATGTCATGCCACATGAATAGCACAATGATCACCAAGGAATAGAAGCTGAAGAGAGACAAGCACCTCCCCCTGGAGCCAACAGAGAGAGAAAGACTCCTCTTAGAGCTGGCACCCTGAATTCAGACATCTAGCCTCCTAAACTGTGAGAAAATGAATTTCTGTTTGTTTCAAGACCCAATTATTTTCTGCTTTGAATTTTATGTTGATATCATGTGTTTTCATTAACGGAAGCATGCGGAATCATTGAGTGTTGTTGAATTTTTGGTAGGCAGCATGGACCTATTTTATTTATTTATTTATTTTTTAGCCTCCGCAAACAATCCTATCCTCCGAGCCCCAAGGGACATAAGTTGTCCCATTTATTTTAACCCGGACACCCCCTAGAGTCCAGAGGGACAGACATTGTCCCAAAGAAATATTTTCAAAATGCCTCTTTCTCCTGACAGAAGAGCACACACCCCATACAACAAACACCCTGTAGAAACAGTAATTTGTGGCACACACCTGTTTTTTGGTTTCAAGCAGTCATAAAGTACCAGCATGCACTATCAATAGGAAAGCAGCTTCCGAATGAACCTGAGAAGCAGTAAAAGTGGGTGGGCAACCATATACCCTAACAGTCATGAAAAGGTTAAAGCTATCCACTTGGGGTATTTCAGTTATAGCAGCACTAGATAACTAAGACAGTGAGGTAGAAGTGAAGATAAACTTTTTCCATATAGATATTCAGTTGATCCAACACAATTTATTGAAAAGTCCTTTCCCTAAAGCACTGAAGTGTCATAAATCAGGTGGCCATATAGGAGCGAGTCTGTTCCTGGCCTGTAGTAGCCTCAATAAATATCACTATTTACCCCCAGTACCACCCTTTGTCCCCTGTCTAACTTGCCAGTTCTTTCTATTTCTTCTGTTTCTGAGTCCCTGAGAAGTCATGTGATGTAGCAGAAAAAGAAAGTCATTTGGCCTTGGTCAATTTCTAATTTCTGAGACTGTGATTCCTTTCTGTAAACTGGGGATTCCGTCAACTTCATTTTCCTTCCTTCACTGAGCATCTACTATGCACTGGCACCTACGAAATCAGAGATGACGCATTCTCTTCTACTTTAAAACCTCAGCTGAGGAAGAGATGTGAACATATGTGAGATAAAAGGGAAGTAAGTTTGTTTCAGTAGCTGACAACCAGAAGAGGATATGGTTGGCTCCCCAGTGTGTTTCATCCTCATGTCTCTCCTCTGCCAGTTCATAGGTGAGTCCAGTCAGATTCTCTCCTGTTTTTCTGACTGCCTTCCCATCCAGGGATGTGGCTCTAGCCTTCTGGGTCCACTCCTGGCCTCTGGCCCAACTCAGAAAGCTCTGTTCCCTCATCTAACACTGCTTTTTATTGTTCTCTGGCCTCTAAATCTTGGAGGGTGGGAAAAGGCTGAAGGAAGAGAAAGACAAATGGCTCCAGGGACTGATGTACCTTCTGATTGTCCAAGGGAAGGAAGGGCTGTATGGGCAGGTGCTGGGTATCAGAAGACCTGTGTTCTAATCAAGATTCTTGCATGAATTAGGAGGAAAATCAAAGCTTCCCTGAGACTCGGACTCTTCTTTTTCCAGCCCTCCTTCTCTTTGAGGGCAACTTTAAGAGAAAAATGAGACCATACCAGTGAAAATACATATATTTTTAGAATGATTATGCATAATGATGATATTAGTGCAAGGAACAATTTGAATTTTCTCTTACCCCCAAGAAATCCAATTAGTCTCCACTTGGAAAACCAACTCATACCATAGGCACTTTAAGTTTAATCTCGCTAAAGACCGAGGACTTTTCCACACTGGTCATAGGTATTCTATAGGCTTTGAAGATTTTACTATTCTCCAGGACTCTCAGAAATGAACATGAGTCTCTTAAGTGAGTGATATCTCTCCTGTCATCAAACTCATGGGGCTGTACCCTGAGACCTCCCATGTTAACCTCAGGCCTGCCTGAAGGGCACAAGGAGGAAGAGGGGTATGAAATCATAGCAGCACATTTATAGGCAGTAGGGATGATCTGAAGGAACCCTAGTGGCACGGTGGTTAATAGCTCAGCTGCTAACTGAAAGGTTGGTGGTTTGAGCCCATCAGCTATTCCGAGGGAGAAAGATGTGGCGGTCTGCTTCTGTAAAGATTTACAGCCTTGGAAACCATATGGGGCAGTTCTACCGTGTCCTATATGGTTGCTATGAGTCAGAATCAACTCAATGGCAATGGTTTTGGTTTTGGTTTGGTTACAGATGGTCTGGCTCAACAGTTACATATACAAAAAGAAATCGAGCGGTCGGTAAGCATAGAGTATAGCAGGATTAGCCAATATAATATTTCTGAAATAGTAATCAACTTTAATAGGAATCTAGAAAGAGGGAGGTGATAGCTTGATTCTCCTCTGCTTTGGCCAGACCACCTGTACTATATTATAGACAGTTGGGTACCTCATAAGAGGGACATTTACATAGGAAAGCCAATCAGAAGGAATGAGTCAGAATCCCAGGGATATTGAGAAACTTCAAGAAGAAAAAAAAAAAAACTTCAATGGATTGAATACTACCTACAGTTTGCTGATGTGTAATATCTGAAATAATGAAGGGCTACTAGGTGACAGGTGAGTCCCCAGGTGGCAAAAGTGGCTAAAACACTCTGCTGCTAACCCAAAGGCTGGCGATTTGGGTCCCCTCAAATGCTCCTCAGAAAAAAACCTGATGTTTACTTCCAAAAAAGCGGCCATTGAAAGCCTTATGGAGTTCTCCTCTGACACACACGGGCTCTCCATGATTTAGAGTTGCATCAATGGCAACCAGCTTATTAGGAAAAAGAAGGTATAGATTTGTTTTTAGGGGCTACATGGAGATAGGGAAGGACCAGAGGTACAAGCTTCAGAAGACAGATTCAATCGTTGCATGAAAGAAGTTTCTTACAATTACAGCTGTGCAGAGAAAGCCTGGGGGAATGTGTGGGCTGGGGGCAGAGGCTGGGCTTCCTGCAAAGGTGGGGTGGCAGTTAGGGGTGTCTTACAGGAGATTCAAGCAGAGAAAAGGAGCTTGAACTAGAATTCTGTGAGTTAGCTGTGGTGCACCTGTGAGTGTACTCTAAAGTGAAGAGTCAAGCATATTGTTTTATTATCATTTCCTACAAAGGGAAGAAAAGTGTTCAGCTAATGATAACCCGGAGGAGCATATCAGGCTGAGAACATTAGGGGGAGGCGGGCTCTCCAGGGCCTGGTTCTCAGCTTTCCAGATGAAAAATCTCTGCTGCCTGGACATGCACTTCTGCTGTGAGATTGAAATATTCGTGTCCACTAACATTCTCAGCTGGCTGTACTCTAAGGTCAGGCAGGCCCACTTGACCTCCAGGCCTGGTGTCCAGTCCAGCCCTCTTGCTTCAAAGATGAGGAAAATGAGGCTCAGAGAGGTTAAGTGACCAGCCCAGGACCACCTAGTCAGTCAGCACTCCTGATCTTTTCTCCCTACCTCCAGGCCTCACTAAGATCAGCATCAGTAGGCTTTCACCTCTCCTCTCCTTGAATTCGTTAGAAGTTATATTTTTAGGAAGTGCTTGATTCTAAACAAGTAGTCCCAAGATAGAGTCTCACTGTAAAAAACACTCCCTGAACGGAAATGGTGATTAGAAGTAGAACCTGGGGAAGGGGCAAGGAAGGGCGTAGCAGGGCTTTTTTAAAGCCCCAGGTGTCCATCTGAAACTGGAACTGTGGGCGGCAGAGCACAGGTGTGGAAATCTGGCGCTGGGGGACTTTTCTGCCTGTCCTAGGAGACTGGGCAGCTTCTGTGGCACAGCTACAGAAGCTGGAAGGAGTCAGAGCTCGACCTAGAGCCTCCAGGGGGTAGGACAGTGGAAAGAACATGTCCCTGGCAAAAGGACATCCTGGATTTGACTTAGTAGTTGTGTTATCTTGGGCAAGCTATCCACCCTCTGAACCTTGGTCTTCACAGGTGCCTAACAGGTTATTATATCTATCTTGCAGAATTCTTGTGATGTTTTGAATGAGATGTCAAATGCAAAATAATTATAGTGGTAATCATTTATTAACCTCTACTGCATCCAAGGCATTTTTCATACAATCTTCTCAGAGGCCTATAAAATAGACATTATTATCCCCCATTTTACAGGTGAGGAAACTTAGGCTTAGAGAAGTCAAGTGTCTTGGCCAAGATTCCACAGCTATTATGAGGTAGAGCAGCAATTCAGTCTCCAAAGCTAGTGTTTTTTTTTCACCACGCCAAGCTACCTAACACTATACCTGACATCTGGGAGGTGCTCAAGAAATGTGTATTTCAGTGAATCTTCTTCAAAAAGAGTCGGTTGGGATTCCTTCCCTCTCTAGGTGTCCAAGGCAGGGACTAGAAAGGCCCAAGAGAACTTGGTAGCTCAGTTTCCAGGGGACAAGGAGCAGTTCTCACAGGTTCAGTATTCTCATCTGGAAAATGGGCACAATAATTTCAACCCTCTCACAGATTTTATGAGGATTAAGTAATACAGTCATGTTGAGGAGACAATTTATATAAGAAAAACGTGAAAAAGTGGGTGGGGACCTATTAGGGAGGTGGTGTTGGAAAGGACCAGGAAAAAAGGAGGAAGAGACGGGGAAGGGTGATGGGCAAGGGGCAGATGGTGGGCAGTTTGAATGTGAATATGTCAAGTTGGGGTTGGAGTACTGAGAAAGCTGTGTGGTGAACTCTGTTCCATGATATGTCTCACACAGCACTGATTTACAGTGCTTTTTCCACAGGTCAGCAGTGGACAGCTGGGTGCAGAGCAGTAGTTTCCAAACTGGTTTTGTTTGTTTGTTTTTTCTTTGTAGCAGTGGTTTCCTTTTACGAAATGAAATCTTACACAGAAACAAACACATAAAATATATAGAGGATTGAAGCTGTTCTAATGGAAGGGGCATCCCGTGGCCCCTGCCTCACCACCTCCTGCTCTGTGTCCCACCTGTCCCAGCTCCCTCCACCCCCCAAAGACAGGTTGACTGAGGGGATATTCACTGCCCTCTTAACCTTCTGGCTCACCTTGCTGAGAAGCCATCCAAAGACACTTTATGAAACCTCTGCTTTGAACTGGGCTTCATGTCTGGCACAAAGATGGAGCTCGATAAGTTCATGTTAAAGGAAGGAATGGCTAAGTGAGGCTTGTGTGACATGCCTCGACATGGTAAGACTGTGGGGGCCACACATCGTGGGTGGTGAAGCCATCACCAGAAGGGGAGCTTTAGGTGAGCCTTGAATAGCTAAAGAGAGAAGTCGATTGTTTCTGGATCCCTTTTCCCAGTCAGCAGGGAAGAGGAAAGAAAACTGGTTAGGGCTCACCAGCCCTACCACTCCCCTGAACCCACATTTGGGAAATGGCACAGAGCTGCTTTCTTCCTTCATGATTTGTCTTCCCACCCCAGAAGATGCAATAAGGTAGAATAACATACTCCACCTAGGCTCATATGGGCAATTTGCCTGTGGGTCACACCCCACTTTCATTCTAACAAGGAACAATGAATTTTGGAAAGTTTTCTTACCAAACCAAAAAAAAACTAAACCCACTGCCACCAAGTTAATTCCGACTCACAGGGACCCTACAGGACAGAGTAGAACCGCCCCATATAGTTTCCAATTAGCACCTGGCGGATTTGAACTCCCAACCTCTTGGTTGGCAGCCATAGCACTTAACCACTACGGCACCAGGGTTTTCTTACACTCCTACACAATTCTCTTGGCATTTTTCTGAGAATACAGCACCACATTCGTGGAAGTGTGAAAGAAGTAACCGCCCAGGACTTAAATGCGTGATACATGTTAAAGCCACATCCTTGCAATTTGCACCTACTTACCTTAAACATCTCTTGTAAACCTAATGTGCAAAACGTGATAACTTGAAGTTTGCCCTAAGTTCAGAGATTGCATTCACTTGGGGGCAAGAGATACTCAATTCTTATTTGATTTCAAAAGACTTCCCTCTTCCCCCTCTGTTTTTGAAGTGAGAGAATTAATTCATTAATTATCAGTCAAAATTTCAAACTAAAATTAATTTTATCTGCAAAACTTACTGGGGCTATCGGGACACCAGTCGAGATGACCAAAGAGAAAAAAAAGCGGTTGAAAATCTATTCTGGCCTTTGTATTAGGGGAGTGGAGAGAGGAGCTTTTTGAAAAGTCAGAATATTTAACAAGATGATATGACAAAGGCTGGAGGAACCCAGAGTATCTATGCACCGACTGATAGATCACGGGGGGGGGGGGGGGGGGAAGCGTTTGAAAATGAGAATCAACTCCTAAAAGGCATTTGCCCAGGGAGGGAAGCAATGATTTTGAAGATAAGTTTAGCGAAGGGCTAAACCTGTCATCAAAGTCATCAAGGAAATAGGTCAACGTTACTGGCATCAGGTTTCCTCACCCTGGAGCCCTGGCAGGGCACCTTGTGCTTGAAGGAAGGACAGGAAGTAGAAACTAGGTTGCAATGAGGCCCAAGGCTTTAGAGTTGATACAGAGTGGAGGTGAAGAAGCTGAGACAGAGGGGCTTAAAGCTGGTGTCTCCGCTGCAAATTCAGGGGCCTTCAATCTGAGCCGCGGTGGAAAGAGTAGTTCTCAGGGCTGGAGCAACATGGGGTCAAATCCTCAAATCTTCACTAGTTTAGTGCTCTTGGATAAATTACTTGGTTTTATTTAACCTCAGCTTTGGTTAATCTCATGTAAATGACAGCTTGGCTCTGTTTTAATAAAACTCTGTTTACAAAAACAGGCGGTGGGCCAGATTTGGCCCATGGATGGTAGTTTTCTAAAAGGACCAAAGTCTCTAATTCAAAGGATTGTTTAAAGTATTAAGCAAAATCTTTACAATAAATGTCCGGCACAGGGTAAACCTTTAAAAAAAATTATTGAGGGTTTTTATTAATAATAAAAAATGATTAATAGTGACCAATTGAAAATAAATAATGACTGTTATTATTTGGGAACCTTTGCTGAGGTAGTTGAGTTTTAACAGGGACTAAAGAAATAAACCTCTAATGAAGCAATTTGAGTTATCTGGACAGGCCAGCATAGGAATCTACCTTTTACCAGGAGAGGCATGAGTAACATCAGCTCTGGGGTGGTAGGAAATGTTATGGTAAGAGATTAAGTTGTGAAATTAAGGAGGGTCTGGGTGCTTGGCCAATAGCACAGGACCAGTTAGGCCCAGGAGGCCCAGTGCCAAGGGCCCATGAGAGCTTTAATCTTCATTTATTTTAAAATCAGAAGAGAAATGAAATATAATAATGAATCCAGAGTGGACTGAATTTGTCTTTTTTACCGACACAGTTGTAAAATAAAATTTGTTGTATTTTTTTATTGAGGAAGGGGTGACCAAAGGCAGAAGTGGTTTCCATGACGTTTTGTTGCACTTCCTTCTTAAAATTTCAACCTGACACCTTATTTGTAGTGTTGCTCTTTTAAGACTCTTTTTATCGGGTCCCTTTTGCTCCCAGGTTCCTTTTTATCAGAAGAACTTGGGCTCTGGTTTTTAGTTCTGCCACTATTTCTATAAGCCTTGAATAAGTTATTTCATTCTCTTCTACTTAGTTTTCTCATCTACAAAATACACCCTTTAAGGCCTGGACCCTGTGCTGTGTTTGCCTCATTCTGATTTATATCCCCACTGCCCAGCATAGCCTCTGTCCTGTAAGTCAAGTTTACCGTAAATGAGTCTGTACGATGTTGTTGTAGAAATAGCACAGGCTTTGGAGTGTACCAGTGTGGGCTCTGCAACTTATCATCTGAGTGGTTTAAATAAGTTATTTAACCTCATTGATCCTGATCTGTAAAATAAGGATATTTAAAAAAAAAAAATCCTTCCTCTAAGGGTTGTTTATGAGGGTTAAATCAGATCACAGTAGGTGCTTTGAAACTGTTAACCAAAAACCAAACCCATCGCCCTCGAGTTGATTCTGACTCATAGTAATCCTATAGGATGGGGTAGAACGGCCCCATAAAGTTTCCACGGAATGCCTGGTGGATTTGAACTGCTGATCTTTTGGTTAGCAGCCATAGCGCTTAACCACTACACCACCAGGGTTTCCTTGAAACTGTTAGTCCCTATCTAAAGTCCTTCACTGCTCTGTGCTTCCATTAGACAGTGGGGACAGTGTACTAGCAGAGTGCTACCCCCAGGGTCTGTCCTTCAGGTCCTACCACATACTCATTCTCCAAACCTGTTCACTGGAGGTGCTCCCTTGGCCACTATTGGAAGTTTCTTCAGCAGCGATTAACTGTTTTTCACCTGGAGGCACATAATCAATGATGGTTGATTATGGCAAATTGAACCAAGATTGGGGTGAAACAAAAAATTTCCTGGGGAAACCCTACTACAATTCCTAATAGTTTGGGGTGAGCATCAGGACATAGCCTGGGCATATTGCCAAGCTCCCTGCCGCTTGCCTTTGCCCTTCCCACACAGGGAAGCATACTGGAATGCCAGTGAGTGAGAACTCATTTGGAAATGAGCTGAGATCTACTTAACCTATGTTAAAATAGTAGGGTCAATCAGCCTCAAACTTCGAAGCTGTCTCTATCATTGTTGTTGTTAGGTACTGTCTTAGTCATCTAGTGCTGCTGTAACAGAAACACCACAAGTGGATGACTTTAAGAAAGAGAAATTTATTCTCTCACAGTCTAGTAGGCTACAAGTCCAAAATCAGGGCATCATCTCCAGTGGAAGGCTTTCTCTGTCAGCTCTGGGGGAAGGTCCTTGTCATCAATCTTCCCTGGTCAAGGAGCTTCTCAGGTACAAGGACCCAGGTTCAAAGGACACACTCTGCTCCCCGTGTTGCTTTCTTGGTGGTACAAAGTCCCCAACTCCCTGCTTGCTTCCCTTTCCTTTTATCTCTTGTAAGATAAAAGGTGGCGCAGGTCACATCCCAAGGAAACTCCCTTTACTTTGGCTCAGGGATGTGACCTGAGCAAGGGTGTTACATCCCACCCTAATCCTCTTTAACCACAGGCAGAGATTAGGATTTATAACACATAGGAAAATCACAAAATGGAGGACAACCACGCAATACTGGGAATCGTGGCCTAACCAAGTTGGCACATACTTAGGGGGGACAAAATTCAATCTATGACAGGTACTATCAAATTGATTTTGACACATAGCGATCCCAGGACACAGTAGAACTGCCCCACAGAGTTTTCTAGGCTAAAATCTTTATGGAAACAGATTGCCAGGTCTTTCTCCTGAAGAGCTGCTGGGTGCGTTTGAACAGCCAACCTTTTGGTTAACATTAGGAACTTCTCTCCTGATCCAAGTTGAGAACCACCGGCCCAGGTCAGGCAGGCTGATGCCTGCTTCATCTGCACCAGAATCAGCTCTCCCAGGAGCAATATGGGTGTCCTAAAGGGGGCTTGGAAACCCTGGTGGTGTAGCGGTTAAGTGCTATGGCTGCTAACCAAAGGGTCAGCAGTTCAAATCTGCCAAGTGCTCCTTGGAAACTCTATGGGGCAATTCTACTCTGTCCTATAGGTCACTATGACTCAACAGCACTGAGTTTTTTTTTTTTTGTTTAAAGGGGCTTTAGACAGTAATTGCCTCCACCCATCCCTCCAGGGAAACTTGTCAAAGCTGGAGCTAGGCTGTCCGGTCTACCTCAGAACTTTGTCTTTTCAACCAGCTGTCTTTGGGAATGAGGTGGAATCAGCTGCAGTCGCCTCTCTCAAGCTGAGAGCTCTGACCTCAATGCTTTCCTGTGAGTGAGGTTCAGAAGGGTGTGCCCTAGGGGCTTGTTGGAGTGAACTAAGGGTGTTTCTCCAGACCTTCCCAGGATCTGAAGAGGGTGAGTGATTAGTGGCAAGGGCAGGGACTCAGGCATACTTCATGGTTCTCTCTGTGTGTCTACAGGGCCAGCAGCGTCTAGAGATCTGAAGAAGCTGGTTGGTGCCCTTGGCGGATCTGTGACTTTCCCTCTGAACCACTCAATAAAGAAGGTTGGCAGCATTGTCTGGATCTTCAACACAACTCTCGTGACCTTACAGCCACAAGAGCCAAATAAGTCAGCCATTGTCATAGTGACCCAAAGCCATAAAAAAGAAAGAGTGAGCTTCCCAAATAGAGACTACTCCCTGAAGCTCAGCAAGCTGCAGAAGAATGACTCGGGCACCTACCGTGTGGAGATACACAACCCACTCCACCAGCTGCCCTTCACCCAGGAGTATGTGCTACGTGTCTATGGTAAGCAGAATCAGTTCCAAAGTGGATGGCTGCCATGGCGAGGTGGTGAGCTCCCTGACATGGAGGACTTTCAAGCAGAGGCTAAGTAAACACTTGTCAGGAATGTGGAAGAGGGGATTCCTGTATGAATGGAATATCTATAGCTGGTCCCTGAAGTCGCCTTCTACTCAGAGATTCTATGAGAGGCAGTGTGGTGCAATGGATGGGCCACATGGGGATTAACGATCACACAGACCTAGGCCAAATGCTGGCTTCTCTACTCACTAGTCACTTGACCTTAGACAAGTACTTAACCTCTTTGAAACTTAGTTTCCGTATCTCTAATGGAGAGAAGAGTGGTACCTACCTTAAGCTTAAGCATCAGTCATACCCCTTCCCCTACAGATTCCAACCAATTGAGAACTAGATGCAAGAACCAGAAGAAAGATAAAAATATCAGCTTTATTTTTGGTAAATCTAAATAGAAGAAACACTTCCTCCTAAGTCTAGGCCAGGTAAGAAACCTAGGGAAGCTGGACTTACCAAACAATTAATCAACCAGCAACAAGAGGAGTAGCTGCCTCGCACTCGTTGAACCCTGATATCGGGAACACCAGGAGATGGGCCTCCAGACTTACTGGTAGGAGGCAGGCCAAGCACCTTGAGCTTGGTGTGTTTTAGACACAGTCGAAGGGAGAAGAATCATGCATTCTTCAGGCGAGCTAGGCTGGGAGGGAAGAAAAGGGCAAACCACGTGGGAACAGTGACCTTTAACAACTCAAACCTACCGATAGAGAAATGTAGATAATAAATGTCAGCCTCTCACCAATTAACCAGTCGCTTGTCCTCTGAGGGGCAGGAGTGATCACCAGAAGTGTTACTCTAATACTGTTTTCTCCTGGAGAGTAAAGTGGAATCTCTTCAAGGAAGCCTGAGGACAGGGAGATGGGGAGTCCTGAAGAAAGATAAATGGAGCTAGCACCTAAAACGCAGGTAGCGCAGTGCTTGGTAAATGGCAACTGCGTTCTTGTTACATTGTTGTTATTTTCTATTATTGTTCTTTTTGCTGCTGTTGGTGTTACTATCGTTGTTATTATAAAGTTATGGGCAAGCAGACCTAGATAGTTCTTTTTCCCAGGTAAGAATGAGAATTCTGCTCTGAATTGCTCCTTCCTCCCCACTCTGGAGCATCCCAGGGAGATTCAGGTGCAAGGTGTCCAGGGATAATTCAGAGCAAGAACTATAGGCATAGTTTCCAACCCTGGCTGTCCATTTCTCTTTCACAGAATACCTGTCAAAGCCCAAAGTCACAAAAGGTCTGCAGAACAAAAAGAATGACACCTGTATGACCAATCTGACATGCTCCATGGAACAGGGTGAAGAGGATGTGACTTACAGCTGGAAGATAGCCAATGAGTCCCATGACGGCTCCGTCCTCCCCGTCTCCTGGAGACTGGGGGAAAAGAACATAAACTTCATCTGTGTGGCCAGCAACCCCATCAGCAACAGCTCCTCAAACCCCATCTCTTCCTGGAACCTGTGTGAAGGTGCACCTCTTCCCTCTCTCCCTGAGCCTCTGGTTCTAGGACCTTTTCAGCCCCTGGTTCCCATGGGAACACTCTTTACGCAAAAACTGGAAGCCACTGGGAAGTCACCGGGCTGGGAGGAAGGTGGCAGTTGCTCCAACATTCGGGTCATTTTCCCTAGCTGACCCTCTTTCCTTTTCTGTGCCCCCACCCATTCTCTCTTTAAAGGTACCGCTGGTGATACAAATGCACCCATGTTTTTACTGTACTTCCTGTTGGCCACCTTGCTCAGTGTCCTCGTACTTGGACTCGTACTTATTTCAAGTATGCAGAGAGACAGAAGAAAAGGTTTGGACTTCCCCGAAGTGGAGCAGGCACTTTTTTTGTCCTCATCCTCATTCATGCATTTGCTCCCTCATGTATTTGATAAGCATATATTAAGCTATGTGACAGGTTTAGTATAGGCACTAAGGATGCAGAGATGAAGAGGCAATAGTCTCTCCCTGCAAGGTAGTCAGACTGCACCCCTTAGCTCTGGAGTAGGGAGAGTGCTTGAGTCCTTTACATCTCTCTGGAGGCCAAGGCCCTCCTAGTCCCCACTCCATGCCCATTCTTCTCCCTCTCCTCAGAGGGACTTGCTGGTGTAGTCTTTCTGTTGACACAGGCTCTGTTCCCCTGACCTGGCAGATGATGGCCTTCAACTCTGAGATCCCCATGGACCAGCACCCTCCACAGAATCCTGCCTACTCCCCTCCCTGTCAAAGCCCCCAGCCATCCTAGCCCTCTCCACTGGATCAACCCCAGAGATCTCTTTTTCCTTCCCACCTCAGCCTAGACACATCCTTCCTGGAGAAGCCTTAAAAGGCCAAAGAATGAATCAACCCCTCTCTCTGTCTCCACCCTGCATCCCATGCTCTGTGTCCCTAAACCCTGCTGATCCTGGCTTCTTAGGCTTCCACTGATACTGTCTGGGGGGGCATCGGAGAAGATCCTAAGTATCAGCGATGCAGACTTTGGGATCTCTCTCGGAAGCACCCGGAAAGCATTTTTGACCTTCTTTGTTTCCCACTTTGGCTGCTGTCTTAGCTATCTAGTGCTGCTATAACAGAAATATCACAAGTGGATGGCTTTAATAAACAGAAATTCATTCTCTCACAGTTTACGTGACTAGAAATCAAATTCAGGGCACCAGCTCTAGGGGAAGACTTTTTCTCTCTGTCGGCTTTGGGATAAGGTTCTTGTCTCCTTTCAACATCTGTGGGCCTGACATTCCTTGGAGATCTCCATGTGTCTTGTGATTAATCTTCCCCTGCGTCTAGGATTTTCTCAGCACAGGGACTCTGAGTCCAAAGGATGCACTCCTCTCTTGGCTCTTCTTTCTTGGTGGTAGTGAGGTCCCTCTTCCCGCTGCTTGCTTCTCTCTCCTTTTATCTCTTATCAAAAAATGGAGGACAACCACATAATACTGGCAATCATGGCCTAGCCAAGTTGACACGTATTTCGGGGGAACACTGTCTTGGTCCAGAGAGTAGGATTTGAAGCAATTCATCCTGATTTGCCTGGGGTTTTCCTGGTTTTAGCAATGAAAATTCTGCATCCTGGAAAGCCCTTCAGTTCCAGGAAAACCAGGATGGTTTTTCAACCTAAATGAATCATTGGGTGGGTCATGGACCCATGGGGATGGTGAGTGGTCAGAGGGACCAGCTCTGATTCTCTCCAAATTGGTTTCAGAGTTCACTGGAGAGAAGGAGGGAGTGGAAATACATCAGGAAATTCCTGACGTCTGCCTCCATTCAGGAGCGACCACAGTGTATGACACCATCTCTCACCATAATGTGAGTCCTTTCTCATCTCTTCTAGGGCCTTTTCCTCCTTTCTGAAGTCCTACTTGTTTTACTTGAGATTTTTCCAGGAGTTTGGGCAACATAGGGATAGGGAGGGGGAGGGAGATCATGTGTAGCCCTGGAAACCCGATGCACCTGTGTCTCCCTCAAGTCTTTGTGGACTCTCTCTTGTGCAGGAACTGGTGGCCTCTGAGCACCTGGTTCTGACCCAACCAATAATGCTCATGTGTGGTCCATGCAGTTCACACCAGCCACTGAACAGCCTGATTCCTCTCGCAGTGGGACAGAACAGTGGGTAGAGGAGTGTGACTTTGAAATGTTAGAGTCACGGTGTCAGACAATTCTCTGGAGATGCTTTCTCCTCTGAGGTGACTCAAGGAGCCATCAGGAAAGGGTCAGAGGGCCCGCAGGGCTTCTGGGCCCATACTCAAGGTTCCCCAAATGTGGGTCACTGAAGTGAATGAACACAAACTTAATTCAAAGCAAACTCTTTGAAAAGAACACCATAAGAATAAATTTTAAAGAAACTCAAATAACAAGTGACAAATTGGGGCATGAAACAAGCAACTTCGAAAGACTCTCCAGGAACTATCATTGTGGCCCAGGCGGGACTAGCTCTATAGAGGTCATAGGGCCCTTTCCTACACTACCCAGAAAACAAACAAACCAAAAAAAAAAAAAAAAAACCTATTTAATAAAGAAATAGAAATACTTTGACACCTCAAAACTCTAATTTTACTTCAGCCTTTGGTGTCTCCCCATCAAGCTGCAGAGGAGGCAACGTATTTCCTCTTTGAAGGTGTTAAGTGTTCTGAGAGCGCCATCCTTCTTCCCAGGAGAGACTGCTTTGTGCTCCACTCAGCCTGATTTTATTACCATCCTCCCTCCAACCAGCTCAGTCACATCCCCAGGAGGCCACAGGACTCCCCTAGATCTTCAGGAACAAACTTAACTGACCCAGAATGTTTTTCTGCAGCCGGGAAGGAGTTTTTGTTGTTGTTTCATTTGTGTTGTATTTTGTTCTCTCAGTCATCCTTACTGAGTTGCCTCAAAAGCCCTTTCTAGTGATGGAAAAGTTTATTTGCAACATTAACATTATTACTTAAGATTATCCTTTAACAACTTTCCAGCAAACCAGCTGCCATCACATCAGTTCCTACTCATGGCGACCCCATATGTGTCAGAGTAGAGCTGTGCTCCATAGAGTTGTCAATGGCTGATTGTTGGCAGTAGATCACAGGCCTGTCTTCTGAGGCACCTCTGTGTGGACTCAAACTTCCAACCTTTTGGTTAGCAGCCCAGCATGTTAACCATTTGCACCACCCAGAGACTCCTTAACCACACTTCAGGAGGCTTATAACTCATGGGACTTAGGTATTTTTTAATTCATTTAAACATAACACACAGCTTTTTTTTTTTTTTAATTCTTATTGTGCTTTAAGTGAAAGTTTACAAATCAAGTCAGACTCTCATACAAAAATATATAAACACCTTGCTATATAGTCCTAATTGCTCTCCCCCTAATGAGACAGCACACTCCTTCCCTCCACTCTCTCTTTTCATGTCCATTCCGCCAGCTTCTGGCCCCCTCTAACCTCTGATCTCCCCTTCAGACAGGAGATGCCAACATAGTCTCATGTGTCTACTTGATCCAAGAAGCTCATTCTTCCCCAGTATCATTTTCTATCCCATAGTCCAGTCCAATCCCTGTCTGAAGAGTTGGCTCTGGGAATGGTTCCTGTCTTGGGCTAACAGAAGGTCTGGGGACCATGACCCCCGGGGTCCTTTTAGTCTCAGCTAGACCATTAAGTCTGGTCTTTTTACGTGAATTTGGGGTCTGCATCCCACTGCAGTCCTGCTCCCTAAGGGGTTCTCTGTTGTGTTCCCTGTCAGGGCAGTCATTGGTTGTAGTTGGGCAGCACCTAGTTCTTCTGGTCTCAGGCTAATGTAGTTTCTGCTTATAACACAGCTTTAAAATAATTCAATGGCATCCTAAAAAAAAAAAAATTATTAACACATGCACACCTCATTTTATTGTGCTTTGTAGATATTGAGATTTTTACAAATTGAAAGTTTGTAACGGCATCATTTTTCTGACAATATGTGTTCTCTTGGTATCTCTGTGTCATATTTTGGTAATTCTCACAATATTTCAAACTTTTTCATAATTATTGTATCTGCTATGGTATTCTGTGATCAGTGATCTTTGATGTTACTGTTTTAATTGTTTTGGGGCGCCACGACCTATGTCCATATAAGACGGCAAATTTAATCGATAAATGTTGTGTGTTCTGACTGCTCCACCGACTTGCAGTTTCCCGGTCTCTCTTCCTCTCCTCAGGCCTCCCTATTTGCTGAGGCAGGGCAATATTGAAATTCGGACAATTAATAACCCTACAATGACCGTTCAGTGTTCAAGTGAAAGGAAGAGTTGCACATCTCTCACTTTAAATCAAAAGCTAGAAAAGATTAAGCTTGGTGAGGAAGGCGTGCTGAAAGCTGAGATAGGCCGAAAGCCAGGCCTCTTGCACCAGTTATCCAAATTGTGAACGCAAAAGAAAAGTTCTTGAAGGAAATTAAAAGTGCTACTCCAATGAACACACGAATGACAAGAAAGCAAAACAGCCTTATTGCTGATATGGAGAAAGTTTTAGGGGTCTGGAGAGAAAATCAAACCAGCCACAACATTCCCTTAAGCCAAACCCTAATCCAGAGCAAGGCCCTAACTCTCTTCAATTCTATGAAGACTGAGAGAGGTCAGGAAGCTGCAGAAGAAAAGTTTGAAGCTAGCAGAGGTTGGTTCATGAGGTTTAAGGAAAGGAGCCGCGTCATAACATGAAAGTGCAAGGTGAAGCCGCAAACGCTGATGTAGAAGCTGCAGCGAGTTATCCAGAAGATCTAGCTAGGATGACTGATGAAGGGACTACACTAAACAACAGGTTTTCATTGTAGATGAAACAGTCTTATACTGGAAAAAGATGCCCTCTAGGCATAGCTAGAGAGAAGTCAATGCCTGGCTTCAAATCTTCAAAGGACAGTCTGACTCTCTTGTTAGGGGCTAATGCAGCTGGTAATTTTAAGTTGAACCCAATGCTCGTTTACTATTCTGAAAATCCTAGGGAGCTTACGAATTATGTTCAATCTACTCGTCCTGCGCTCCATGAATGGAAAACAAAGTGAATGAGAGCAATCTGTTTAAAACACGGTTTACTGAATATTTTAAGCCCCCTGTGGAGACCGACTGCTCAGAAAAAAAAGATTCCTTTCAAAATATTACAGTTCATTGACAATGCACCTGGTCACCCAAGAGCTCTGATGGAGACGTACAAGGAGATTAATGTTGTTTTCTTGCCTGCTAACACGACATCCATTCTGCAGCCCGTGGATCAAGGAGTAATTTGGGCTTTCAAGTCCTATTATTTAAGAAATACATTTCATAAGGCAATAGCTGCCATGGTGATTCCTGTGATGGACCTGGGCCAAGTAAATTGAAAACCTTCTGGAAAGGAGTCACCATTTTAGATGCCATTAACAACACTTATGACTCATGGGAGGGGGTCAAAATATCCACATTAACAGGAATTTGGGAGAAGTTGATTCCAACCCTCAGGGATGACTCTGAGGGGTTCAAGACTTCAGTGGAGGAAGTAACTGCAGATGTGGTGGAAATAGCAAGAGAACTAGAATTAGAAGTTGAGCTTGAAGGTGTGACTGAATTGCTGCAATCTCGTGATAAAACTTTAATGGGTGAGGACCTGCTTCTTACGGATGAGGAAAGAAAGTAGTTTCTTGAGAAGGAATCTACTCCTGGTGAAGATGCTGTAAGCATTGTTGAAATGACAACAAAGGATTTAGAATATTACATAAACTTAGTTGATAAAGCAGCGGCAGGGTTTAAGAGAATTGACTCCAATTTCAAAAGAGGTCCTGCTGTGGGTAAAATGCTATCAAACAACATCACGTGCTACAGAGAAATCTTTGGTGAAAGGAATAGTCAATGGATGTGGCAAACTTCATTGTTGTCTTATTTTAAGAAATTGTCACAGCCACCTCATCCTTTGGCAACCACCACCCTAATCAGTCAGCAGCCATCAACGTCGAGGCAAGACCCTCCACCAGCAAAATGATTACTACTCGCTGAAGGCTCAGATGATGGTTAGCATTTTTTAGCAATAAAGTATTTTTTAAATTTAGGTATGTACATTTTGTTTAGACAATGCTATTTCACACTTACTAGACTACAGTATAGTGTAAACCTAACTTTTATATGCACAGAGAAACCAAAAAAAGGCTTGAAACTCACTTTATTGCGATATTCGCTTCAATTGCAGTGGTCTGGAACCAAACCCGCAATATCGCTGAGGTATGCCTGTAATTATGATTATAGCAGCCAGCAGCAAGAGCGCTTCCCACTACCCAATCCTGTTCCAGAATTTTCTCTTTCCTCTCTCCATCCCCTTTCACCTTTTCTTTCCCTTCTCTGACTTTGATGATTTGTTTTTTTGTTTTTTAATAGAAATTGACCCCAGAGGAAGAGCCAGTAAATACACTTTATTCCACCGTTCAGATACACAAAATGGTAAGAAGCTTTACAATGAGCTTTGTCTTAGTTGTCTCCTCCCTTTTCCTGGTTCATGCTCAGGTTAAAATTTCATGGGCCCCAGGGATCTCATCTTTCCTGGTTCTAAAAGGTACCCCAGTACTTCCCCATTCCCTTTACTTAGGATTACATAATAATATGGGGAATAGGAGAGAATTGTGTTTTAGGAGTCAAAAGAGGTAATCTTGAACTAATAGAGTTGGAGAGGGTCCTAGGCAGGAATGTTAAGAAAACTCAGAACGATCCTGACTGGATGAGGAATAAGGGGGTGGCCCGGGTGGTTGATGACATGGGAGGGATGGCTGGGGAGGAGACTCCAACTTGCTTCTGAGCCAGCAATAAGCTGAGGAGGGAGAGATTTCTACTTCTTTTCCTCCAGCTATGTTAGTTACGTCTAACTGGCACCCCACCTCCCAGTCAAACTACTAACGTGGAAAACTTTAAAGCTTATTCCTCTACGGATCACCCTTGGTAGAAACAATGGGTACCTCCCTGTCTCCTGTTCTCTCCTTCCCCAACCAGATCAGAAAAGATGGGGATCGTTAAGCAGGTTGCTTAGTGACAGGATAGATCGGTTCTGATGGATTATTGGAAGGAAAGTTCAGTTCATTAAACATTCACTCAAAGAACAGCTTCTGTAAACCAGGAAGGATTAAGGAGTCCCTGAGTGGTGCAAACAGTTAAGCGCTCAACTGCAAATGGAAAGGTTGGAGGTTCAAATTCACCCAGAGGCATCTCTGAGGAAAGCCTAGCAGTCTAATTCTGAAAAATCTGCCATTGAAAACCCGGTGGAGCATAGTTCTACCCTGACAAACATGGGGCCACTATGAGTCAAAATCAACTCCAAAGCAGTTGGTAACTGGTAAACCAAAAAAAAAACAAACCCAGTGCCGTCGAGTCAATTCCGACTCATAGCGACCCTATAGGACAGAGTAGAACTGCCCCACAGAGCTTCCAAGGAACGGCTGGCAGATTCGAACTGCTGACCCTTGTGGTTAGCAGCCGTAGCACTTCACCACTACGCCACCAGGGTTTCCAGGTAATTGGTAGGAAGTTCTAAAGAGCAGGAGCAAGCACAGTGGGAGGTTTGGGTCGAGTAACCTTGGAAATGAAAAGTGTCTGGGATGTCAGGGTCCACTTTGGACGTCCCAGAGCCCTGCCATCTCCAGCGCTCTGCATCTTTATGTCTGCCTAACAGGAGGAGAAACCCCACGCACTGTTCGAGATTCTGGACACACCAGTGCTACCTGCCTATGAGAATATCTAAACAGCAGTGCGCTCTCCTCAAATTTCATTCCAAAAGGAAAGAGGCAAAAGGACTTACTGACTGGATCAGAAACATCAAGGAAGAATAAGGAACACTGATTTCCTTCCAGAATTAAGCTGGCTCAGCGTTCCTGGGCCGTCCTTTATGCTCCTTCAGGTTTAAGAGTTCGTCATTCTACCCGCTGCTAAGAAATCTCCTCAAACTCAGGATGGAAATGTGGCTTTCTAGAAGCCAACCCAAGAAAGGGGCTTAGAGGTGGCCGTGTTGAAATAGAAATGCCGTGTCACTTGTATTAGTGACTGCCGCTGTCCTGTGTGAAGCCACTGCACCCAAGGCTTGGAGTTTGGGAATAAAGCAAGAGATCAAGAAGGATGGAACAGACAGACATGTCCAGCAGAAGCAGACAGACCTGTTGCTGTCAGTCGATCCCAACTCATAATGACCCTATAGGACAGAGTAGAATTGCACCATAGGGTTTCCAAGGCTGTAATCTTTACAGAAGCCGACTGCCACATCCTTCTCCTGCTGAGTGGCTGGTGGGTTCAAACCACTGACCTTCCGGTTAACAGCGGAGCACTTAACCTCTCCGCCACCAGAGCTCCTTAGAAGCAGACATAGCAGTCGAAAATGGATTCATTGATTCAAAAAATATTTATTGAGCATCCGCTATGAGCCTGGCACTGGGCTGAGCTTACGCTGATTGGTCAGACAATGCTCCCTGCATTCATGAAATTGGCCCCTCTTGAACTACTTCCGTAGGCAGTTGCTGCAGGCATGACCACAGATTCCCAGCGCCCAGAGGGGTCAAATATGGATCCACAGGATTTGGGAATCAGAGCACAAGGACTGAGAAGCCAGATGGAAGACCAGGTTTGGCTGGAACCATCAGAAGCAGTCATGGCCCAGGGCCAAGGACCACTGCCCCCAGCCCATTTACACGCTTGTGCTGCAAGTGAGAAGCCCAGACCTTAAAGCCGGCACAGGAGACCATCTCAAAGGGAAAATGGTCTAAAGGCACAATTTGAATCAAGAATAGGAGGCCTGGAGTTAAGAAGTGGTGTTTACTTGCAAAACTTTAAAGTCACTTAATTCATCCAACATGTATTTATTGGGAACAAGCTCCCAAGAAACAGGTCAGCCTGGCCAATAGAATAGCCATGACCCCTGCCCCCGCTGAGCTTGTCTTTGTAATGAAGTGAAAAACATTGCTTTTGATGTGTTCTGTGATACATATCTTAGGTGGGGTTCCTGGGAAGGGGCTCGATGCCCCAGGTATAGGGGTGGGAAGTAAGATGGAGAAATGTGGGTTAAAATTTGTGAAAAAGAAAAAATAACTGAAAAAAAACTTCCGACGTAAGATGGCCAAAGTAAGACCCTTTGCAGTCGAGTCAATTCCGACTCCTAGTAACCCTATAGGACAGAGTAGAACTTCCCCATAGAGCTTCCAAGGAGCACCTGGTGGATTCGAACTGCCACCTTTCTGGTTAACAGTTGTAGCACTTAACCTCTACACCACCAGGGTTTCCCTAGCCAAGGTAAGAGATGATAAATCTTGTAGAAAAAACTAAGGAGGGGGAGACCTGAGGCTGATTTGGGATGCTAACCAAAATGTCAGCAGTTCGAATCCAGCAGCTGCTCCTTGGAAACCTTATGGGGCAGTTCTATGGTCGCAAAGAGTCGGAATCACGTCAACGACAATGGGTTTGGTTTGGTTTTATATTTATTACTACAATTTTCTGGAAAACAGTATATGTCGTATTTTTAATAAAATAAGTATGTCTTGAGGAAGGGGTGTTTTTCTTCTAATTCTCACAAAGGTGGCCTCGGAGTGTTGTGGCTCTAGCAGCACCTGGAGGGGAGAACTATTTACAATGCAGCCAAAGTGGAAACCAGGGCCTGGAACTTGTCCTATGCCAAATGAGGGGGCAGTGGCAGTTCAGTGGTAGAATTCTCCCTTTCCGTGTAGGAGACCCAGGTTCAATTCCCAGCCAATGCGCCTCATGTGCAGCCACCACCCAACTGTTGACAGAGGTTTGTGTGTTGCTATAAAGCTGAAGGAAACCCTGGTGGCACGGTAGTTAAGAGCTTGGCTGCTAGCCAAAAGGTCGGCAGTTCGAATCCACCAGGCGCTCCTTGGAAACCCTATGGGGCAGTTCTACTCTGTCCTATAGGGTCACTATGAGTCGGAATTGGCTCAGCAGCAACAGGTTTGATTGTTTGGTTTTATAATGCTGAACAGATTTCAGCAGAGCTTTCAAACTAAGACAGACTAGGAAGAAAGGCCTGGTGATTTACTTCTAAAATTCAGCCGCTGAAAACCCTGTGGATCACAACGATCTGAGGCACAGCCCATCAAGAGGATGGTGCAGGACCAAGCAGTGTTTAGTTCTGTTGTACATGAGGTCATCATGAGTTGGGGGCTGACTGAACAGCAGCTAACAACATGTCAATTGAATGCTGGCGAGGCCCGTATTGGTGCTACCTCTGCTGTGACACTGTACTGCAGGGCAGGGTCACCGCCCCTTCTCTCTCCTTCAGCCCAAAGCCAGCAAAGCCTTTAGGCAACAGTGTGAACCTGAATTCACACCTAATCCGTAGTATTTCCCATTGAGATCACAGCTTCTCTGGGGGAGGCCTCAGGTATTTGCCAGGCCGCATTGGAGAAAGCATATCACTCAGATTCCGCTAGCATTTTGCATCTTCTTGAACTTCTCAACCACAGGCAAGTCTTCTGACACCTCGAGCCCCCCAGTTCCCCGCTAGGGGGCAGTTGCTTTCATGTAAATTTGTTCCGTAGAGTCTTATATGACTCACATGAGAAAAACTGACTAGGGTACATATGACCAGTTTCAGGATGTCGAAATAGAGACCCAGAGAAACTAGACTTGCCTGCAGTTTAGCACTTCAGTGTGGCAGAACCAAGCTGGAACAGAAGCAGTGCCTTTCCCACGGCCCACCATCCACTGCAGAGTGCAGGGAAAACAAGGTTCAAGGAAAGGACCTAGATTTGAAGACAGACAGGCCTGGGTCCAAATCACCCTACAAACTGAGCAACCCTGGCCAACAACTTGGGCTCTGTGAAGTTCTGTTTTCGAATCCCTAAAACCTTTACAGGGCTTGCAATGTGGGGATTAAATGAAACTAGTATTTGGCACACAGTAGGGGATTCCTGGTGGTGCAGTGGTTAAGAGCTCCAGTGAGCTACAGCTGCTAACCAAAAGGTCAGCAGTTCAAATCCATCAGCTGCCCATTAAAAACCCCATGGAGCAGTTCTACTCTGTCCTGTAGGGTCACCATGAGTCGGAATCAACTCAACAGAAACTGGTTTGGTTTTTTTGGTTTAAGGGATTCCTACATGGCACATGATGCTTGGGGAAGGATACGGTACATAAAAAGAGTGGTTATGACATCCTGAAAGTCTTGTTGAATAAGAGACAGAAGCACTAAAATAGAGAATCAGCGCTTAAAAGAGAGGCATCAGGCTTACAGTAAAGAGACGCAGGAAGAGAGAAGAGCAGGAATTCGTTTTCCCCCAAGTGTTGAAAGAACTAAAAAAAAAAAAAAAAAATGCTTCTTATGCAGGAATGGGATTGAGAAATTATCTCAAAAAGGCACTAGCAAGATTTATGTACATAAACATGCATTATTGTACTCTTCGTAATAGTAAAATTCTGGAAACTACCTAAGAGTCTGACCATAGGGAAGGGTAAGTAAACTCAGATATTAAGAAGAAATGTAAACCTCCGTAAATAACACAGATTATGGTATGACATCATAAGTGGAAAAAGTAGAACTCAAATACTAAGGTACTGTGTGATTACAAGTATGTTTAAAAAGCTCTTACACGTGAGAAAACCTTGGAAGGAAATACATCAAAACGTTAGCACTGGTTGTTTGGGAGGGTGAAACCTTAGGTGGCTTGGCTTTAGCCTGTTTGTCTTCCTTTCCTAAATGCTCTTTAAAGAGAGAACATGTATTATATAATGTGGTGAAACAGTTTGAAATAAATATGCAGCAGGGAGGGTGGGGGGAAACTGTTGCCCACTGTGAGGAGCTGAGGGGAAAGTCTGAGACCACTCGTCGAGGGCAGGGTGAGGGAGGATGGAAAGGAAGTGTCTTCTCAGAGTGAGAACGAGGTGGGGAGAAGCAAAGAAGCCCACCAGTGTGATCAGTGGAACAGATGGCTCTCCCTCAGAGAAGGTGGCTCGAAGTGTTAGGAGCCGCAGAGTGGGCGAAGATGGGGGAGGTGAAGAGCAGGGACTGCTGCACCTTAGAATGACTCCATTGCTCCTGACCTCCTCTCCTCAGAGCCAGTTCAGATGGTAAGGTAATCAGGATTAGTCACCGTATTTTACTGGTGAGGAAAATGGGGCCCAGAGAGACCAAAAGATCTAGGGTCTGGATACTCAATACGATCTGCCCCAAAGCTGGCTGCAGAACGAGCCTTTGCATCATGAGCTCAGCCAGCAAGCAAAGGAAACCACCACACCATGCCAGGAAGTCACCTCCTGCCTCACAGGCCCACCACAGACAGCCCCCAAAGCTGTGTGATTGGGGCCTCTGAAGCATGAGGGCCAACTTCTCAAAAATAGAACCTCTGGTGGGGAAGTAAAGAAGGTGTCTGCACCCTTTCAGGCAGTGTTCACTCACTCTTTCACCACATATGCATTTATTCATTTATTCACTTAACAACACCGTGAACACCGCTAGGTGCAGGCACTACGTTAAACACAGGGAATAAAACCTGTGAGCCAAAATAGAGGTCTCTACTCTGTCCTATATAGTCGCTATGAGTCAGAATTGACTCGACAGCAACGGTTTTGGTTTTTTTACCTTCAGGGTGCTAACACTCTAATGAGGGAGACCGACACTCAAATTATCCTTCAAATTATATTGCAACTATGATGACTGCTATGAAAGAGAAGTATGTGGGAGTACTAACTACCACACTACTAAGTACCACCTATTTTCCTAGGTCCAGAAAGGCTTCTTGGAAGCTGCGAAGATTGAGCTGAAACCTAAAGATGAGTAGGAGCTACTTATACAAATGGAGAGGGGAGTCAGTGAACACCCCCTTCTAGTCAGAAGGAAGAGCATGTGCAAGGCATATAGTGGGAGGGCCTCAAAGGGAGTCAGTATGGCTAGAGCAGAGAGAGTTGTGCTTCTAAAGTTTCTTGGGTTGCAGTATGGGAAACAGATTGTAGGGGTTCAAGGGTGGATGCAGGCAAAATACTTAGGAGGTGCCTTAGTCATCTAGTGCTGCCCTAACAGAAAGACCACAAGTGGATAGCTTGAACAAAGAGAAGTTTATTCTCTCACAGTCCAGTAATCTAGAAGTCCGAAGTCAGGGCGCCAGCTCCAGAGGAAGGCTTTCTCTCTCTGTCGGCTCTTGAGGAAGGTCCTTGTCATCAGTCTTCCCTTGGTCTGGGAGCATCTCAGCACAGGAACCTCAGGTGTAAAGGATGCGCTCTGCTTCTGGCATTGCTTTCTTGATGGGAGGAGGTTCCCTTGTCTCTCTGCTTGCTTCTCTCTTTTATATCTCAAAAGAGATTGGCTTAAAACACTATCTAAGGTTTTTTTTTAATCTTGTAGACCTCATCAATATAATTGCCGCTAATCCTTTTTATTACATCATGGTGATAGGATTTACTACATATAGGAAAATCACATAAAATGGTGGACAACCACTGCACCACCAGGGCTCCTTTTAGAACCTATCAAAAAAAAAACAAACCAAACCCGTTGCCATCAAGTCAATTCTGACTCATAGCAACCCTATAGGACAGAGCAGAATTGCCCCATAGGGTTTCCAAGGAGCAGTTGGTGGATTCGAACTGCCAACCTTTTGATTAGCAGCCCTAGCTCTTAACCACCATGCCACCAGGGCTCCCTAGAACCTACAGTGTGCAAAAAACAAAACAAAAAAAAAAACCTGTTGAGTAGATTCCAACCCTACAGAACAGAGTAGAGACGCTCCAAAGGGTTTCCAAGGAGCAGCTAGTGGATTCAAACTGTCGACCTTTTCATTAGCAGCTATAGCTCTTAACCACTGCACCGTCTGTGCTCAATAAATACTTAGCAAATGAACAAAGTGTTCTCTGCTGCCCCTCCTTGCCATAGCCTGTAGGTACTCTGTGCTGATGTTGTGGCTCTTTGTCTCTCTCCCATGTTTGTTTTTTTTTTTTCCTCCCCTATATACACCTCAGCTGCTAACCAAAAGGTCAGCAGTTCAAATCCATTAGCCACTCTTTGGAAACCTTATGGGGGTAGTTCTACTCTGTCCTATAGGGTCACTATGAGTCAGAATCGACTAGACGGCAACAGGTTTGGTTCTTTGGTTTTACATATTTCTCTAACTCTGTCTCTCTTCCTCCCCCATAGGATAAAAAAAAAAAAATACTGAATAAAATAAGCATAACTATTTGGATATTATTTAATTTTATGCCCCTCCTTTAAGCAACAAATAGGATGATGATGGCTAACATCTGTTGAACCCCTACGTAAAAACGAGCCTGTGCTAAACGCATGACATAAATTAGCTCATTAACGCCTTGCAATACCTCTATCAAGCAGGTACTATTGTTATTCCCATTTTACAGACAAGGAGACCAAAAATTAAAGAGGTTGAGCCACTTCGCCAAGTCCACAGTGGTGGAACAGGGAGGGGAACCCAAGCGACTGATCCCAGAGCTCTGGCTCTGGACCACTCCTCAGAATTTGTTTCTCCGCCAGATGCTGGGAGCTCTATACACAAAGAAGAAAGCGCTGAGACCCTCCGCTGAAGAAGCTCCCAGTCTTGTGGCAAAGCTCGCTAGCTGGCAGAGAGGTCTAGCCAGTAAAGGGTAACAGGTGTGGACTGCAAAAGAAAGTCTGTGGCTGAGTGACTCAATGGTTAAAACCTACAGCTGCTAACTAAAAAAGATTGGCAGTTTGAATGCTCCAGCTGCTCCCTGGAAACCTTATAGGGCAGTTCTACTCTGTCCTTTAGGGTTGCTATGAGTCGGAATTTTTTTTTTGGTTGAGCAAAAATAGACATGATTCAATCAGAAGGGGGTTGGGAGAGTAATAGCCTTTGAGAGAAAAGGGAATGTTTTAGGGTAAATATTGGCTAAAGATCAGCAAACTTTTTTTTTTTTTCTTTGCAAGGCCCTAAATTGATGAATAGGTTTTTTACGTAAAACCAAAAGAAAAACCAAACCCATTGCCATCAAGTCATTTCTGACTCACAGCAACTCATAGGACAGGGTGGAACTGCCCCATGGAGTTTCCAAGGAGTGGCTGTAGATTGGAGTTGCTGACCTTTTGGTTAGCAGTCATAGCTTACCGGAGCTCTTAACCACTGCACCACAGACAGACATCAGTTAGGAGGGATTTCTCCACAAAGTCCCTTTTATTAGATGGCAGGCATTACTCCCTGCACTGATTTCTCATCTTCTTTAAGTAACATCCTGCACTGGTTTCTCGTGTTCTGCAGTCGACGGTTTTACCCATCTGAGCACCCTACTCACTGTCTTAGGCTGACCAGTTGCCATGGAGATGATTCCAAATCATGGCAGCCCCATGAGTATCAGCATAGAACTGTTCTCCATAGGGTTTTCAAGGACTGATTTTTCGGAAGAGATCACCAGGCCTTTCTTCCCAGACACCTCTGGGAGGATGTGAACTTCCAACACTTCGATTAGCAGCCGAGCCCATAAACTGTTTGCTCCAACCAGAGACTCCTCATTTTCCCTCGGGCAAGCTTTGTGGAGACAAGCTAGGGTCTGCTTCTCCCCTTGCCCCCACCCCAGTAATATATGCTGCCCCCAGAATTAAAGACTATTTCAGTAGAACAGAACGTCATGGAATTGCAAGTGTGTTTAATGGAGCTTTCAGATAAATTCTTCTATTTAAACCTTAGCTTCCAAGACCTTCTCTGCTGAGTCTGTTTTGACTCCACCAGTCTGAACCAAACTCATAGACACACCAAACCAACCAAACCCGATTCCGACTCACAGCGACCCTTATAGGTCAGAGCAGAGCTGCCGCATGGGGTTTCCAAGGAGTGCCTGGTGGATTTGAACTGCCGACCTTTCGGTTAGCAGCCGTAGCTCTTAACCAGTATGCCACCAGGGTTTCCCATAGATACACAGAATCTTAAAAATGCAAGAGACTTTAAGGAGCTCCTGGCCCAACTTCCTCATTTCACAGATGAGAAAGTGGAAACCCAGAGAGGGAGAATTACAAAAGCAAAGCCACGAGGCAAGCTGGTGGCAACATCAGGATTTCCAGTCACACGGTAAGCCCTGAATCAGCTCACTGCTACCCCCTGGTGGCTCCAGCTGGCAAGCCATGCACAAATTTGGCCAATTTTCTAGTGAATTTTTTTCAATAAAATATAAAGCCTTATGAAAACAACTGCACATTAAGATTCACCAACACTGGGGAAAAACAGTAATTCCAGGAAGCAAATCCACCACCTGGTAGGGTAGTTTAGCAGGAGGAAACTTCTCAAAGTCTTCAGAGAGAAGAATACTGCTGTAACAATCTATCTTTTTACGGTACAGTCAGGGGGGAAAAAAAAGTTTTGAAGGCAAAATATAACTGCCCTAAAAGACATGGAAGACCCTTAAGAATAAGAGAAGAAAGGATACAGATACTCCTGAATTTTGTGTCCATTTCCGCATAATTTCAAATAACTATTAGCAGAGGTGTGAATACTTCCTCCCCCATCCCCAGACCCAGAACTGTGCGGTAGGCAAAAAAAAAAAAAAGGATGAGTTCCTTCTCCCACAGAGATTTTAATTAATTCCGTCCCCCCGCCCCCCCACCCCGCTCCGGTTCATTGACTCACTTCAACAAGCCTTTAGTATGTGCCATGGTCAGACGCTTGGGATGAAGCAGAGATGAGTAAGGTCAAGGAGTGCTCATCTAATGGGAAAAACAGATGGGTCAATACGCAGTTAGACACAGTTTGAACTTGGATAAAGAATTAGAAGAACAGGGAGGAGGGAAGTCTTCGCATGCGATGTGATATTTAAACCAAGCCTAGCAGGATGAGTCGGAGCCAAATAGAGAAAGAAAAAGGAGCGCGTATAGCTACGTGGTGCTTTAATGCTGTAGTTCAGGGTGCAGATAGGGAGAGGGGGACAGTAAGACTGAAGAAGGCCGATTGTGGAAATATTTCTTCTGCAGTTATGAAAAGCTGAGGAAGCCTTTCCAATAATTTTTTTCTGAGTAATCTGAACTGTCAACTTACTCACGGGACGGTAGGAGTCCCCAGATGGTGTAAACGGCTAACTCACTCGACTACTAAGCCAAAGGTTGGAGGTTCGAGTCCAGCCAGAAGTGTGTCCGAAGAAAAACCTAGCGATCTACTTCCGAAAAATTAGCCATTGAAAACCCTGTGGTGTACAGTTCTACTCTGATTCACATGGAGTTGCCATGAGTCTGGGTCAAGTATACAGCAACTGGTTGTTGTCGCTTGCCATCCAGTTGATTCCTACTCATAGTGACCCTATATAGCAGAGTAGAACTGCCCCATAGGGTTTCCTAGGCTGTAATCTTTATGGGAGCAGGTTGACGGGCCTTTTCTCCTGCAGGGCCACTAGTGGGTTCCAACCGCTGACCCTTTGGTTAGAAGGGCAACTCTTAACCATTCCGCCACCAGGGTTCCTTAATACATTCCTGAGGATCAGTTAGTGGTTCCCTCCTCTTCCTCCCTACCCTCACTTCTTCCAGTCACACAGCAGCTCCCTCTGGCCACAGGAGACACTTGGATACACACAGTTGGCACCTTACACCTAAAACAACTTCCAATAAACACCCACTTCCCTAGTTTTTTATGTATAAGGGTAAGGGTTTGACCCTTTCCTCCTCTGGGGATCTCAAGGCTTTCAGTAATTCAGGACCTTTTGCCATCAGAAATTCGCCTCCCATTTTACTATCCAGCCTCAATTTGGGGACTGGAGGATGAAGCATTCCACTCCCACAAAACATTGGTGACTTCTCCAAGATCTCTAAAACAAACATTGAACTGATCCTTCCTCCCCCTTCACGTTTCAATCTCCGGTTGTGGCCCATGAGTAGGGGTACTGGTTCCTCAGTCCCAGGCTGCGGGCCATGAGTAAGGGGTACCGGTTCCATCCAGGTGCAAAAGGTGAACAGTGCCCATGATGTAGCTTTACACCTGCACGCCTGCGCCTCAGACAGCTGTGTGTTTCTGTTCGGGGATCGTGCTGACTGGACGCTGCAATACGTGAGACAGCTGACAGTCCTGGAACTACCTTCCCCAGCTGTGAAATTTTCATTATGTTTTCAATAAGCATAAATACTAGCTAGTTTGAATAGTTTGTGATGTTGAATTTTGTTGAATCCCTACTTTGAAGCTATAGTTAATAACAAGATATCCAATTGTAATTCAGTTTATTCGCTTCATCTAAAAATTTTGCTGGGTAATGTCTGCATCTTTGTTCACACTGTTCTTTCTTCCTGCAGTCTCCTTCCTCAGCACCTTGACTCCAGTCTAAGCCTTCCTGTTTTCTTCTAGTCAATTTCCTAGGCCTTTGAATTTTCTTTTTTGTGTTCTTTGCCTCTTTGTGTGTGTCCTCTTAATATTTTAGTTTTTTTTTCAAAATAATCTATATATAGTAACAATAATAATATATATACACAGAACCCCTGTGGCAAAGTAGTTAAGAGCTCAGGCTGCTAACCAAAAGGCCATCAGTTTGAATCCACCAGCCATTTCTTGGAAGCCCTACAGAGCAGTTGTACTCTGTCCTATAGGGTCTCTATAAGTAAGAATCAACTTGATGGCAGTGGGTTTTATAAATATTTATCTCAATATGTAGCACTTATCTCAATATGGTCAAATACATCAGACAATCCAAGCAATCTAGCAATGCCTTTTTTTCTATGCCTCCAGAGCTTGGACTTCTACCCCCATCCAGACTGGATCCTCTCTGGTCCTGCTGCCCAGCTCTCACTCTGAGACTTCTGCAATCTGGCATCCCAAGATGTCCCTTCCCCTCTCTCGTGTTCCCTGAATGCCTTGTCTTTCTCTCAGTTTACTGCCCTTCTATGGAGGAGCATGTCTTCCAGTAGCTTCCTGAGAAACACTGCTTGGGAAGCCAATTTCTGATCCTCTGAAGGCCTGACATAGTCTGTATCTTCGTCTAAACATTGATGGTTAGTTTGAATGCTAATTGGTTTGACTGATAAGAATTCTGAGCTGAAAATCATTCTCCCTCAGTGTTTTAAAGGCATTGCTCCATTGTCTTTTGGCTTCTGGAACTACTGAAGTTTCATGCCATTCTCATACCCAATCTTTTATTTGTGATCTTTTTTTTTTTTTTTTTTTCCTCTCTGAAACCATTGAGAAGCTTTTCTCTATTCCTGGTGTCCCACTATTTCATAATCTTGTGATTTAATGTGGGTCTTTTTTAAATTATCATTATTAATTATTCTGGGAATCAACTTGGCCCTTTCAATATAGGAGCATGTGTTTTTTAGTTTGAAAAAATAATTTTACATTATTGCTTTCTTAAATTTCTCCCCTCTGTTTTCTCCATTCTCTCTTTCTGGAACTTGTATTATTCAGATATTGGGGTTTCTGGACTGATTGTCTAACTATCTTTTCTTTCTAATTTTCATCTCTTTGTTCTACTTTCTGAGAGATTACTCAACTTAATCCTTCAATTTTTCCATTGATTTTTCATTTTCTTTTTTTCTGTCAATTTTTTATTTTCTAAAGTTCTTTCTGATTCTTCTTATTCTGGCTTTCTCTTCCTGTTTCATAGACGGAATATTCTCTCACATCTCTTCGAGAATATTAATTACAGATGTGGGGCTTTTAATTTCACTTTCCTCAGCTCCCTGCCTTATCTCTCTTCTTCCAAGTCCCCCTTTTCTTCTAATTTGTTTGGTCTAGTGTCTGTCTTTCATGTTCGAGGCTTTTCTTAAATATCTTGTCATCCTGGCTATATTTCAGAATCAATTGCTAAAAACCTGATTGAAGCATGTGTATAATGGGTGGAACATGTCAATCTTCACTGTAAGTGAAATAGGAAACAAGGGAATCAGCTCAGAGGGAGGAAAGGGAGGAGGAGTTCATGATCTTTCTCTCAGGAAAATAACTCGCCCAAATTTGGTCAGTTGCTTGTATATGATTCAAACTCTGTTGTTGTTATTGTTAGGTGTGTTGAGTTGATTTCGACTTATACTGACTGCACGTGACAGAGTAGAACCGTCCTATAGGGTTTTCTTGGCTGTAATCTTCACAGAATGAGATCCCCAGGTCTTTCTGCCTTGAAGTCAATGGGTGCGTTCCAACTGTCAACCTTTTGGTTAGCGGTCAAGCGCTTAACCATTGGCCACCAGGTTCAAGCTCTAGATTAACCTGTTTAACACTTCAGAGCAGCTTGCTGTCAAAACTTTCTAGAAATGATTTTCTTCTTATTTTAACCTTTTTTTCTTTTGCTAACTATTGAGCGTTCAAGGAACTTTTTTAGGACGAAAATCCCATTTTTTTCTTCTTTCGATCAAAAGCAGAAAGAGAAAGGAAAACACGCAATGGTATATGTTCCAGATCTTTATGAAGCTTCTGATAGTCTTAAAATCTTAAGAAAAAAACTGTTCTCTACTCTCTTCCATCCATTCATTTATTCATTCATGGAAAAAATAATGAAGTATCCACCATAAGCCAAGTACTCTGCTATCCTCTAGGGATGCGATTGTAAACTAAACAGAAACAGTTCCTGCACTCATGGAGCTGGAGGTCTTATGGAAGAAACAGATGATACACAAGCCAACGAACAAATAAATATGTAATTACAATTTGCGATAAGTGCTGTGGCAAAATTGAACTGGGTACAACGACTATGAATAATCAGAAGATCTACTTATATATGACGGGCAAAAGACTGCTTGCTCCAAGGAGGTAACATTTAAGCTGAAGCTGGGCCCTTGAGCCCATTTATTGAAATATTAACAAAAAAATAATAAAACATATGCACAAACACTAGATCAGCTTATTAATCTTCTTGTGTTTCAAACTGTCTAATTTTTCTTACATGAATAAGCCCCCTTTTCTTTCTGAACACTTTAGGACACACTTAAACGAAACAAATGATTATTTTAAACAGAATGCATGTAGTAGTTTCTTAGTATTTTTGAACTCAGTTTGCAAATGAAATAGGTTTTATGCCTTTTTCGATGTCCACGTCCCTTCTCACACACATTTGGAGATGCTGGCATCAGGGAGTGCAGCGTTGGCAAACACTTCAGTATCTCTGCCTCTCACAGGGTGGCCACTTTCTCGCATTCCTCCTCTCAGCTTCTTCATGTGTCAGGGTCAAATCGATTTAATCCACAAAGCTCCCAGGATCACAAAGAGAAGAAATTCTTTCCTCAGGGAGCAGGGTAGGAAGGAGGCTGAATGAAGGATGACCACAGGTTAGAAACTGGGATAAAAGAGAAGAACGGGAAGACAGGGAGAATGGGAAAGGGATTTGCAGGGATGAAAAGCCAGAGGAGTGGATAGGAAACCCCTTTAGAAAACTGAGTGAGAGAATCTGTCCTCCAGCCCCCAGAGAAAAGGGAGGAGAATATTAAGGTCTGAAGCCAATTACCATGCTTCCTCATCTCCCATGACACACAGCACACTATGCTCATTAAACAATTGTCAGGTGCACAGTTTTTCTTTTGCCATCTATTACATTTTATATATTGGAAATTCAGAAAAAAGTAAAATGGGCTTTACTCATGGCTCAGTGGAGGAGGTAAACACATCAACAAAGGCAATAATACCACATGCTCAGTACTCTCCTGAAGTCTTTTATAGGGGATAACTGGAAGGCAAAATGCAGATTGTGATTATGGTAAGCCACGCTACATTGTGAGTTCCCTTCGGGCTGAGAATTTATCCAGGTCTCTTCTTCACTGCATCCTCAATGGCTAGAGCAGCATAGGGTGCGTAATAGATGCTCAATAAATGCATGTTGCTGAAATGAGTGAATAGCTGCTAAAACATCTTTACCTTAGATCACGGGCAGACACCATAGTGTTTTAAGCAGAAAAGTAACTTAAGTGTTTCTCTGATTTAGAATTAACCCTCTGCAGCAATCAGGGTGATTGGGAGGGAAAAGACTAGAAACAGGAAGACTAGTTAGGAGGCGCCAGTAGTGGTCCAGGTAAGGAATAAAGAGAAAGTATAAACAATAGCTGTTCCTGGGTGGCTCAAATGGTTTGCCCTTGGCAGCTAATGGAAAGGCTGGCGGTTTAAACTCATCCAGCAGTCCTTGGAAGAAAGGCCTGGCAATCTGCTTCTGTAAAGATTACAGCCAAGAAAACCCTCCGGAACAGTTCTACTCTGTAACAATTGGGGCCTCCATGAGTCGGAATGGACTCGACACCAACAGGTTTGGTTTTTTGGTTTTGATGAGCAATGGCAGGTAGCAGTGGTGAGGAAAAGGAGGGGCTCTAGAGGACCCCCAGCTTTCTGCCTTGGGCAACAGAGGGAAACGAGGGGAGTGGAGAGAGGCCTGAGAAGGGCTGTAATCAGACAGAAGAGGTACCAGGAACGAGCATCCCCGGTGGCTGAGGAGAGCATGTCAATGGTGTCAAGTGCCATGGAGAAGCCCAGGACAAAGAGAGATGAGGAGTGGCCATTGCATTTAACAACCAGCATGTCACTGGTGGGGGAAACCAGCAGCAAGGGGTTGAGGAGTGAATGGTTGATGAAGAACTGGAGATAGCAAACAGAGACAACTGTTTTAGAAGTCAGACTATGAGAGAATGGGAGAAAGCATGTTTGGTCTAACGTGGGTTGGTTTAACTGGTTTCCTGCCAAAGCCTGTGACTGAGTTGGAAGGGGTGGGGAAGCCAAGAGGTGCCATGCTTGCTCAGCGGAGGAGCACAGCCTCAGGTCACTCTCAGAGCTCCAGGCAAGGGAGAGGCTGAGGCTTCTCTGAGAACACAGCCAAGGGGGCTCTGCAGGCCTGAGACTGAGTGGGGATGGGGAAGCACCTTCCTTCAGGGAGTTCCAAGAATGAGCCGAATGCCCAGCTGTGTCTACAGCAAGTGGAAGCATAGGGGACACCTGAGAGACAGGTAGTCAGAGGGAGGCTCTTGGGATGGTGGCTTCAGACCCCTCATCTGGCACCCTAGAGACACTACCTGTTGAAGACTATCCTGCCCCTCCGTTTCTTCAACTGCTCCTAGAGCCCTGAGGACAGCAGGTAGGGGTTCTGAGAATACGGGCAGAGGCTGCCCAGGAGGGAGACGGTCCCAGAGAAGGCGCTTTACCTGAGCAGAGGGGCTTGGCCAGGATGGAGCGGGATCTCTGGCTGACAGGGTTCCTGATGGTGCAGCAGTAGCTGTCACTGTCCCCAGATCTCCAGAAGATGCTGAGAGTGGTCCCCCCGTGGGACACAACTGCCCTCTGGCCATGGGGGTCCCAGCTGTATTGAACATCCTCTCCAGCCTGGTCCAGGGAGCAGACCAGTGTGATGATGCAGGTCCCATCATTCATGATCCCAGAGCTGGCAGTGATGTTGGGCTCCCGCAGCTTCTCTGTGCCAACAAGGGAAGGCTCACGCTATGAGAAGGCTCTGGTCTGGCCAAGCAAGGGTGAGGAAAGGTTACGTCCAAGTGGGGGCCCTCTTCCCCACCTTACCGTAGACACGCAGGGTGAAATCCTTGGTGATGTTCACTGGAGGAGTACGCAGAGTTATCTGGGCTCTGTAGAGGCCAGAGTCCTGCAGCCTCAGAGGGCTGATCTGAAGAGAGTAGCCAGGGTAGGGGACACTCAATCGTCCGGTATAGGGTTCCTGAGTCTCAGCAACCAGGACTGGTTTGCCTCCTGGTCCTGGTCGCAAGACAGCAAGAAGCCCTCGAGAGCTCCACGTGACATTTTCTACCTCCTGCCTTGCTGGGAGCTCCAGATGCAGAGTGGCTGGCTCCCCAAGGGTGCCAATCACTGTCTCCCCCACTGTGGTTCCAGATCCTGCAGACAGAGGGGAAATGACAGACTCGGTGTCTCCCTACCCACTATGAGCAGCCCAGGTCTGGTAGCCCCATCAGGCTCCTCTTGCCCAAACCCCTAAAGGTGGCTTCTGGCTAGCCTCCCATCAGCTCCACCCCCAGGACCACCTGCTCTGTACTCTGACCCCAACCTCCACCCCGGCCCCGCCCCTCTCTCCGCAGGAGCTTCCCCTCATCCACATTGTCTGTTCTCTCCAGAGCTGCTGTGTAGGGTGTGTGCACAGGCTCGAGGCAGACTGAGGAGCCAGGTACCTGCACAGAAGTGTGGCACTGAGACCGGGTGGGAGCTGCTGTTACTGACTGGGTTCTGGACCATACAGGTAAATGTCAGCTCACGGTCTCTGGGCCTCAAGGAGACACTGAGGACAGACCCTCCGTGGGACACAACAGTCCAGGGCCCCAGGGGTGTCCAGCTGTAGGTCATGGGACCTCCTCTGCTTTCTGCCACACAGGTCAGAATGAAGGTACAGTGTTGATTCTCAGACATCTTGGAGCTGAGGGTGACACGGGGCCGGGCCAACTGCTCTGTGTGTGGAGAAAGGAATACACTGAGGACTGGTAAGCCACTCTGGGCCTCCCCTGCACAGGGCAGAAGGCACAGGCGGTGGGGCCCAAGACCCCACAGCATCCTGAATACATGTGACTAACAACAGAGGCAGGACCTGCCCACACCTTTGTGCTGGTGCTCCCACTTCATATCACATTATTCCCAGAACAACCCAATGAAGTAGGTAGGGAAGGTGCTATTATCTGCTCCATTTCATAGGCTCAGAGGGCTTACCACAACTTGCCCAAAGTCACATCTAATAAGTGGTGAATCCAAGACCCAAATCCAGGTGGATCTGACTCCAAGGCCTGGGCTCCAGCCCTGCATTGAATAGAAAAAGGCTATGTGTACTTGCACAGGCCAGTGATGGCTCTGTGGTAAAATTCTCGCCTTCCTCAGGCTCAGTGCAGGCTTGCGTGTTGCTATAACGTTGAACGGATTTCAGCTGAGATTCCAACCTAAGACAGACTAGGAAGAAAGACCTGGTGATCTGCTTTTTAAAACCAGCCAGTAAAAACCCTGCGGATCTCAACAGTCTTTCATGAGGACGGCGCAGGGCCAGGCAGCATTTTGTTCTGTTGTGCCTGGAGTCACCATGAGTCGGGGGCTGATTGAAGGCGGTTAACAACACATGTACCCAAAGGCAAGAAGCTGTGCTGTAATTATGTCTTTCTCTAGTAGGGGGCCTTACAGTCAACACTGACTGAGCTTTCAGATGCTGAGTAAGGCTTCTGGGGACGCGGCCCTGAGCCACTGAGGTTTCTCCCACCGCCTTGCACTTCCTTGGTCCTCCATCCCACTGTCTTTTCTCCAAAGCCCATCCACCCAGGTGCTCCCCTAAAGGTATCCACGTTGTTACTTGCCCACCTGCCTCCCCAGGCCACAGCGGGGGCAGGGGTGGAGGTAGAGGTGGGAATGGGGAGAGACAGCAAGAGCAGCGGCAGAACCACAGACGACCAAGACAGCTAACCAAATCACAGAGTGTGGGAGAAGGCCGCTCTGCTCTACAGCTGACAGCAGCCCCAGGGGCGGCCTAACTGTGCAGAACAGGGCCCTACAGGCCCAGAGTGACCCCTCGGATTTTCACTGCTGGGTAACTTTCTGTGGTTCTCCCCAGGGTGTCTTCTGTAGACCGGCCCCTGGGATCCAAATCCTTTTTGACTTTTTTCTGCAGGTCCGCTTCTCCTCAGCACCCTCTCCTTCAGGCAGATAAATATGGTGACAAACCAAAACCTCAAAGAGCCAGGGTGCAGGGTCAGGGTCCCTGAGTTCTATTCCACTCTGCCACTTTCTAGCTCTGGGTCACGGGTATGTCATTTTTTCTCTCTGAGGCTCCATTTCCTCAGCCTAGAAAAAAAAAACCCCTGTTCTGTCTGCTGTCTGGTGGCAGAGCCCTGGTGGTGCAGTGGTTAAAAGCTCAGCTGCTATGACTGCTAACCAAAAGGTCTGCAGTTCGAATCCACCAACCACTCCTTGGAAACCATATGGGGCGGTTTTACTCTGTCCTATAGGGTCGCTATGAGTTGGAATCGACTCAATGGCAATGGGTTAGGTTTTTGGTTTTTCAGTGTCTGTTGACAGGGCTGTGGTGAGACTTAAATGACCTGAGAAATACCCCAAGGATAAAAGCCTGGCCCATTGCCATTGTTGCTGCTGCTGGGTGTCAGCCCAGAGGGCAGCTCTGAGGAGACCCCACACTCTGTTCAAGGGACACAGCCTTCTCCTCCCAGATATAACCCGGCACTGCTGCATACTGAGCCCATCCTGCCAGGCTTGCCCTGAGGTCCATCAGTATGGTAAGGGGCTCTCCACCAGCTCTGGGCCCACCCCAGTGAACAATCCTACCCCAGGTCCTAGCAGACCCCACCCCATCACTGACCTTCATCTTGTTGTGAGGAGCCAGCTATCACCAGGCCAGGCCTGATTCACAACCAAAATGCTTTCTCGCCAACCATGCAAGCCCTGACAGGGAGCAATGCTATCATCTCCACCAAAAAAGATGCCTTCATCCAACGGGAATCTTTCCCTTCACATAACCCAAGGAAAACGTCGGAGAAGGTTCTCCGCCTTCCCCCCCGTCAGTTAGTGTTCCTGAGTTCATCCTCACTCATCATCTGTGCCTTCCCTGCCTGTTCACTTTCACTGTAGGGGCAGCTCTGCCAGGGCATCCTTGTGACCTTGAACATATCCACATGGGTCACACAGGCCAAGCCTGAAGCCACAGCTAATCTGAGTCTTGACAAAACGCCTTGGGATCCTCCCAGAACACAAGAGGATGGGTGGCTGGCAAGGAGCTACTGCAAGAAGCTACCTCAAGGCCATCTCCCAATCACCCCCCATCTCCCCTGGGAGGCTGTCATGACACAGCTTCACATTGCCTCCCAGGTCATAACGGGGTATGAAGTTTTCTGCAGGGTATGTTGTTGTTGCTCTAAGCTATCCAGTTGATTCCAACTTATGGGGACCCCATGTGACAAAGTAGACCCGCTCTGTAGGGTTTTCTTGGCTGTAATCTTTACAGAAGCACATCACCGGGCCTTTCTTCCAAAGTACCATTGGGTGGGTTTGAATCCCTAACCTTTTGGTTATCAGCTGAGTGCAAACCATTTGCTCTACCCAGAGACTTACCACAGGGGACAGCTGCAGACGATGAAGCCACTTAGCTACAGTCTAGAATGGGCTCTTCAGCAGCAGAGTCTCCCTCAACTAACTGTGTAGTCTTCTGGCCCCTTTCATTTGGGTGTCATACTTTTTGGTGTGTGGGACAAGGACCCAAAGACCTGGCACTTCTGGCTACTCCTCCTTTCAATGTCTACATAGGTAATAAACTGAACCTAGAAGGGGCTTGCTCTATCTTTACCAGCCAAATCAGCCAGGCTTTGGACTTGCTTGCTACCCCTATTACTTCTTTTATAGCTTCTCTGGCTTAAAAAAAGAAACTTAAATAAAAGAAAAAAAGTACTTTAAGGAGTATGATCCTTTACATCTGTGTAGAGTTTTACAAGGCTTTTTCACATGTATTTTTTCCTCACAAGAAGGTAGTATTCCTATTTTATCAATGAAGAAGCTCAAGACCACACGAGTAAGGTTGTGGCAAAACCCAGTTCTCAGGGCCTGAAACCCCATTCTCTGTCCATGATGTATCCCACAGCTCTGCTTCAATTGGTCAATGGCAGGTATTGGGCATTGCAATTTTTCAGGAGATTCTCCCAGGTGATCCCGCTGTAAATTTGTTTACAGTGAGCATATGTTACTCGTGCAATTAGAAAGAAAATTGTAAATGTTATTAAAAAGGAAGTGGGGAAGGCTTTAAAAATAACTGAAAGGCTGACATTGTCCCCCTCTCCACACACCCCCAGAACACTCACCATAGACTTGTAGAATGTACTCCCGGGTATGGGTGACAGGGGACCTCCTCAGGTCAATGTGGGCTCGATAGAAGCCTGCATCCTCGCTGCTCAGGTTGCTGATCTGCAGAGAGCGGCCTGGGCCCCTGACACTCACACGGCCCCAGTACCGGGTTTCCGCCTGATGAAAGATGTCTGGTCCTCCAGCTTCTACCAGGGTTACACTGGCAATTGCCACAGGGACCGAGCGGGTTGTCCAGGAGATGCTCTCCACCTCCAGATCAGACGGCCACTGCAGGGGAAGAGTGACAGAGCCCCCTAGGGTCCCAGTCACCACCACACGGGCTGAGTCCTCTTGGGGAGCCCCTGGCCCTGCAGACATAGAACAGGGGGGCAGCTTCAGAGGCAGCCTGACCAAGCCAAAGAATCGCAACCACCCTAAAATCTAGTCAGGTAAAGGATTACCATCCTTATTTTGGAGCCCTGGTGTCACAGTGGTTAAGACCTCAGCTGCTAACCAAAATGTTGGCAGTTTGAATCCACTAGCTGCTCCTTGGAAAACTTATGGGGAAGTTCTACTCTGTCCTATAGGGTTGCTATGAGTCAGAATCGACTCAACAGCAATGGATTGGTCTTGGTTCTTTATCCCCATTTTACAGATGAGAACCAGAGACCCAAAGAATTTAGAACTAAAACTAGAACACAAGCCAGTGTCCTTTCCTTCATACCAGAATGTTCGTCGGTATTTACATTGATTAATTAACATATAATTAAATGATTGCATGAATGATGCCCTAAGGGTTGCAGGTGTGAGTGGAATGGAGAGTAAGGAGGGTTTTTAAGAGGCAGCTGCGGGAGTAATTTCTGCCGTTACTGTGAGTCACTCTCTTGCCCATCCCTGGGAAAGCACCAGAACTCATTTAGCACAGCCCCATTCCCAGCAATGTTCCACTGCTATTCATAAAGTTTTCACTGGCAAATTCTTTTCAGAAGTAGACTGCCGGGTCCTTCTTCCTAGTCTGCCTTAGTCTGGAAGCTTAGCTGAAACCTGTCCACCAAGGGTGACCCTGTTGGTATGTGAATACGGGTGCCATAGCTTCCAGCATCACAGCAACATGCAACTGACAGGAGGGATCAGTCTCTGGAGAAGGACAGCCTGCTTGGTAAAGTACAGGGTGGGCGAAAAAGAGGAAGACCCTCGACGAGATGGATTGACACAGTGGCTGCAACAGCAGGCTCAAACATAACAGCAATTGTGAGGATGGCGCAGGGCCGGGCAGTGTTTCCTTCTGTAGTACGCAGAGTCACTAAGAGTTAGAACCAACTCAACGAGCAGCTAATAACAACAACATCAACACTCCCAGCAGGAAGAGCCTTGCAGCAGCCTCAGTAGTTGCCTGTCCAGACGCTTCTGAAACAGAGGCCAGCTCCTCAGAGGGCCAGCCAGGTTTCCCAGGACTGTATTTTTCTAGGGCAGGAGGACTGCGCTATACTGGCCAAGCCAGTTTAAGGGTGACTGTGGGACAGGCATTTAAATACCAGCCTATACTGCACTTGAGAGAAGAGTGTAAATTACCAGGGCACTAGTCAGACAACCGAGTTCAAACACTTGCTCCACCATGGACTAGTTGTGTGATCTCGGGTAGGCTGCTAACCCCTCTGAATCTTGGTTTTCTCACCCGTGAAACAGGGAATGCCATCTTCTAGGGGTTTGTGAGGACAAAATGAGATAATACAAATAGATGCCTCACTATTAGCATCATTAAAGACACTTAGGCATCACTGGAATAAACTGGTGAACGCACCTTCTTCCCACCCTCATCAAACCTAGTTGGCACCTCATTGAGAAATTAAAAAAAAAAAAGTCCCCAATAGCCTGACCCGCTTCTGTTAAAATAGTTTTGTAACACAGATATGCAGTCCCATGAACCTGCCCAAGGCCTGCTACACAGTTGTTTAGGAAGAAAAGGCAGCATGGCTCAGGGACGGGGATCTTGGTCCTGATTCCCTGGGGATCAGGAAGCACTGGCTATACCACTGTTTCCTAGGCCAGGTGGTGGGTGAGGCTCTTTGCCAAAAGTTGAACTGAGAAGAAGTGTGGCGATCAGGGACAGATGACCCAGTAAGCAAGGTAAGCACAGGCTTACTTGTGCTTACTTACTAAATTGTAGTGAACAATTTCACATGGGTTTCAGCAGCTTACCTTGCTTACTTGGTAATCCGTCCCTGTCAGGGACTGTAAATTTGAAAAGAGGCTTTGATTCTGTAGGAAGGTGCTGTGGGGTTGGGAGAGGGACAGATGCCAGCCATACCTAGAAGCAGAATCTTTGATGTGGTGAAAAAAAGTGAAATCGTTCACTACAGCTGATCAGGTAAGCAAGGTAAGCTCTGTGCTTACCTTGCCTCTTGGATAATCTGCCCCTGGTGGCAATAACTGTGATGATGGGTGGGGGGTGGTTGCTGTCTGGTGAGAGTGTGCCCGCCAGGAAGTGCTGTGTCCTGGTGTGCCCACCCCAGAATCCACTCTACTTTCAGTTGTTCATTTCTTCTACAGAACGATTCTGGCTCCACCTGGAGAGTCGTGCAAACCAGTGGCAATCGTCCCAAAGTGGGGTCACAGCCGGAGTGGTGCTGACACCGGGAAGACCTTCCTCTTCTCCTGAAGCGGAGGCTGCAGGAATTCAACCTTGAATAAGCAGGTTTGTTCGCCCTTGAGCCCCTCTAGTGCCGTAACTAGCAAGTTCCCACTCAAGTGTTGCTTCCTGTCTGGATCCTTACCCGAATTCCAGATTTCTGGTCCAGCCATCCCCTCCCCTGGTTTCCTCCCGCCTGTGCTTTTGTTGACTTCTTTTGTTTTAAGCATTTACTTCATTCTGCCTCATATAATAACTGTGTTGTGTGCCTTCCCCCGCAGTCCACAAGCTCCCCAAGGAGAGAAGGGGGAACCCAAAAAAACCAAACCTGCTGCCGGCGAGTTGGTTCCGACTCATAGTGACCCTATAGGACAGAGTAGAACTGCCCCCATAGAGTTCCCAAGGAGTGCCTGGTGGATACAAACTGCTGACCCTTTGGTCAGCAGCCATAGCACTTAACACCACCAGGGTTTCCAGAGAAGGGGGAATGGAATTAATACCTGAATATAAAATAAAGTAAATGGGGTAGTTTATCCCAGTGGTTAGGTGCAGTGGAGTAGGTGTTGAGCTTTCTGGTTCAAATCCTGTTTCTAGATTCAGGGAAAGAGAAAGAGACAGAAGGGAATCAGGTACAGGACACAAATCCCAAATGCCAGATGCTGTGCAAAGCACTTCATACATATTATTTCATTTAGCCTTCCCAACAAACTTTCAAAGTGGGTATTACTGTTCCTACTTTACTGACAAAGAACACGAAACTCAAAGAGGTTAAGAAATTTGCTCAAAGACATCAACTAGACAGCACCAGCGTCCAGCTGGAAACCCAGGCTTCCCCGATCCCAAAGCCCATGCCCTAAGTCCTGCAGCAGAGCTCTGCCACACTTAACTAGCCTGCTGCCTTTCCCCCATACCACACACATGCACACACAACATAGGTCTTGCACACCACGAGGCCTCAAAAATGTTTCTAGAATGAACTGAGGAACGTTAGTTTGTTTTTTAACTTGCCTCTTTAAAGGCAAGATTTGTCTTACCCATTCTTTCACGATAGACCCAAGAGTTGCCTCTGTGGCCACCAAGAGCCCACCTGGACACCACGCGAGGCAGGAAAGCTCACAAATGTTTGTTCCACAGGGGAGAGGAAAGCGGAGGAGAGAGGAGCATCACAGGAAGCCAGCCCTTCAGTTTCAGTTCTGTGACTTTGGTCAGGATGTTGTGGTTCTCTGAAAGTTTTCCTGTTGCTGTCGCCTTCCCACATAGGGACTGCACTGACTCAGTTTCAGAGATTGCCAGAAGATACCACCTAACCTCTCATCATCTGTAAAATGAGCATGATACCATCTGCCTTATCTATATCCCAAGATTGTTGGGCGGGGTCACATTTTTAAAAATCTAAGTGAAATTCTTTATAAACTACAAAGTATATCTAAGGGTCCATCCGAGCCCTGGTGGCACAGTAGTTGAGTGCTTGGCTGGTAACCAAAATGTCAGCAGTTCAAATCTACCAGCTGCTCCTTGGGAACCCTGAGGGGCAGTTCTACTCTGTCCTATAGGGTCGCTACAAGTCAGAGTTGATTTGACGGCAACAGGTAAGGGTCCATCAGAGGCTGGACAGGGGACAACTCTGAAGGCAGATGACCCTAATAGCCAAGGCTAATTGGTTTTTCCCATACAGAAGAGCAAAAGTGAAAGCTCAGAAGTTTGGAAACCAAAGAGCAGAACCCACCCCTCACCATGAACATTTCCAGAGCTATGTTCCTCTCGCTCCGGTTTCCAAGACCATCTCCCGTCACCTCTCGGGTCCCGGGAAAGTGGGGGTTAGTAGTAAGAATCCAGAAGGACAGGAACTCCTCTAGCTACCAGGTGTGAAATCCTCTACTGAAGCTAATCATGGGACATGGAGGGCCCATGTCATAATGAAAGGTGATTCTCAGGGACTGGCAGGAAGGGGAAAGGGACACAGGAGGATCAGATACAGGACACAAATCCCAAAGCACCACATCCATACGCAGCCTTAAAAACCTGACTGTCCCCGGGAACATGCTCAAGACGGCAGGATGTGATGGGGGAGTCCTGGAAGTGGCCGGGGCTGATCCTCCATCTTGTGCCCCCTCCATTCAGCCAGTCAAGAAATGCTCAGGCTCCTTGGGATTCATTAGTAAAAGAGATGATGTGAGGGTGACAAGGACACAGTCTGGGCTTGCATAATCTGAGCTTAGGGTGCGCGCACACACACACACACACACACGCACGGAGCCTGGCTCCCATAGCAGTAGTATCTTTGCTGAAATTTACCCATTCCTAGAATAAACCACCGTACAGGCCAGGTAGAGGTGCCTGGGAGGTTGTAGAGGGGGTGGACTTACCCATGAAAAGCCCAAGGAGGAACAAGGACCACTGTGGAGAAAGTCCCATACCGTCCACCAGCAGACTGACCTGCCTCAAGACGGTGACGACTGTGTGTGAGTACGTATCAGCCCACAAACATTTCTCCTTTTTAGAGCGTCACCACTTTAACCACATGTCATTTTGAGTCACAGATATGAGGACAAGGAGCCATGAAAATAAAGAACAGTGACAGGCACCAAAAACCAATTGCCACTGAGTCAATTCGAACCCATAGTGACTCTACAGGACAGAGTAGAACTACCCCATAGGGCATCCAAGGCTATAAATCATTATAGAAGCAGACTGCCACATCTTTCTCCCACAGAGTGGCTGATGGGTTCGAACTGCTGGCCTTTGGGTTAGCAGTTGAGTACTTAACTACTGTACAACCAGGACTCCTTGAGAGGCACCAGAGTGAGCTATTTAAAAGCAGAGTTGACCATAGCACATCCTTGCTTTAAACCCTTCAGAGGTCCCCCATACCCTAAAAGGCTGAGGTCCAGGATCACAATCCTGATCAGCTTGCTCCCTGCCAACCTCCCTGGCTTCATGTCCTGTCACCAAGTCTCATGCCTTAGACTCCAATCACTGCAATCAGCTTCTAGATTGTCCCCACACACCCCTTAAGATTTCTCACTTTTATAACTTGACTTATGCAATTCAGCTTCCTGGATGGCCCTAGAATTCCTGGGTGCTGCAACTGTTAATATGCTCAGGTGCTAACTGAAAGGTTGGCAGTTTGAGTCCACCTAGAGATGCCTCGGAAGAAAGGCCTAGTAATATACTTCCAAAAAGGCAGCCATCGAAAACCTTATGGAAGCTCACAATAGCTAAAAGGTGGAAACAACCGAAATGTCCACAACAGATGAATGGATAAACAAAATGTGGCACATACATACAATGGCATACTACTCAACCATAAAGAGAAATGAAGCCCTGATTTGCGACAACATAGATGAATCTTGAAAACATCAAGCTGAGTGAAATAAGCCAGTCACAAAAGGACAAATATTATATGACCTCACTTTTATGAAATTATCAAATATATAGAAACCAAAGATTATTTGTGGTTACCAGGGTGAGAGGTAGGTGGAAAGGGGGAATTTTTTTTTAGGCAGAATTGAGTTTATACTAATAGTGGTAGAATTATTTGGAAAAGGATAGGGAGGATGGTTGCACAACTTGAAGAATGTGATCAATGTTACTGAATTGTACACATAAAAATTGTTGAGATGGCATATGTCTTGTTATGTATATTTTTACCACAGCACATTTTTTAAATTAAAAACAAAAAACCTGTGGAGCACAGTTCTATTCTCACATACTTGGGGTCACCATGAGTTGGAATTGACTTGATGGCAACTGGTTTGGTTTTTGAGTGGCCCTAGTCCCTGCTGCCTATCTCACCATAACATCCTACCATTTCCCCACCTTAAGTCATCACTCTCTTGGGAAAGGCTTCCCTAAAGCTTCAGGCTAGGTTAGAAGCATTCTTCTGGGCCTATCAGCCTACTTCTATCCTAACACCTATAATAAATATCTGTTTATCTGTAGGCTTTCCCCAGTCAACTCTCAGCTTCTTGAGGGTAGGGCCTGTCTTTTGCATCTTTCAATTCCCGGTGACTAGCCCAGTGTTGGCACATAGCAGGGGCTTAATTCCTACTTGCTTGGTGAATGCATGAGTAGACATTAAGTCAGCAGGCGGTAGAGTAAGAGCGAACCCAGAATGGCAAAAGGACAAAAAGGGTGAAGGCCTATGTGTTGATCATAGATTCTTTAGTGCAGAAACAAGGCTGGGAAAGATCAGAAGGCAAGAACTTTGGGACCAATTCTACCTTGAGCCACAAAGGACTGGGTCAGATATTATTTTGCTATCTTGTCCTTTTGGTATATGGTGGAGACAGTGGCATGAAAAGGCCCTGATCCATGGGTAGATGGAGGGAAAGGGGAGAGGGGAAGTGGGTATGAAGTGCCCTTCCCCACACCCTACCTCTCCACCCCAGACAGTCCTGATGGCTTTGCTGGGATACGCAGAGTCTGCTGACAGCTCCATGGGGATGTAGCAACTTCTAGAAAGGGACTGGTGTCTCCTGTTGGCTATCTGAGTGCTCAGACTTTGACAAGCCCCTAGGTAGTATTTCCCTGCACAGACTAGGCCTTCAACGTATGGAGGCCAGGAGCCCCTGCAAGACCTGAAGGGGATCCACGTGGCTTTCAAGATGGTCAGCAATTACCTCCCACTGGTAATATTCTATAGACCCTCTGATCCTTATCTTATGGGACCACCAAGTGGAATTTGACACCGGACCCTCCTTGCTTGATATAATCTACTCTTGTAGACTTCAAAATACCACTTTTACTGGGTTCTCCTCACTCATTTATTCAACACACATGCATTGAGTTCCTATGAGGCGTCACACAAGGTTTAAAGCAAGGATGTGCCGTGGTCAGCTCTACTTTTAAATAGTTCACTCTGGTGCCTCTCGCTCTTCTTTCTTTTCATGGCTCTTCATCCTCACATCTTATGACTCGAAAACAGCATGTGGTTAAAGCAGTAACACTCTAAAAGAGGAAATGTTTTGTTTGTGGGAGGACACATACCCATGCCCAGCGATCAGCTGTCATGAGGCAAGTCAGTCTGCTGGTGGATGGTATGGCCCTTTCTCCACAGTGGTCCTTGCTCATCCTTGATCTTTTCATGGGTAAGTCCACCCCTGCGACAGCCTCCCTGGCACCTCCACCTGGCCTGTACAGTGGTTTATTCCAATAATGGGTAGATTTCAGCAAAGACACTACTTCTACAGGAGCCGGGCTCTGCATATGTGTGCACCCTAAACTCAGATTATGTAAGCCCAGACTGTGTCCTTGCCACCCTCACATCATTTCTTTTACTAATGAATCCAAATATTTGTCCACCTACGATCACAACTTCAAAGAAAGTCATTCCAGTGTCATTGACCTCTCAAAGCCTTGGTTTTTGCATATGTAACCAGCTGCCCACCCATTAGCTTGGATTTATGGGGACTCCTTGTTTCAGAGGAGACCTGTACTCCATAGTCTTTTCAATGGCTGTGATATTTCAGAAGTAGATCGCCAGGCCTTTCTTCTGAAGCACCACTGTGTAGATCCAAACCACCAACCTTTCTCTGAGTAGCCAAGTGCTTAGCCATCTGCATCTCTCAGAGACTCCTAAAATGGGGATAATAGGAGTACTAATCAAACAGAGTTAATTTGAGGATTAAAAGAGAAAACATATGTAAAGTTCTAAGCTCAAAGCCTCTGATGCTTAAGATTGTGTGTCGACTTGGCTAGGCCATGATTCTCAGTATTTATATGTGATCATCCCCATGATGGGATCTGCCAGGAGTAGTCAATCAATTGAAGGAAAGTTTCCTTGGGGGTGTAGCCTGCATCCAAACATAAGTGGAAGTTCTGGCTTTTGCCCACTCTGGATCCTGCAGCTGCCTCCTCTTCATCTGACCTCCAATTCTTGGGACTTCAGCTAGCAGCTTACCTGTTGCTCTTGGGATTCATTTATTTTCATAGCCTGTGAGCAATAGTCCTGCTCTCCAACCTGCCAATCTTAGGTTCACCAGCCTCTGCAGCTATGTGAATCAGAAGAAGCCTTGTGGTTTTGCCTGCCAACCTTGGAACTGGTTGATCTTCACAGCTTGTGAGCAAGAACCCTGCTCTCCAACCTGCCGATCTTGGGTTCGCCAGCCCCTGTGGCTACATGAATCAGGAGAAGCCTCATCCTGATCCATGGACTTGTGACGTTCCAGTATCTACAGTCATGTGAGCTGTTTCCTTGATATAAATATAAATACAAATACAAATATATATAAATTTGTTGTTGTTAGATGCCAACTCATAGTGACCCTATGCACAACAGAACAAAACCCTGCCCGGTCCTGTGCCATCCTTATAATCGTTGTCATGCTTGAGCTCATTGTTGCAGCCACTGTGTCAATCCACCTCATTGAGGGTCTTCCTCTTTTCCGCTGACCCTGTACTCTGCCAAGTATGATGCCCTTCTCCAGGGACTGATCCCTCCTGATAACATGTCCAAAGTATGTAAGATGCAGTCTCGCCATCCTTGCTTCTAAGGAGCATTCTGGTTGTACTTCTTCCAAAACAGGTTTGTTCATTCTTTTGGCAGCCCACGGTATGTTCAATATTCTTCCCCCACACCACAATTAAAAGGCATCAATTCTTCTTCGGTCTTCCTTATTCATTGTCCAACTTTCACATGCATAAGATGTGATTGAATATATATATATGTATGCATGTATGCATATATATATATATACATATATATACTTTTTATTGGTTTTGCTTCTCCAGAGGACCCAGCCTAAGACCACCTCACTCATAATAATTACGCCATAGTTGTTACTGGCTATTTTTGTTATTAATGTCTTTAAACCTTCTTCCTCCTTTGTCCTCTCCTCCCACTCAGATGGTCCCTGCTCTCATACACTTACCTGGATTCCTTTAGCAGCTTCCTTACCTGTCTTCTCATCTCCAGTCTGCTCCCTTCCATCCACCCTCCACTCTCCTACTGGAGTAAGCTTTCTAAATGAGGCCTTGGATCATATCACACCCCTGCTTAAGAACAGCTTCTGGCTCCTCATTGCCTTTATCTTGGGTTATAAGACCTTGTATCTGGGCTGCCGCACCCCCTTCTGGCTATATGCCCTGTGTAAAAACAGTATCGGGGTGGCATCTGACCTCCTCCTACCCCATCAGGAGAAAGGAGAATCAAGATCAACTGCTCAAGGCCGATTCCTACGAGGCAGATGTCAGACATGCCTCCTCTCTCCATCATGTTTACCAATCCTGACACCAACCATCCGTCCCACAGTACTCTCTACTTCTCTGCTGGGTTTGATAATTCATTGCAATGGCCACACAGAACTCACAGACCATACTCACAACTATAGGGTTTATTAGGGAAGTAACAGGTTACAATTCAGGCTCAGGAACACTCAGGATACAGTTCTTCCATTAGGACAGCCTCTTCCCAGCCGTGTTCAGAGGCACACCTCTCCCCGGCCCTAGGCCTCTGCCCAAATGCACTCAGCTTTCTCTCTCCATGGGCTGGGAAGCTCACCACACCATCTCCTGCTGCCAGGTCTCTGCCACCTTTAGCGTTACTGCTCTCGCTCTCTGCCTCCTGGTTCCAGGAGCTTCTTAGCACAGGGATCCTGGGTCCAAAAGATGTGCTGGGTCCTGGCTGTTCTTCCTTGGTTGTGGTGGGATCTTCTCTTTCCTGCCTCTGGGGTGGCTCATTTCAAGCCCAGCGGGATGATAAAACTAATCAATCCCTCTGGTGGGCCACAATTACCATATCTACACAGCTACACCCAATCACTTGGGTGGGAGTTACAAGACCATGGCTAGAAAGGCCAGACAAAATTGATCCATCACACCACACCCTGAGACTTCCTCTAGACAGCCATGTTCAAGCCACAGGGCCAGGACTACAGTAAGGCAAGGGAGGCACTTAAGGCACAAAAAATAAGGAAGAAGTCATTCTCAGGGCTTTGCAATATCAGCTGACAATCATCTTCTGAAATGTTCGCCATGGGCAGAAGCCTGCTCTCCTGTCTCCTTTCCTCCTCCCAGACTGACTGAGTTAAAATCCTTACTAACTACAAAACACAGGGTAAATTACTTAACCTTTTTGTGCCTCAGTTGCCTTATCTGTAAAATGGAGATGATAAAAAAATATTTATCTCATAAAGCTGTGGTGAGGATTAAATAAGTTGATATGTGTAAGGTGTTAGAGGGAGGCTAGCACTCACTGAATGTTAGCTAAAACCACACACTCCATCATCCTAAAGTTTTGTTGCCAAGTCCTCTAATGCTATTGCCTAAACAAACATGAAATCTGAGTCTCGAAACACAGTAGGCTTCAGTTCAACCAGCTATTTCACTACCAGTTTAAAAAAAAAAAAAAAGAGTCACTTTCTCGAAGCAGGATAAAGAGGATTTCATGCCTCCCAACCTATCTTCTCAATTCAGCCAATTCCACAAACATCCACTCCTAGCGCAGTTGCCCTGGTGCATTTTTCCATGTCAGTTAAAGTCTTTCAGTTGCCTGTGACAGTAAGCCAACACAAACTTGCTTAAGCAAGATAGGGAATTTATTGGCCCATTGTATTAGTTATCTCTTTCTGCATAACAAATTACTCCAAAATTTGTCAGCTTAAATTAACCATCAAAAAACCCCAAGTATGTATTATTTCATACTTTCTCTGGGTTAGGAATACGGGCATAGCTAACCTGGGTACCTCTGGCTCAGGGCTACTCCTAAGGCTTCAGTCAAGGTGTTGGCCAGGACTTCAGTTATCTCAAGGCTTAACTAGGGGAGGATTCACGTCCAACATCACTTGTGTGGCTCTTAGCAGACCTCAGGTCATCATCGACAGTTAGCCAAAGACATCAGTTCTTCACTGGGTGTTGGCTGGAGGTGTCCCTCAGTTCCCCATAGGGGCCTCTCCATAGGGCAGCTCACAACATAACATCCAGCTTCCCTTGGCCCAAGCTAGGAAGAGAAAGAGAGAGGGCACCCAAGATGGAAGCCACAGTCTTTTTGTAACCTGTTCTCAGAAGGAACATGTCATCACCTCTACCATTCCATTCACTAGAAGCACCAGACTAAATCCAGCCACAGCGAAGGAGAGATTACACAAGGGCACGAATACCAGGAAGCAGAGGTCATGGGGGCCATCTTAGAGGCAGCATTAAAGGAGCCTATGTAACTGAGCATTCCAGGGTAGATTATGCTTCAGCCACATTTTAACTCAGTGCTTAAATGTCACCAAAACTAGTTTCTCTGTCTCCATTTTTTTTTTTTTTTTTTTTTGCTCTACCTCTTCTGTGTTGACTCCATTCTCAGACAGGCTCCCATTTTGTGGTCACTAGATGATTGCCAACACCTGTAAATAATACTTCTTTCTAACTCAAACCCAACATAGAATGAGAAAGAAAGAGACTACTTGTCCCAGAATTCCCAAGAATGTTGAATTTCATTTTATTTAGATGACTTAGGCCGGGTGCCCACCCAGGAAGCATAAAATGATCACTGTGACCAGAGGGATACAGTGATCTGATTTGCTTAAGTCAGAATCAAATGAGTCTGAGAGGGAAGCCTCATCTATATCACATGACTGAGAAATGGAGAAGATTGAGCCCTAAATAAAAAATTTGATCTGTGGCCAGAAGTAAAAAGTCCACTGCAGACAACAGGGGAAAGAGAAGAGACTCAGTGTGAGGAGGTTGGGTGTGCCAGCGAAATGTTCTAAATTTACAAGAACACAGCTGTCTCAAATCTCCACCTCCGAGAAAGAGGAAGTGACAGAAGTAAAAGGCAGAACAGAATATAGAACCCAAGTCTCCTGATACTGAATTAAAGCAAGTGATGTGCAGTATCATATTGCAAGTCCCAGGAAGGCTCTGAATAGACTTTGGACCTCTCCCACAAAATAAGTGGGTAGGAGGAGTCCATAGTGTGGGTTATAACCTCTCCGGAGCACACAAACACATTTGCGGAAGTTGTGGTAAGTGCTTCCTCCTTCAGCTTGGTAGCTGAAAGTAGACCATCATGGCGGACCCGAAGAGATATACAGATGACTGTGTTCTAGGGCCTTTCTTAGTCAAGCCACAGAAGAGTCAGTCGCAGGTATTCTCTTCCGCTTTGTGGACCCCTCTCCTCTTTCTTCTCGTGGGTAAGTTCCACTATGCTCACCGTGGTTTACTACTGGTGTTTCCTGAGGCCGGTCACATTCCCTGGGTTAGGGGTTTTTGCTGATAATGATCCAGGAAACTCCTCTTCTTGTGGTAATTACTCTGCAGGTTCCACCTTATTCTGAGTCCTGCCTATGCATGTTTATTTATTTATATGTCTGAGTGAGTATATGCATAGCCACTCGCCATGAGTAGGTAGCATTCCAGTCCCCTTCTCAAATAACTCTAAGATCATACCATGTTCCTCTCACCCTCACATTTTTCATGCTTGAAGAAGAAAAAGAGCCAAGTGATGGATTTCTTCCTGGACAATGTGGATGAAATTCATGGCGAGGTCCGGGAAAATCCCCTGGTACCAACCCCGCTAGCAATTTTCTGGGGAAAGATAGAATTGCTGTAGCTTCTTTCTTCATCCTGCCTTGTTTATCACATATCCTGGACTTTTCAGGCTTCACTGGGGATTTGGAAAGTGTCTGGTAGCCCTGGGCTAAGTGACCTCTATCTAAAAAAAAAAAAAAAAAAACCCACTGCTGTCGAGTCAATTCCGACTCATAGTGACCCTATAGGACAGAGTATAACTGCCCCATGGAGTTTCCAAGGAGCGCCTGGTGGATTCGAACTGCCACCCTTTTGGTTAGCAGACATAGCACTTACATACTATGCCACCAGGGTTTCCTAGATATCCTTTTCTCTCCAGGGCCCTACTTCCCCATCAAGGCCCCTGCTAGTTTCAGGGAAACATCTCCCAGTAGCTTGGCCTAGTGCACTACCATCTAGCAGGGAGAGCAGATCCAGGACTCCATCTCTGCCCACAGGGAGGATCTGAGGCACCTGGGATCTTAGCCCCCTGGGACTGTGGCAGCTACTGCCCCTCTGGGATCTACTTCCCCAGGGCCCTAAACGATGGTACAGGTAGCACCAGGGCCTTAGGAGCTGTTAGTGGGAGGAGGCAGGGGAAGATCTAGAAAAACTCCTAGATATATGGATGGGGGATGGGGAGCCTGGACCTCAGTGCTAAGCAACAGGAGACTCTAAGCCAACCTCTTTTCACCTTCAATTACATCCTTGCTCACCATAAAAACAGGAAGTAGCAGGGCTGTTTTATCCATACCCAACCCTTAGGGTGCACCCTGGTTCTGCTGAGTGAACCTGAAATAAGCTATGTCCAATGCCATCCAAGCCTCAGATGACCAGCACAGTGATTTTGGAACAGTTCAAAGCAAAGAGGCATCTATCTCCCTCGGTCTGGCTTCGCAGATTGGGGTGACTTCACACCTTCCTCTTCTAGTCTAAAAGGGAGTTACTTTAAATGTTCTTAGGAGGCAGTAAAGCGAAAAAAATCCCTTATTTTAGTGTCAGGAACATTTGAAGTTAAGTCCTTATTCCATCATTTACTAGCTGTGGGAGCCTCTGTTTCTGACGTGTATAATGGAGTTAGTAAGATGTAGCATGTTAAATTCTTTTTTTTTTTTTTTAATTGTGATTTAGGTGTGAGTTTACAGAGCAGGTTAGTTTCTCATTAAACAGTTAATACACATATTGTTTTGTGACGTTTGTTACCAACCCTGCAATAAGTCAGCACTCTCCCCTTCTCCACCCTGAGTTCCCTGTTCCATTAGTCCAGTTTTCCTGTTCGTTCCTGCCTTCTCGTATTTACTTTTGGGCTGGTGTGCCCATTTAGTCTTGTATACATGATTGAACCGTGAAACATACTTCTCATGTGTATTATGGTTTGCCCTATACCCCTGTCTAGTCTTTGGCTGAAGGGTGGACCTCAGGAGTGAATTCAGTACCGAGTTATAAGAGTGTCTTGGGCTATACCCTTGTCAGTCTTTGTCAGGCCAGCAAGTCCGGTCTTTTTTATTATTATTATTATTATTTGAATTTTATTCTACATTTTTATCCCACTCTGTCCAGGACCCTCTATTGTGATCCCTGTCAGACAAGTCAGTGGTGGTAGCTGGGCCCTATCTAGTTGTTCTGGGCTCAACCTGGCAGGGGTTGTGGTAGTTGTGGTCGATTAGTCCTTTGGACTAATCGTTCCCTTCCTTCTTTGGTTTTCTTCATTCTCCTTTGCTCCAGATGGGGTGGGACCAGTAGATGCATCTTAGATGGTTGTTCACAGGCTTTTAAGACTCCAGACGCTACTTACCATGGTCAGTTGTAGAACATTTTTTTAATAAACTATGTTATGCCAGTTGAGCTAGGTATCCCCTGACTCCATGGTCCCCAGTAACTCAGTCCCTCAGGGAGTTTGGAAGTGTCTATGAATCTTCTATGACTTTGCCTTGGTCAAGTTGTGCTGACTTCCCCAGTATTGTGTACTGTCTTATCCTTCACCAAAGTTACCTATTATGTGCTTTTTTTAGTTAGTGTTTTTCCCTCCTTACCCCTCCCCTCCCTCATAACCATCAAAGATTGTTTCTTTCTGTGTGTAAACCTTTTATTGATTTTTTTTGTAATAGTGGTCTCATATAGTATTTGCCCATTTGTGATTGACTTATTTCACTCAGTATAATGCCCTCCAGATTCATCCATGTTGTGAGATGCTTTGCAGATTCATCATTGTTCTTTATTGTTGCACGCTGTTCCATTACGTGTACATACCATAGTTTGTTTATCCATTTGTCTATTGATAAGCACTTAGGTTGTTTCCATTTGTTAACTTTTGTGAATAATGCTGCAAAGAACATGGGTATGCATTTGTCTATTCATGTGATGGCTCTTACTTCTCTAAGATATATTCCTAGGAGTGGGATTTTTAGATCATATAGTATTTCTATCTCTAGCTTTTTAAAGGAAGCCCTGTATTGTCTTCCGAAATGGTTGTTCCATTTTGCATTCCCACCGGCAGTGATTAAGAGTTCTAATCTCCCTAAAACCTCTCCGACACTTATTTTCTGTTTTTTTTTTTTTTGATGAATGCCAGTAATGTCAGGGTGAGATGATATTATAGTTTTGATTTGCATTTCTTTAATGGCTAGTGATCGCAAACATTTCGTCATGTGCCTGTTAGTCATTTGAATGTCTTCTTTGGTGAAGTGTCTGTTCATATCCTTTGCCCATTTCTTAATTGGGTTATTTGACTTTTTGTTGTAGAGACATTGGATTTTCCTACAAATTTTAGAGATTCATCAGATATGTCATAGCCAAATTTTTTTTTCCCAGTCTGTAGGTCCTCTAAAAAGAGATGAGCTTAAGTGTTTAATTTTTGGAAGGTTCAAGTTATCTAGCTTATCTTCTGGTGTTTGTGTATTGTTAGCCATGGTTTGTATTCTATTTATGCCATATATTAGGGCCCTTAATATGTAATAGGACACTTTTTTCTTCCATGATTTTTATAGTTTTTGGTTTTATATTTAGGTCTTTGATCCATTTTGAATTAGTTTTTCTATATGGTGTTTCATTTTTTTACAGATGGATATCTAGTTTTGCCAGCACCATTTGTTTAAAAAAACTGTTTTTTCCCCATTTAATGGACTTTGGGTGTTTGTCAAAATCAGGTGGCCGTAGGTGGGTGGATTTACAACTACGTTCTCGATTCTGTTGCACTGGTCTATGTGTCTGTCGTCATACCAGTACCAGGCTGTTCTGACTACTGTAGCTGTATAGTAGGCTCTGAGGTCAGATAGTACAAGGCCCCCACTTTGTTCTTCTTCAGTAATGCTTTACTTAACCAGGACCTCTTTCCTTTCCATATAAAGTTAATGATTGGTTTTTCCATTTCATTAAAGAATGCTGTTGGCATTTGGATCAGGATTGATTGTATTTGTAGATCACTTTGGATAGAATTGACATTTTCACAATGTCGAGTCTACCTATCCATGAGCATAGTATGTTTTTCCATTTAGGCAGGTCTCTTTTGGTGTCTTACAGTAGCATTTTGTAGTTTTCTTTGTATAGGTCTTTTATGTCTCTGGTTAGATTTATTCCTAAGTGTTTTATTCTTTTTAGGGGCTATTATAAATGGTATTGCTTTCCTGATTTCCTTTTCATAGTTCTCTTTATTGGTGTATAGGAATCCAACTGATTTTTGTATGTTTATTTTGTATCCTGATATTCTGCTGAATCTTTCTATGCATTTCAGTAGTTTACTCATGGAGTCTTTAGAGTTCTTTATGTATAGTGTCACATCATTCACTAATAGCAATAGTTTTACTTATTCCTTACCAATTTGGATGCCCTTTATTTCTTTTTCTTGCCTTATTGCTTTAGCTAGGACTTCCACCACAATGTTAAATAGGAGTACTGATAAAGAGCATCTTTGTCTTGTTCCCATTCACAGGGAAAAAGTTTTCAGCCTCTCTCCATTGTAAATAATGTTGGTTGCTAGTTTCGTATTTAAAAAAAAAAAAAAACACCCATTGCCATCAAGTTGATTCAGACTCACAGTGACCCTATAGGACTGAGTAGAACTGCCCCATAGGGTTTCCAAGGAGCAGCTAGTGGATTTGAATGGCTGACCTTTTGATTAGCAACTGTAGCTCTTAACCACCTCGCCCCAGTTTTGTATAGATGCCCTTTATTGTGTCAAGGAATTTCCCTTCTATTTCTATTTTATTGAGAGTTTTTATCAGGAATGGGTGTTGGTCTTTATCAAATGCCTTTTCTGTGTCAGCTGAGATGATCATGTGATTCTTTTCTTTTGTCCTATTTATGTGGTGGATTATGTGGATTGATTTTCTAATGTAGAACTATCCTTTCATACCTGGTATGAATCCCACTTGCTCACGGTGTATTATTTTCTTGATGCGATGGTGAATTCTATTGGCTAGAATTTTGTTGAGAATTTCTGCATGTATATTCATGAAAGACATTGGTCTATAATTTTCTTTTTTGTGGTGTCTTTGCCTGATATTGGTATCAGGGCTGTGCTGGCTTCATAGAATGAATCTGGAAGTATCCCTTCCTTTTCTTTTTTCCTGTTGGGAAAGCTGTATCTCCCCCCCCCCCCATTTTTTAAATTGTACTTTAGATGAAGGTTTACAGAACAAACTACTTTCCCATTAAACAGTTAACACAAATATTGTTTTATGACATTGGTTAACAACCCCACGACATGCCAACACTCTCCCTTCTCAACCTTGGGTTCCCTATTACTAGCTTTCCTGTTCCTTCTGCCTTCTAGTCCTTGCCCCTCGGCTGGTGTGCCCCTTCAGTCTCGTTTTGTTTTATGGGCCTGTCCAATCTTTGGTTGAAGGGTGAACTTAAGAGTCACTTCATTACTGAGTTGAAAGGGTGTCCGGGGGCCATACTCTCAAGGTTTCTCCAGTCTCTGTCAGGTCAGCAAGTCTGGGCTTTCTTTTTAAGTTAGAGTTTTGTTCTACATTTTTCTCCAGCTCTGTCCAGGACCCTCTATTGTGATCACTGTCAGAGAACTTGGTGGTGGTAGCCGGGCACTATCTAGTTGTACCGGACTCAGTCTGGTGGAGGCCGTGGTAGAGGTGGTCCATTAGTCCTTTGGACTAACCTTTCCCTTGTATCCTTAGTTTTCTTCATTCTTCCTTGCTTCTGAAGGGGTGAGGGCAGTGGCGTATCCTAGACAGCAGCTCACAGGCTTTTAAAAGCCCAAGTGCTACTCACCAAAGTAGAACGTAGAATATTTTTCTTTATAAACTATGTTATGCCAATTGAGCTAGCTATTCCCCCGAGACCATGGTCCCCCCCAGCACTCAGCCCAGCAATTCCGTCTCTCAAGGAGTTTGGATGTGTCTATGGAGCTTCCGTGACCTTGCCTTGTACAAGTTGTGCTGCTGGCTTTCCCAGTATTGTGTACGGTCTTACCCTTCACCAGATTACCACTTATCTATTGTCTATTTAGTGTTTTTTCATCCCCATTGCTCCCCTCCCTCATAACCACCAAAGATTGTTTCTTTTTGTATGTAAACCTTCTCAGGAGTTTTTATAGTAGTGGTCTCATACAATATTTGTCCTTTTGTGATTGACTTATTTCGCTCAGCATAATGTCCTCTAGATTCAACCACGTTATGAGATGCTTCACAGATTCATCCTTGTTCTTTATCGTTGTGTAGTACTTCATTGTGTGTATGTACCACAGTTTGATTATCCATTCATCTGTCGATGGGCATCTAGGTTGTTTCCATCTTTTGTTATTGTAAACAATGCTGCAGTGAACACGGGTGTGCGTATGTCTATTCATGTGATGACTCTCATTTCTCTAGGATGTATTCCCAGGAGTGGGATTGCTGGATTATATGGCATTTCTATCTCTAGCTTTCTAAGGAAGTGCCATATCATTTTCTAAAATGGTTGTATCATTTTGCATTCCCATCAGCAGTGCATAAGAGTTCCAATCCCCCAGCAGCCTTTCCAACATTTGTTATTTCCTGTTTTACTGATTTGTGCCAGTAATGCCAGGTTGAGATGGTATCTCATTGTGGTTTGGATTTGCATTTCTCTAACAGTTAGTGATCATGAGCATTTCCTCATGTGTCTGTTGGCCGCTTGAATGTCTTCTTTGGTGAAGTATCTGTTCATTTCCTTTGTCCATTTTTTAATTGGATTATTTGTCTTTTTGTTGTAGAGACTTTGGATTTTCTTGTAGGTTTTAGAGATTAGACCTTTGTCTGATTTGTAATAGCCAAAATTTTTTCCCCAGTCTGTAGGTTCTCTTTTCACTCTTTTGGTGAAGTCTTTTGATGAGCGTAAGTGTTAATTTTTAGAAGATTCCAGTTATGTAGCTTATCTTCTGGAGTTTGTGTGTTGTTGGTTGTGGTTTGTGTCTTGTTAATGCCATGTTTTAGGGCTTCTAGTATTGATCCTATTTTTTCCTCTATGAACTTCATAGTTTTGGGTTTATATTTAGGTCTTTGTTCCATTTTGAATTAGTTGTTGTATATGGTGGAAGGTATGGGTCCTCTTTCATTTTTCGCAGATGGACATCCAGTTTTGCTGGCATCATTTGTTAAAAAGACTGTTTTTTCCCCATTTGATGGGCTTTGGGCCTTTGTCAAAGATCAGACTATAGGTGGACAAATTTACATCTGGGTTCTCAATTCTGTTCCATAGGTCAATGTATCTGTTATTGAACCAGTACCAGGCTGTTTTGACTACCGTAGCTGTATAGTAGGTTCTGAGATCAGGTAGTGCGAGTCCTCCTACTTTATTCTTCTTCTTTAATAGTGCCTTATCCAGAGGGCTTCTTCCCTTTCCATATAAAGTTAATGATAAGTTTTTCCATCTCTTTAAAGAATATTGTTGGTGTTTGGATGGGGATCGCGTTGTATTTGTAAATCGATTTGGGTAGAATTGTCATTTCCACAATGTTGAGTCTACCTACCCATGAGCATAGTATGTTTTTCCATTTACATAGATCTCTTCTGGTTTCTTGCAGTAGTGTTTTGTAGTTTTCTTTGCATAGGTCCTTTACGTCCCTAGTTAGATTTATTCCTAAGTATTTTATTCCCTTCCTTTTCTATGTTCTGAAATAGTTCAGGTAGTACTGACGTGAGCTCTTCTCTAAATATTTGAGAGAATTCTCCAGTGAAGCCATCTGGGCTGGGGCTTTTTTTTATTGGGAGGTTTTTTTTGTTTTTTGTTTTTTACCTTTTCAGTCTCTTCTTATGTGTCTGTTCAGATTTTCTACCTCAGTTTGTATAAGTTTAGGTAAGTAGAGTGTTTCTAGAAAATTGTCCGTTTTCTCTAGGTTTTCAAATCTGTTGGAGTACAGTTTTTCATAGTACTCTGTTATGATCTTTTTTATTTCAGCTGGGACTATTGTAATGTCCCCCATTTCATTTCTTACTTGGGTTATTTTCTTCTTCTCCTGTTTTTCTTTTGTCAGTTTGGCCAATGGTTTGTCAATTTTGTTGATCATTTCAAAGAACCAACTTTTGATTTTGTTGATTTTTTCTATTCTCTTTTTCATTTATTTCTGCTGTCATCTTTATTATATCCTTTCTCCTGGTGGCTGTGGGCTCCTTTTGCCATCCTCTTTCTACTAGTTTGAGTTGTAGGGCTAATGTTTTGATTTTGCCCCTTTCTTCTTTTTTGATGTGTGCATCTATTGCTATAAGTTGACCTCTGAGCACTGCCTTTGCTGTGTCCCAGTGGTTTTAGTATGACATGTGTTCATTTCCATTTGATTATAGAAATTTTTTTATTCCATCTTTGATTTCTTCTGTTACCCAGTTGTTTTTAAGCAAGGTGTTGTTCAGTTTCCATGTATTTTATTTTATTTTTTCTTTGCTCTTCCTGTATTGATTTCCACTTTTATGGTGTTGTGATCAGAAAGAATGCTTGGTATTATTTCAATGTTTTGGATTTTATTGAGGGTTCCTTTGTGGCCTGAAGTGTGGTTTTTTTCTGGAAAATAGTCCATATGCATTAGCAAAGAATGTATATTTTGCTGCTGTTGGGTGAAGTGTGCTATATATGTGTATGAGGTCAAACTGGCTGATTGTGGCCTTTAGATCTTCTGTATCTTTGTTAAGTTTCTTTCTAGATGTTCTGTCCTTTACCAAGAGTGGTGTGTTGAAATCTCCTACTATTATTGTGGAACCGTCTGTTTCTCTTTTCAGTGCTGTTAGAGTTTGCTTTACGTATTTTGGAGCCCTGTCATTGGGTGCATAGTTATTTATTAAGGTTATGTCTTCTTGGTTGATTGTCCCTTTAATCACTATATAGTGTCTTTCCTTGACATTTATGGTTGATTTTGCCTTAAAGTCTATTTGATCTGAGATTAGTATTGCCACGCCTGCTCTTTTGGTTACTGTTTACTTGATATATTTTTTTTCCTTCCTTTGATTTTTAGTATATTTATGTCTTTTTGTCTAAGGTGTGTCTCTTGAAGACAGCATATTTATGGGTCATGCTTTTTTATCCATTCTGTCACTCTCAGTCTCTTTGTAGGTGCATTTAAGCCATTTACATTCAGAGTGATTACCAGTAGGTATGAGTTTATTCCTGTCATATTGTTTTGCTTTGTTTGTGTGTGTGCAGTGCTGACATTTTCTTTGTGCTTGTTTGCTTGTGCTGAGTTTCTTTTGTCTGTGGATTGTCTTTTCTTTCGTTATCGTAGATTTTGTGTTTACTGAGACTTTGTTTTCTTTTTCTTTATTATGATGAGTACATTTGTTAACTTTCTTTGTGGTTACCTTGAAATTTACCCTTATCTTCCTAAGTTTGAATCAGTCTTTTATTATTTGATATTGCCTCGACTTCCTCTCCATTTGATAGATTTATACCTATACTGTGTATTCCCTCTTTTATTGTTTTGACATTGTAGTCCTTTACTGATTGTCATCTCTGTTCACTGTTTTAAGTCTTTCAGCTTTGTTTTATACTTGAGATTTCTTTACCTAGTTTGATGTCTGGCTGATGCTGTACTATGTCCTAGATTCTGGTTGTTGTCTGATGTTGTTGGTTCTCTAACCAAATGACTTCCTTTAATATTTCTTGTAAATTTGGTTTGGTTTTTACAAAGTCCATAACTTTAGTTTATTTGGAAATGCCCTAATTTCGCCATCGTATTTGAGAGAGTTTTGCAGTGTATATTATTCTTGGTTGGCAATTTTTTTTCTTTCAAGGTTTTATATATGTCATCTCATTTCCTTCTTGCCTGCATAGTTTTTCTGGTGAGTAATTAAACCTTAGTCTTATTGTTTCCCCCTAGTCATTTTTTTGAAGCTTCTTTCAGGATTTTATTTTGGCAAGTGTGATTATGATATATCTTGGTGACTTTCTTTTGGGGTTTATTCTATATGGGGTTTGTTGAACTTCTTGGATGTTCACCTTTTCATCTTTCATGATGTTAGGGAAGTTTTCTGTCAGCAAATCTTCAATGATCCTCTCTGTGTTTTCCATTTTCTCCCCCTGTTCTGGAACTCCGGTCAAGTGCAAATCTTTGCTCTTGATTGTATCCCACATAGGTTTCTTCATTTCTCTTCTTTTTTTCCTATGATTTTTGCCTCAAACAAAGTGGCATCCCTGGATTTGTCTTCAATTTCACTGATTCTGTCTCCCATTGTTTCAAATTTGCTTCTAAAACCTTCTATTGTGTTGTCCATTTTTGAAATTTTGTCATTTATCTTTTTGATTTCTAATTGCTATTTCTGTATGATTTCTAATTGTTTATTTATTTTGACATTTTGTTTTTGTTTTCCTGAATTATTCTATTACTTTGTTTGTGTTTTCCTTGATTTTGACTGATTTGGTTGATTTTGTCTGTGTTTTCCATGACTTTGCATGTGTTTTCCTTGATGTCTCTTCTAATCCCTTGGAGAGCTCTGAATATTAGACTTTTGAATTCCCTATCAGGTAGTTCCAGTACTTCTTCTTTGGCTGGAAGGTCATCTGGTGCTTTATTTTGGTCACTTACTGAGGCCATCTTGTCCTGTTTTTTATGTTTTGATATTGTCTACCATCTTCAAAACATTCAGGTATTATTTTCTTATATTTATTGATTATAGGTTTGTTTGATTTCTTATATTTATTGATTATAGGTTTGTTTCCTTTTTTGTTTTGCTTGGGTATGTCTTGGCAGTCAGGATGGGCATGCTTTATTGCTCGCTCGTCTGTGGACATGGTAATTCTCACCACCTTGCCTGGGTGTGCAGGGCCAGTCGCTGAGCTGTGGTGCAACTGACAGGTCCAGCAGTGCAGAAAGGGCAGAGATGGGTCATCTGTCTGCAGCATGAACCGGGCCGGGGCTGGGAACTGGAGCAGGACCTGTGGCAGGGCAGGGCCCGAGCTGGCAGGGAAGGGTCTTGGGGTCCAGGGCGGTTCTCCTTGGGGCCTCAGAGCACAGCAAGGCAGTGACCAAGCCAGCCAGGAGGGATCCAGGCTCTGGCCAACTGGGCTGAGGAGACAGTTGGGGTGGAGGGTGAGAGTCGGGGTTGGGGGGAAAGGAGCTAGATGGAGGAGGGCAATAGGGTGGGTTAGTACTGTGGTGCCCAGCAGTTGGGGCTGCTGGGATGGGGTGGTTCTTGCCGCTATTCACCGGAGGGGTGGGGTTGTAAGAGTGTGCTCCTGTGGTTACTGGGTGAGTGAATCTGGACTCCGCAAACCTTGTCTTACTTAGTCCTGAGTGTGTCTGCACCATACTTCTATCTCCTGTTGGGAATTCCAGGGAGATGCCTTTCCACGTGCAGGGTTGTTGGCTTTATTCCAAGATGGCCACACTGAGCCATGCCATTTGATCAGAAACTTCCACTCCGTACCTCTACTTCTTTGCTGTTTTCTGTCAGTTTCTTCTCGGTGGCTTCTGATCTAATACTTTATCCCTTTATTTAAGGTTCTGAGTTCCAGAACTGACATCTGTACCTGTTTTACTTGGTCTTTCATGTCTTTGTTGTAGTGGATGGCTTAGTGCATCTGACTAGTCTGCCATCTTAGCTCTACCTCCTAAATTCTTTTATAGATTAGAGATGATATATATAAACTGCTTAGCATATAGTAGGTGGAAGCTGTGATTGTTATTATAATGATTATTATTCCATGCATTATTTGGAAACAAAGAGTGGGCAAGTCAAATTCAGTTATCTTTATCACTGAACCTTCTTTTATAATTTCTTAAATAGTGCAGTTCAAAATAAAAGGGCTGATGTCTGGCATTGCTGTCACTATACTAAGGACACTGTATTTTTGCAACATGTTTTGACCTGTGGGGTCCACATCCCACTCCCAGTGATAGTCCGTGAGGCTCTGTTTATCTCTGAGATACGAGATCAAAGCACAGTCATAGGCACCCAGCCAAGTCTCAGCATCATCTGGATATGGGTAATCAGTATTCCTGGCCTCTACCACTGAGGGGCACCATTTACATACAATCTGGGCTCTGTAACCTACCAATCCTGTCATCTCAGGGAAGTGGCTTAAACTCTCTATTTGTAATGGGGCTAAGCATAGAATAATTTTGATAATTAAATGAAGCGATTTATATAAAGTGCTTAATACACACCTAACAATAATAAGGAGTTTCTTCCAGATGGGAAAAGTTCTCTTTTAGGCAATCTCACACCAACTCAGGCTTCTATCTTCTGAGTCTGGTCACAGAATCCACCGTCCAGGGTACTTAACCAAGTCTTCCTTAGCTGCCTCTCCATAAGGCTCCAGTACTCAGCTGATGTGAGTCTGCACAGAGAACTCCCACACCTGCAACAATCTGGAAGTCTCTTCTCTGTCTGCAAATTCTCTAACCACTGTGTCTTCAAAGCATGTGTCAGCTTTTCTCCATCTCTCCAGGCTGTATTTATGCCTCTCCTCTTTTGCTAACGTTTTCTACTTAATTTCCACCTAGAATTCTTGGGGTAGTCTGGGTGCTAACCCCATTTGACTTGGTATAGAATTCCCAGAGTACGAGACAGTGCCTCAGAAACCATAAAATCTGGGAATCCAAGTTGGGGTCCCCAGCAGACACCTGCAGGGTCCCTTCAAGGAAATCATCTGCCTTGGCTAAATGGCGGGCCCGGGAAGTCTTGGTAACAATGTTTAGCAGGAATCCTGAGGGCAGAGCTAGTCTCCTTTGCCAAGCCAAAATCAGTCTGAGATCTCCCAGGTAAGCCGAAGAAGGGGGGGTAAGGTGGAGGTGAAAGATGCTCCTTTTGTTCCCAATGCTTTATTATGAAAATTCTCAAACATACATAAAAGTTGAAAGAATTTTAGAGTGAGAACCCATATACCTACTATCTAGGCTCTACCATTAACATTTTATTTTACTTGCTTTATCACACAGCTGGAGCCCTGGTGGCACCGTGGTTATGCGCTCAGCTGCTGAGAGGTTGGCGGTTCAAATCCGCCAGCCATTCCATGAGAAAGATGTGGCAGTCTGCTTCCATAAAGATTACAGCCTTGGAAACCCTGTGGTGCAGTTCTACTCTGTCCTATATGGTCACTATTGACCATATAGGACAAAGTAGAATTGACTCAACGGCAACAGGTTTTATCACACGTCTGTGCGTCTGTCTGCCCCTCTAGCTGTGCATCAATCCATCTTATTTTTCAAAAGATGCTCCTTTTTTATTTCACTAGTTCTTTACATTTTGAACAGCCTGCTTTCTCATAATCCTTATCATATCCTTTGACGAAGTTGATACAAGCATTCCCATATTAAAAATGAGTAAACTGATTCTCAGAGAAAATCAGAAAGCCATCCAAGGTCATAAGGCTAATTTCCCTGCTGTAACAGAAACCTAGAAGGTCTATTTTCTGAGTATTGTAGCCGCTTTCATGGGCAAGAGGGTTTGGTGAATGAATGAATAAATGAATGAATGGCTTTGCTAGGCAACAGGCTTAGAAGAAGGAAAGCAGGAATCTCATCTCAGTCCTCTATATCCTCAGTGTCTGGCATGTATGCTAGATACATATTTACTGAGTGGAAAAAAAAAAAAATTTTTTTTTTTTTTTTACTGAGTGAACCAACTAACTAATTAATGTTGGCTTGAGGAGTCCAACTGTTCTTCTAAGTCCCTCTTCTGTCTCTGCAGGATTAAGAGCCTCTGGAGAGGACTCAGTCCCAATAGAGGTGGCGGGAACCCTGGAGGGGTTCGTGACTTTCCCCCTCACTATCACGGTGGACACAGAGATTGAACACGTTGTATGGACTGGTCCCCAAAATGCCATCGCTTTAGCACACCCAGGAGGAATTACCATTTTGGACAGAAGCTACCAGAGCCGACTAAACATCTCCAGCAAGAGCTACTCTATGCAACTGAGCAAACTGACCCTGAGGGATGCGGGGCACTACCGAGCTCAGATAAACACAAAGAACTCTAATAGCACCACTGAAAAGACATTCATCCTGCACGTCTACGGTGAGTTCCAGAGAGCTTCTGTTGGTTTTGATCTTTATTTTTAAAAGCAGATTTTTTTCTCTTTGGAATTTACCTCTCTAGGATAAGTATGACCACCACTTTGCATTTGTTTCTTTTTGTTTTTTGGAGGTTTTTTTTTTTTTTGCCCAGTGCCATATATACAGATGTCAAGAGTGGAAAACACAGCCATAAAATCCTTACACATTGTATAATTTTCATATTTCGTGTAACTGGCCCCCTCCTCATAGACATTTCGGTTCTTTCCAATTATTTTTCTCTCTCAAGTAATACCGCAATGAATATTTTTATGCATCTGTCTTTCACACATATATGAATAGGATAGATTCTGAAGAATAAATCTACAGAATAAATTCATGGAGTCAAGTTGCTGAGTCGAAGGGTATATGCATTTTTTACTTTGTTAGAGATTTCAAAATTGTTCTCATGTTATCAAGTAACCTCCCACCAGCATTTTTTGAGAGTATGTTTCCCCATATTCTTGATAGCATGTTATCAAACATTTACCTTTGCTGAACTGATTAACTAAAATAGTATTTCATGGTTTAAATTTATATTTTTCTGAATATAAGTGAGATGGGCATCTTTTCACGTATTTCAAAGACATTTTTATTCTGTTTTCTATGACAATTAATATAATTTACCCATCTTTCTATTAGGTAGTTTGACTATTTATATTGATTTTTAGAGTGCTCTGTATATAGTAAAGAAATAGAATTCTATGCAGCTAATAGAATGAATTGACTCAAGATGTAATGACATAGAGCAGTATCTAAGATATATGGTTAGATTTTTTTTGAAAGTCCAGAATAGTGTATAGGTGTGCTACCATACGTATGTCTATACCTAGACTATCTCTGGAAGAATCAACAAGAAACTTATAACAATGAGCTTCTTGGGGAGAAGAAATAGGTAGAGCAGAAAACAAGAGGAAAGAAAGCTTACTTTTTTCATTGTGTACCTTTTTGTATATTTTTCAATTTTGTGCATATATTACCCAGTCGAAAAATAGCATTTAATTGAAGACACACACTATAAAGGGAGAAGTTAGAACAAAAGGCAAGGAAAGGACTAGGAAGAAGTTCTGGGAGAGCAATGGGTCCTAAATTCAGAGCAAAACGCATGGGCAACTCAAATTCTAGAGGCAGAGGTCCCCCTCTATAGTATTTGGGGCCAGGTTGTTCATCCACTTATTCACCAAACATTCATGAGCGACTGCCTTTCATGAGCCAAGCCAGGTGTCAGGTATTTGGACAGAGGCGTTGACCCTGCCCTCAAGGAGGTCACATACTGGTCGGGGAGAGAGAGAAGTAATCAGACTATAAATCATGTTAAGCTGTAGTGATAACCCCTGTGGAAGACATTATGGAAGCAAGAGGAGAGGCACTCATCTCAGCTTCCAGTGGGAAGCTGAGAGAAAACTCCCCTGAACAGTAATTCTTCTCTCTCTCTGCTGTTCCAGCTCCCCAAACCTTACCATCTTGTCCCAGTGCTCACCTGCTAGGAAGGAGTCTGAGTAGTTTTCCCTTTGCCATTGTCCCTCCAGAGCAGCTGCAGGAGCCCAGAGTCACGGTGGAGCACACGGTGTCTGAGAGCACCTCCTGTAACCTCACCCTGGTGTGCTCCATGGAGAGGGAAAGGAAAGGCGTTCTGTACAGCTGGACCGTGGTAGGCACCCATGCTTCTGAGTCCTTTGAGGGCTCCACTCTCACCATCTCCTGGATGCCCTGTGATCCAGATGTGGCATACACCTGCATAGCCAAGAACCCTGTCAGCCAGATCAGCTCCCACCCTGTCCATGTCCCGCAGTTCTGTGCAGGTACCAGACTCCACATGGGCCCTCCAGAGGATTCCAGAAACAGTTTGAGCAGCTGTGGTGCCTAAACCCCAGGGTTCTGGCAGGACACAGATGGGGTGGGGAAGCAAAAGAACAGACCTGAAGGCCCTTTGTTCTGTACCCTCGGGGACTGACAGAGGCTGGCAAGGGGCATGGAAACTCCCATGCCGTACGAAAACTCTAAGGGCAGAGCAAGGGAGGGGAAGACAGTATGGATGACAGGGTCTAGTTCGATCTTTGCTTGGGTGGGGGTGTCCCCTGGGGTATTTCCAGAAAGGCAGACAGGGCGGGAGAGGTCTGTATGCAGTGGACAGAATCAGGTGGAATGGATGGTCATGGGAAAGCAGCAGGGATGCCTCATCAGAGGAGAGGCTGGGGGGAAGGGGTGGGGCCCTGGGCAGGCTGGCTTAGGGGCAAAGGAGTTGGGAGACCATGACTGAGCTGCAATGTCTCCTCTCTGACTGCAGATCCAGGAGCCTCCAGAGGAGGAACAATGGGGGAGACAGTGGTAGGGATGCTGGGGGAATCGGTCACCCTGCCCCTGGTAGTCCTGACCAGTCAGGACATAGAGAAAGTTGTCTGGATGTTTAACACATCCATTATCAGCAAAGAGCGGGGAGAAGCAGCAACAGCAGGCCCGCTCATTAAGTCCAAGGAACCTGGCAAGGACAGGGTGCGGGTCTCCAGCCAGGACTATGCCCTGAAGATCAGCCAGCTGAAGATGGAAGATGCTGGCCCCTACAATGCCTACATGTGCTCAGGGGCCCGCAGAGTCATGAGCACAAAGCACTTCACCCTGCACGTCTACCGTAAGTGTCTGGGCAGAGTGTCCACTATGAGATTACTTCCCTGAAAGGTTTCTCCCCCTTTGCTGCCTTCCCCACCTCCCTCCTTTCCCATGCCTCTTCTTGTATGAAAATACTGCAGACCACTGAGACAGCTATTCAGTTCACATCAGTCAATTAGCAGGAAGAAAAATTACAAAAAGCAGCTGGAAAAATCTACTTGCCAAGGTCCTCCTTCCTATAAACTTCTAGTTAGGACTCCACCACCCAGGTGCTTGTACCTGCTTCCTGCATTGATGATCAGATGAGACCAGAAACTCTCCAAACTGCATATTTATAGAACATTGCCGTCTTCTGTAAGGATAGATCCACCTGGGGTAGGATCAGAGAAGACTGAAGAGAAAGCCCCTGCCAGTGTCTCTGTGGCCTCTGAGAGTGTGGGCCACTCAGTTCCCTTGAGTGTAAAGGGTAAGAATACACATTCTTCTTCCTCATCCCTGGCCCAAAAGGGAGCTTGGCTGGACAGTTTGCATGGTTTGAGTTTGTCAGATCTTTTCATCTGTACCATTTAAGAGAGGTCAGCATACCCTCTGCCTGGATTTGTTGGTGTCTGGGTACGTGTGAAAAGAGTCACCCCTCATAGTCCTGATAAAATATGCATCAAGCCAACCAGAAACAAGGGACACTGGTGGTTCGGTGGTAGAATTCTCACCTTCCATGCAAGACCATCCATACCTGTTGCTGTCGTATTGATTCCAACTCATAGGGACCCTATAGAACAAAGTAAAACTGCCCCACGGGGTTTCCAAAGAGCAGCTGATGGATTCAAACTGCTGACCTTTTTGTTAGCAGTCATAGCTCTTAACCACTGTACCACCAGTGGTTCAATTCCCAGCCAGTGCACTCAAGTGCAGCCACCACCTGTCTGTCAGTAGAGTCTTGCATGTTGCTATGATGCTGAACAGGTTTCAGTGGAGCATCCAGACTAAGATGGACTAGGAAGAAACCCCTGGCGACCTACTTCCGAAAATCTGCCAGTGAAAACCTTATGGACCACAGTGATCTATCCACAACCTATCATGGGGCAGAACCAGGCAGTGCCTCGTTCTGTTGTGCATGGGTTCGCCATGAGTCAGAGGCCAACTCAACAGCAGCTAACTACAACAGGCCAAGTACACACCCAGTGCATGCTGTGACTCCAATATAAAAAAAACCAGCAAAAAGATTAAGTTAAAAATATAAACCAGGAACAAACAGAGCCAGCCATATTATTTCTTTTAAAATTACTAACTGTATTCTTATCCAAGGTACCACAAAGCATGTGGCTTAAAGCAATAGAAATGCACTGTCTCACAGTTCTGGAGGCTATGAGTCCAAACTGAGGGTGCCAGCAGGGCCAAGCTCTCTCTGAAGGCTCTAGGGGAAGTTCCTTTCTTATCTCTCTGTTTCTGGTAGCCCCAGGTGTTCTTGACATGTAGATGCATCTTCACAGGGCCATCTTTCATCTTTCTGTCTCTCTCTGCCTCTTCCCCTCTTCTGTAGGACACCTCTCAATATTAGATTAAGATACACCGTACTCTGGTATGACCTCATGTTAACTTGCTTGATAACATCTTCAGTGACTCTATTTCCAAACAAGGTCACATTTACATTTACAGGTGGGGCGGGGAGGATGGTTTAGGATTTCAACATAAATTTTGGGGTGGCAATTCAATTCATAACATAAACATTTATTAAGCACCTACTGTGTGACTGGTGTTATGTTCATCTGTCTACATGCATTAGCTCATATAAGTAAACAAATAAACTAATGAGACCTCACATGTTGGAAGGGCCTTCAAACCACATAGAAGGGCTGTGCTTATTTTTGTTGGTTTGCTTGCTTTTTAGCTGCAAGCATATCATGTAGAATGATGTTGTATCTTTCTTTTCTCAGTTTTCAATAACTCCCTTATTTCACACATGAGTATCAAAGGCCCATAGAGGTGAAGTGACATACTTGAGATTTCATAGCAAACTAGGGAAAGTCCAGGCACAGTCCAAAATGCCTATGACACATAAAGGCACTTTACCAGCCCTAACACAGGGTCAACACACAACTTCGGTGGATATATTTTGAGCAAATGAAGATGCGGTGGCTCGGTGGGCAGGCCTGATTCCACACTGGGCTTGCTTTTCTCCTCACACAGGGAGGCTGAAGAAGCCAGAAATCACCTGGAGCTCTGGGCCCCCTGAGGACAGCATCTGCAGAGTCACCCTGATGTGCTCGGTGGAGGACAGTGGCGATGATGTAACATACAGATGGACTTTCTTGCAAAAGGGAGCTGTTGTGGCCCAAGGGGGGTCGCTTCTCAATGTCTCCTGGAGTGGCAGCGAATATTACCCCAGCTTCACATGCACAGCCACGAACCCCGTCAGCAACAGTTCCCGGCAGCTTTTTCCTGGGAATATCTGTCCAGGTTTTTATCTTCATCACTACTCTGCCAGGCCTCAGGGCCTCAGGGCCTCAGCTCCAAAAGAGTATGCATTCTAAGTGGTACTTTATGAAAGTACAGCAAGGGAATGTGGGCAAGAGACCTTTAGAACAGCACATTCCAACAGAAGTATAATGGGAGCCACGTATGTAATTTTAAATTTTCTAATAGACATATGGAGCCCTGAGACTCAGAGAGGCACAGTGGTTAAGAACTACTGCTGCTAACCAAAAGGTCAGCAGTTTGAATCACCAGCTGCTCCTTGGAAGCCTCATGGGACAGCTCTACTCTGTCCTATAGGGTTGCTGTGAGTCAGAATTGACTCTACAGCAAAGGGTTTGGTTTGGTTTTTGGTTTAGGAGCCATATAGAAAAAGAAAGAGGTAAAGTTAATTTTTATATCTTATTTAACCTAATATATCCAAAACATCATCATTTAATTTTGTACCCAATATTTTTAAAATTACTCATGAAATAGTTTATATTTTACCTTGTACTAATTCTTTGAAATCCAGTATCTATTTCACAGCGTATCTCAATTCAGATGCTGAATATTCATGGGCATACTTAATTTGTATTTAGGTTTTATAAAATTTACAGTTAGAAAAATATATTTATATACCAAGTTGTTCCAACATACTTAATAGTTTTTCAATAACTCTCTTGTATCAGTTTTAAAATTTAATTCATTAAAATTAAAAGTTTTGTTCCACTAGCCACATTTCAAGGTTTTCCATGGGGTCATGGCTATAGTATTAGAAGCACAGCATTAGAGGTTTATGGAGAAAACTTGATAGAAAGTTGATATGGAAAGGAATGCAGACAACCAAGGAACAAGGCTATATGAGCGAGTGAAAAACGAAGCCCTAGTGGCTCTTACTGAATGCTAAACACTATTATAGGCTTTTGTACACTTTAGCACAGTCAATCTTCACAATACTGTGAAGCGTATATTCTTACTATACTCCATTATATAGATAAACTGAGACTCAGAGAGGCTAAGGAACTTAGCCAAGGTCACACAGCAAAAAGCAGAATTGGAACTCTGAGTTCTGTCCTCTCTTCTTCCCTACGGGAAAGCAGAGGGAAGGGAAGGTCTACCCAGGCTCTGATGATGCTGGGTCAGGCTCTGTCTGGCAGATGGATTCTGGCTCAGCAGAAATCTGGGCTCTTTCTGTCTTAAGCCTGGAACTCCCCAACTACCGTTTACAGAAAAGGGCACTGTAGTTTGATGGTTAAGGGTGCTTTAGAATCAGAGAGATTGCATTCAAATCCTGACTCAGGTGCTTAAACTCTGTAACACTGAGCAAGTAATAAACCTCTATAACCAGACAATCATTTAATACTGCAACCTCTTGCCTACAACGTCTGCTCAATATATAATTGTAAAATGAAAATAAATATTTTCTGCAATATCATGGGATTTTTAAGAGGCAGGTGGGATGATCATTATCTTCTGTTTACCATTTGCATTAACCTCACTTGTCATTATTTGTATTAACGTCACTCATTTCCTTTTCAAAGAGCCTTCGAGAAGCATAAAGACTTGGATTATAGTCCTCCTGATAATTTCTACCCTTCTATGCTTTGGAATCTCCACCTGGTGCATTTGGAAGCAAAAAAGACAGTGTGGGTTTGCTGAGACCGATGGTGACTGCCAGCACTAGGCCGTTTCTCTGGGGCCTTCCCTTTTCTCTGAAGGATTCTCTGTACTCACCTAATGCCTTTCAACCCTTTGTCTCCCAAGACCTCAATTCTCCTCAAAGTGATGGATAGGATGGGAAGAGGGTATTAGTTGGAACTCTTCAGTTACGGAGAATCAAAACCAACTCAAAGTAGTTTAGACAAAAAGGGTGTGTGGGGGGGGGTGACTTATTGATCATGTGATCAATCTCTGGGAAAGGCAGAAGTGGAACTGGCCTTAGGGAAAGGTACTATCAGAGACTCAAATTTACCAGAGCTCTTCATTTCTCATCTCCCTTTCTCTCTTTGAGCCAATTTAGCTCTCTCCTACTGCAGCCAGCAAGGAACCCAGGTGGTGCAGTGGTTCAGCACTTGGCTGCTAACCAAAAGGTCAACAATTCAAACCCACTAGCTGCTCCACAGGAGAAAGACGTGACAGTCTATATCTTTAAAGATTACAGCCTTGGGAACCCTATGGGGCAGTTCTACTCCACCCTATAGGGCCGCTATGAGTCAAAATTGACTGGACAGCAGTGGGTTTGGTTTTTTGGACTGCAGCCAATAGACAGGTGGGTGTGGAGGGTATGCCAGAACATACCATAGCTCCAGACTCACACATACTAATAAGCTCAACACCAGAAAGGGAAAAAGGATGTTTCCCTCCAACCCCAATTTGAAAAGACTCCAGAAATAGCTCTAATTGGCCCTGCTTTAAGTCCTGTGGCCACTTTCTGGACCAATCATGTGACCAAGGTGATGAGGTATTATGATTGACAACTTCTTCTAGGATCTCACTATTGGAGTGGGTATGGAGCAGTTCACAAAAAAGAACAAGTATGCCTAGAATACATAGGGCCCTGGAAGAATCACTGTGAGCAGGAAAAACATTAGTGGCCACTACAGAGGATTTAGGAGCCCTGGTGGCATGGCGGTTAAGTGCTATGTCTGCTAATCAAAAACATTGGCAGTTCAAATCCACCAGCCACTTCTTGGAAACCCTAGGGGACAGTTCTATCCTGTCCTATAGGGTCACTATGAATCGGAATCAACTCAACGGCAATGGTTAGAGCTCACCCTTCAGAGGGATGAAAGGAAGCTCCAGAGCCGCCTTCTCAGCTAAAGGTCGCCCTAGATTCTGATCACCTCTACCCACAGGGTTGTACACATATCAGGGCTAACACTCCCCCTAAAGCCTTTCCCTGTCCATTTCCCCAGAATCTCTTTCCCTCAAAGAAGCCTCTCTCTGTACAGCGCTCTTGATAAACCTTTTCTCTAACTTTGTTTCTCAGGTTCAGCTCCAGCCCTCAGTGACAGCCAAGTTGAGGTTCCAGCTGAAACATCAGGTAATATCACCAGTGACACAATCTATGGGGTCTCTGGTCCATATAAATCTTCAAATCTTTGCTACTCAAAGTGTAGTCTGCCAATCAGCAACGTGGGTATCACCTAGGGGCGTGCTGGAAATGCAGAATCTTGGGCTTCACCCCAGATTACTGAATCAGAATCTGCATTTGAATAAGATCTCAGGTGATTCATATGCCCTTTTAAGTTTGAGAAGTAACGTGCTGATGGAAGGTAATTTGGAAAACAAAAGCCATTACCAAGATAGACTTTTGAGAAATGGTGGCCAGAGATAGGAGAAGCGGTCTTCATCGGTGGGGTCTCAAGGGCTCCTCAAGCACAAACTCCCGTCACTTGAATGTGGCCTACGATGAAGTTATTTTCTCCACTCGGAGAATGGAGAAACGAAGGCCAAATGGAACACTAAATCTGTGACAGGAACAAAATTAGAACTCTGATTAAAATTAAAGCACATGAGATGGTCAGTTGTTATGAGCTGCCATCAAGCAAGTTGGTTCCAACTCATAGTGATCCTATGTACAACAGAAGGAAACACTGCTCAGCCCTTTGCCATCCTCACAGTCGTTTTTATGCTTGAGCCCATTGTTGCAGCCACTGTGTCAATCCATCTCATTGGGGGTCTTCCTCTTTTTCACTGACCCTCTACTTTACCAGGCGTGTGTCCTTCTCCAGGGACTGATCCCTCTTGATAACATGCCCAAAGTATGTAAGACATAGTCTCACCACGCTTGCTTCTAACAAGCATTATGGCTGTGCTTCTTCCAAGACAGACTTGTTCATTCTAGATATCCATTACCCAACAGCATCACTGATGTGGTTTTCCAATTCTTTAAAAAGCTATGGAATGCTTTCTTCAAGCAAAATATTATTCAGAACCCCAATAACATAAAGCATGCAAAAATGTGGTTGCTCTGATGGATGGTGGGGTGGAGAGGTGAGATACTTGCCCTTACTCTCCCACCCCAGCCCCACAGGGTCTTAAATTACCAACTTGTAAAAAAAAAAAAAATTTTTTTTTTTAACTCCGGAGCTCTGGAGCTCTAAGGAATCTGCAAACTCTGCCCACTCAGACCAATCCCTATTTAAAAAAAAACTCTATGTCATCTCTCATGGAGGGGCTATCCCAAGGAGGTGAAATAGAAGGACAGGCTGGGGGAGGGGGACTCAAGTAATCCAACAATACAGTCTTTTCCCAAAAAGAAAATGTAATGAAAACAAAAAGCAAAAAAACCAAACCCAGTGCGGTCAAGTCAATTCGGACTGATAGCAACCCTATAGGACGGAGTAGAACTGCCCCATAGAGTTTCCGAGGAGCGCCTGGCAGATTCGAACTGCTGGCCCTTTGGTTAGCAGCCATAGCACTTAACCACTACACCACCAGGGTCTCCAGTCAAAAGAAAGGTGGCAAGAAATGGGAACATGGCTAAACTATGGAACTTCCCACCAGCTCCCTCCTCACAGCTGGCAGGGCAGAACCCTCATCTCCCCCAGCCTGGGCTGTCCTTTCTTGGTGCGCTGGACAGATCAGGATGATTGGAGAAGTGCTAGAGACATCACCATCATCCGTGTCCCTCCTCCCTGCCCCAGCACCTCTCTTCATTTCCCAAGGCCTGCTTCTTTAAACTGTCCAACATCTCTCCAAGGTTCCCTCTTCTCTGGAGCCACTGCCACTGCTCTAGTTCATACTGTCAGCAATTGTTTGTTTATACAGGTTTTTTTAACTGAAAAATCACATGGTATACAATAAAAAGTAAATCTCCTTCCAAATCCCAATCACCTTTCAAACCCCAATCTCCAGGTCTCCTCCCAGAGACGACCACTGTTAAAATTTATGTATGTATAGATCCTTTCAGAAACTTTTAATGCATTTACGGGTTTTTTTTTTTTTTATGTATATATAGATATGATTTATATATATAAGATACATATCATATGCGTGTGTGTGTGTATATATATATACATATAGATGATTCCTCCTAATTCCTTAATTACATAAATGGGGACAATCTACACAAACTGTTCTGAATCTTCCTTTTTTAACTCAGCAGTATATCCTAGCAACACTAGCATATGTAGATTGACTGCCTCTTTTTTATTCCATTCTACAGATGCACCTTAACTTATTTAACCAGTCCCTATTAACAGACATTTCTATTCCTTCTTTCTTCTCTCCTAAAATACATAATAGCTTCCTAGCCAGCCATCCCCTCTCCAGAGTTTCTTCATTCTATCCTTTTTACTCACCACTTTCCAAAGCTCAGCTCTGACCTGTCCTAAAATCATCAATGGCTCCTCATGGCCTTTGTTGCTCAAGAGGCAACACAACCTAGTGGTCAGGTGTATGGGTTCTGGAGTCAGAGGATCCTCTGTTCAAATCCCAGCTCACTTCTTATTGGTGATGTGATCTTGGGAAATTTACTCTCTCAGCCTCAGTTTCCTTATCTTACAAAAGGAAAGCACCTGCATTTCAAAGTTGTTATTAGGACTGAGTGGGGTAATGCACACAGTGTATGCTCAATAGATATTAAGTACTATTATAGCTCCGTATGGGGTCAGATCTCCATTTATTTTTTCCTGCACATAGCCCTGCTTTCAAATCCTGGCCCTACCACTTGGGCAAATACCTAACCTTTATGTGCCCCAGTTTCCTCATCTACAAAAAATAAATAAGGATAGTTTTTGTCTATACTTCATGAGGTTTTATGCAGATTAAGTAAATTTATTCATGAACAGCATTTAGAACAGTGCCTGGCACATGTCATTGTTAGGTGCCATTGAGTCAATTCCAACTCAGAGTGACCCCACGTGACAGAGTAGAACTGCCCCACAGGATTTTCTTGTCTGTAATCTTTATGGAAGCAGATTGCCAGATCTTTTTCCCACAGAGTAGCTGGGTGGGTTTGAACCACCAATCTTTTAGTTAGCAGCTGAGTGTTTAGCCATTCATGCCACCAGGGCTCCTTTCTGGCACATACCAAACGGAAACCAAACCTGTTGCCATCAAGTCGATTCCAACTTATAGCGACCCTATAGGACAGTAGTACCACCCCCACAGAGTTTCCAAGGAGCGTCTGATGGATTTGAACTGCCGGCCTTTTAGGTTAGCAGATGTAGCACTTAACCACTATGCCACCAGGGTTTCACATAGTAAGCACTTAATAACTGTGAGCCATTACTATACACTTAGATCAAACAGGCTATTTAATGTGCCCCAAAGGCAGAGTTGACATCTGTCTTAGTTATCTAGTGCTGCTTATAACAGAAATACCACATGTGGATGGCTTTAACAAACAGAAATTTATTCTCTCACAGTTTAGAAGGCTAGAAGTCTGAATTCAGGGCGCCAGCTCCAGGGGAATGCTTTCTCTGTTGGTTCTGGGGGAAGGTCCTTGTCATCAATCTCCCACTGGTCTAGGAGCTTCTCTGTGCAGGGACCCCGGGTCCAAAGGATGCGTTTCCCTCCTGGTTCTTCATTCTTGGTGGTAGGAGGTCCCTCTGTCTCTCTGCTCACTTCTCTCTTTTATATCTCAAAAGAGATTTACTCAAGATAAACCTGATCTTGTAGATTGAGTCCTACCTTATTAACATAAAAAGCCCAACAACATAACTGCCTCTAATTCTGCCTCATTAACATCGAAGAGGTAGGATTTACAACACATAGGAAAATTATATCAGATGACAAAATGGTTGACAATCACACAATATTGGGAATCATGGCCTAGCCAAGTTGACATATTTTGGGGAGGCACAATTCAATTCATAACAACATCCAACCAGGATGCCACACTAGTTCTTCATGGCAAGCGCCCATTCTAATAGTCCTATGCTCAGGCAATTACAGTTGTTAAATATTTCGAATATCATTCCTTCTGAAGAGTGTGCCCCAGGTTCCACAGCTGCCTTTAATCATACTGTTCCCTCCACCAAGAATGCCCTTTCACCTCTCAAAACCCTGCTCCTACTTCAAGGCCAAATTCAAATACCTCCACCTTCGTAAGTTCTTCCCTGCTTTCCTAACCAGAAGACTTCTCTTCACAACTCTGAGCTTTCCTTGTACCTTTCATATGTCTTGTAAAATATTTATGTAAATTGATTTGATTATGCATCCAATCCCCCAGCTAAACAGTATACTCTTTCAGGACCGTGTCTAATTTACCTTTGTGTTTCCCAGAACACCTGTCATGGTGCCTGGCATGGTTTATCCAGTGGGGCCAGTTCTCTCACTAAGAAGAGTAGCAGAGTCCATCACATGTCACACTCAATGAGTGCTTATCATATGATTGAATAAACAAATGCTTGAAAAGGAGGAGAGAGAGAGTGAAATGGAACCCCCAAAAGACCAAGAAAAACCTCTCCTCTGGTTTCCTAGGCCCTATCTGAGGAACGAGTCAGAACAGGTTTGAAGCCTTTCTGCAAAGCAAGAGAGAGTTGGGAATTGACATGTTTTGTTTATCTATCCAGAACCCACTGTTAGCCACAATCTATTCACCATGCTTTCCCAAGGGTATAAGAAGCTGGACCCTTTCCCTAAGACTGCCAGGCAATGGCCCAGGACCACCTCAGACAACAGCTTTGACAGCAGCTTAACAACTGAGGAGGATAAAGAGAGGACCGAGATGCAGGAGGTTGTCAGTGGAAGGGACGCGATACATGACTTGACCGTTCAGGAGGACATGGCCTCCAAGGGGCAGGCAGAATATGATCTCATCACTCCAAGCAACGTGGTACCTGACCCCGTAGTTGAAGGGAATACAGTGTATACACAAGTGTTCTTCAGATCGCGGGTGAGTCCTTTTGATCAGCACATCTTTCCTTCCCCTTCCACTTCTAGGACCATCCAATATCCTGAATAACTAGCCCCTCCAAACCAGGGGTGTGAATTGGGGGATGAACAGCATGCAGGCAGGGAATTGTGGCTCTATCAATATTCATCAAACCTCAGGTCCTTGCGATGGGAGTACGCATCCCTCAGCTTCCTAGGGCCATTATTAATAAGGGAAGGAAGTGTTGGAGAAGCAGAGGAACTGGCCTACCACACTAAGGCAGCTTCCATCTTCTGTGTAAGACTAAAAGGGTTAAGGGTAAAACTCTGAAAATTTCTCCTTTGGCGATTAAGGCTAGTCTGATGTTTTTCTCTTACAGGAAAAGGCTCCAGTTCTTCAGAAGAAAGACAGTTCAAACACAGTGTACTGCTCTATACAGAAATCCCAGCTGGTGAGAACAATTTTCTCTGTATTCCAGAGCCCAAGAAATGAGGAACTATTGCTCAGACCATTTTAACTGATAGTACTAGATTCCCACAGTTGAGGAGCTTAAGTTCTACTTGTTACACACCCTTTGGCACACTCCATGGTCACCAGAAATGCTTAAACAAATATTCCTGATTTGCATTTGAATGACCAAAGGCCAAACATTTTCTAATTGATCTAATAATTCTATCCATCTTTTGGAAACCCTGGTGGCATAGTGGTTAAGAGCTATGGCTGCTAACCAAAAGGTCAGCAGTTCAAAACCACCAGGAGCTCCTTGGAAACCCTATGGGGCAGTTGTACACTGTCCTATAGGGTCACCATGAGTTTTGATTACCTTTCAAGCCACCTCTGCTTGCGGCTATAATACAGTGGCTGTCTACTTACATATAGGGCCAGCATATCATGCAGATCCATTTGTAAACCACAGTTTTCCCTCCTTTTCTTCTCCATTAGCTGGTCAAAGGTTATTTCACATGAGGCTGTAGATGCAGATTGAGGAAGAGGAAGCAAAACGATAGGAAGCTGCTGTGCAATGAATCACTTCATATGACCCTTCTAGCCATGGTTTTCATGACTCACCCACAATAATTCAGTGGGACTATGCAAATAAGGTATATGGAGTGGGATCCATCTTTTAGCTCCAATCCAAATTTTTTTTATTATGAAGACTTTTCTGTCTACCTCAGTGCAGTAATATCTCCCCCTTCGAAAGCTTGAAAACCTGTGGGAACTACACACGTAACTTAGAAACTAGTCATGTTGGATGTACTTGTTCAGGTATGCAGTGCAGTTCAACCATCATCTGCCTCATGTCTTGACTTCTAGAGCATGGCCTAATGCTTAGCTCTTCACTTTTGACCCTCAGGACAAATCCCTACTGTTCACTGCATTCCCAAAGCTGCTTTCCTGGCCCTTTGTGTTTGGATTAATACTGGTCCATTTAAAGTCATGGGCACCAGTCAGTGCCCTGAGTTTCAGATTGTCCATAAGTCATTGCATGTCTGGTTAGTCCTTCATGGCTCCCATACCACCCCCAGGAAACTGAGACCCCTGAAACCACCCTACCTAAAATGCAAATAGAAATCCACATATTTCTTCAATCAAGCTCTTGATCAAATTTATCCCTTATCTTCTGAATTTTCAGGACCAGGAATTCTGAAGCAGATTCTGAGCCTCCTATTGCCCACTTGATCAGAAAATTCTCAAACCTCTTTAGTTACTAATTTCTGACACGACTCTGCTCCATATCTCAAAGAAGGTTTATGCTCTTGCCAAGCAGTAGCTGACACCTAACCTCCCCCTTCTCTGTGGATCATCCAAGATCTCATCTGTTCTTTAGAGCCTTCGCTGAACACTCTCAGACAAGGGAGCCTCAGAATGCTTAGAACAGGAAGGTTTAATGGTCTGGGCCATTGCTTTGGAACTTAACCTCTAATACCTGAATTATCTATATATGAATATATACTTTGTTTCTCCTGCTAAGGCAGAGATTGGGATCATTAGACAGTAGCTTATTGAGGGAAAGAACTTTGTCATTTTTATATCCCCTTGATTCGGTGAACTAAACTTTTTTATCTCTTTTGCAGAGTTCAGCCCACAGCTTTTACAATTAGGAAATGCTCCATAAAATCTTGTCATTAGCTTGGTTGATTGCACATTGCCTAGGCCAGTCCATATGACCTTACTTCCATAGGATGGCCTGGTCTCACCTTCCACTTCTCATCAGCACAAGACTGAGGAAACCACAGACTTCCGGGCTTTATTAACAACTCTGTCCTTGTGTGTTCTGGTTCACAGCCGAGACCACCACCACAACAGAATGATGAGTTTCCTGAAATCTCTACCTATGAAAATTTCTCCTGAAAGGAAAAGCAGCTGCTACATCTCTTCTAAAGTTGGAGAAGCGGCTGGACCTCCTAGGAATGGGGAATCCTGTGGACAGAATATTTGAGAATTTCCCTCTGTGTCTCAGAGATTCCTGGGTTTATCTCCCCCTTCTCCTCACCTCATATGGCTTGCTGAGCCTTTTAATAGATCAGACCTAGGCTCCTTCTTGGAGCCCATGGGCTTCAGATGTCATTGTTCCACTTGTTTCCTTGCATGTTCATATTGTTTCCTCCTTTCAACTCAGATACACCACCTCAAATTCCTCCAAGGGGACCTGGACTGACCATCCTTCATACCTTTTTCTAAACAGTTGCTCAAATGAAGCCTACAGATATTCTCACACAGTTGAACAAATGCCTATGTAAAATGATACTAGTTGCAGCATTATTTGAAATAAAAGGCTGGAAACAACCTAAATGTCCACTAGTGGAAGTCCAGTTAAATACATGATGGTGCATCCATGCAATAGCCAACCCTGCCACTTTCATAAAGAAAGGGAAGACTAAACCAAAAGCAAAGTAGTTTGCTGAATACACTGAACACTTCAAAGGCCAGTGTAGCAGGGGTAGGGGTTTAGGGGCCATGGTTTCAGGCAACATCTAAGTCAATTGGCATAACAAAATCTATTAAGAAAACATTCTGCATCCTACTTTGGTGAGTGGCATCTGGGGTCTTAACCACTAGCAAGCAGCCATCTAAGTTGCTTCAATTCGTCTCAACCCACCTGGAGCAAAGGAGACTGAAGAACACCAAAGATACAAGGTAATTATGAGCCCAAGAGAAAGAAAGGACCACATAAACCAGAGACTACGTCAGCCTGAGACCAGAAGAACTAGATGGTGTTCAGCTACAACCGATGACTGCCCTGACAGGGAACACAACAGAGAACCCCTGAAGGAGCAAGAGAGCAGTGGAATGCAGACCTCAAATTCTTGTAAAAAGACCAGACTTGATGGTCTGACTGAGGCTAGAAGGACCCTGGAGGTCAGGGTCCCTAGACCTTCTGTTAGCCCAAGACAGGAACCATTCCCAACGCCAACTTTGGGATAGAAAATGATACTGATGAAGAGTGAGCTTCTTGGATCAAGTAGACCCATGAGACTATGCAGGCAGCTCCTGGCTGGATGGGAGATGAGAGAGCAGAGGGGGTCAGAAGCTGGTTGAATGGACATGAAAACAGAGTGGAGGGAAGAACTGTGCTGTCTCATTAGGGGGAGAGCAACTAGGGGTATGTGTTGTTGTTAGGTGCCGTCGAGTCAGTTCTGACTCATAGCGACCCTGTGCACAGCAGAACAAAACACTGCCTGGTCCTGCGCCATCCTTATAATCATTGTCATGCTTGAGCTCACTGTTGCAGTCACTGTGTCAATCCACCTCATTGAGGGTCTTCCTCTTTTCCGCTGACCCTGTACTCTGCCAAGCATGATGTCCTTCTCCAGGGACTGATCCCTCCTGACAACATGTCCAAAGTATGTAAGACGCAGTCTCGCCATCCTTGCCTCTAAGAAGCATTCTGGCAGCACTTCTTCCAAGACAGATTTGTTCGTTCTTTTGGCAGTCCATGGTATATTCAATATTCTTTGCCAACGCCACAATTCAAAGGTGTCAGCTCTCGTTTGGTCTTATTCATTGTCCAGCTTTCACATGCATGGAGTATATAGCAAGGTGTATATAAATTTTTGTATGAAAGACTGACTTGATTTGTAAACTTTCACTTAAAGCACAATAAAAATTAAAAAAAAAAAAAGGGAAGACCAATCTGTGTTAATACGGAACAGATTCTAAGAGACGTTGGACAGGACAAAGTCCAGGGCACTGTGTATATATGCCCCAGTTGAATAAAAAAGTATATCTATCTGCTTATTTGGTGTCTTGGTTGCACAGTAGTTAAGAGCTATGGCTCCTAACCAAAAGGTCAGCAGTTCGGATCCACCAGCCAGTCCTTGGAAATCCTATGGGACAGTCCTATAGGGTCTCTAACTCAACGGCAACGGGTTAGGTTTTTTTGGTTCTATATTCTTTTTTTTGGTTCTCTTTTTTTTAATATTCTCTTTTTGGTTCTATATTCTTATATAGGCACACCAAACTTCTGGGAGGACATACAAGAAACTAACCAGTGGCTGCCCTTGGGAAGCGAACTAGGAATCTCAAGAAGGAGACTTTTTTTTTTTTAAGGAGGAGACTTACTCTTTACCTCATACTTTTTGTACTGCTGAATTTTTTTTTTGTAATGTGTGTGCATATTATTTTCCATAGTTTGTAAAAGTGTTTAAGATGTCTCTTTCATGTTTCCCATATTTACCTAAAAGAACTTCCTTCCTTGCCCAGCCTGGATACTTAACAGCCACAGTATTGCTCACCTTCCCTTATTGTGGCCTCAGCCCTGTCCCCTCTGCAAGATGCACTCCTAATACCGTCTTGCACATTTCTGTTACATGTACCTTACAGCCCATTCATGTCTTTTAATGTCATGCTTCTGCTGTCGTACTCTACATAGGCCTTGGGGTCAGTATGGATTTCATGGCCTGGAACGGGTCCTACCAGGGGGACTGACAGGGCTTTATACGTAGCAGGAAGTTAAGTACTGCTTGTTCACTGACTGGCTGGCTGCATGGATAATTATCTTTGTAAGGTATCAGCACAGAAGCTCAACAATCAGACACATGATACTGTTGTGTGTTAGTATATTCCAGTTAGAGCATCCCAAAGAGCCCAGAGCCCATAGGGTTTGGTAATAGAGAGTGGAGGGAAGGAGTGTGCTGTCTCATTAGGGGGAAAGCAACTAGGAGTATATAGCAAGGTGTATATAAATTTTTGTATTTATTTCTTCTGCTCTTTAAATAAATCTGACCAGCTCAAGAGCTACACAACCCAGGGTACATGAAAGGCCATCAGCAGTCATGGTCAGTGTCACTGGTGCTCATCTGGACTATTCTGACTCCCATCATCTCCTGCTTCCTCTGCTTACCAAACCCCTTGATCTCCAACTCAGCTCCTACTACCTTGCTCAAGCTCCTCAGCTCAGATGGGTCTTTTGAATGTATTTCCCCAGTTTTTACCCTTGACACTTGCTCCAGGATGTGGTTTGTCCACACTTCCCTCCAGGAAGAGGCCAGCCTGGCCAGGCACAGAGTCCCCAGGGAACAGGGATCAGGCAGGGCATGAGAAAGTAAATGCCTTGACTGTCCTTCATGAGATAAATGGCTCCTGGTATCTAGGATTCTGCTGTTCTAGTATGAACAAGCCTGGGGACACTGACATCTCACCAGGAGGCCAGACCCCTCTCCAGCAGGATTAAATGGATGTGTGTTTATTGCCGATCCACAGGGCCATTTGGCTACTGTAGAGAGTGAAAATGCAGAGTATGAAGAAGACACATAAATTTAATTCCAGCAAGGAATTTAGGCTACCTCTCCATAACACCGCACTAGGAAAAAAAAAAAAAAAAAAAAAAAATCCATAACACCACAACTTTATATTAAATTTATATTTAAATACAGGATGGGGCAATTCAATAACCAAGTCCATGCAGTCTCACCTGTTGGAGTCTCTGAGAAAGGCCTCTTCCCATTCACTCTTATCTCTTTCTAAGTTCAGAGTCTCAGCTGTGCTCCCCATGGTCTTGTTGAAGGGACTGGCTTGAAGGCCCAGAGGAGCTGGGCATACGGTTTAGTCCCCAATTGCCTCCTCTGCAGCACTCAGTTGTCTGAGCCCTCTCTCCAGTGTGCCATGGGGAGACTCATCAGGATTAGGAACTTTAATAGAATGTAGCTTCTGAGAAAATTGTGGAAATAGATTTCTAATAATGTGTCTTTACTTACACACTGCTGGTGGGGATGTAAAATGATACAACCACTTTGGAAATTGATTTGGTGTTTCCTTAAAAAGCTAGAAATAGAGCTGCCATACAATTCAGCAATCCCACTCCTTGGAATATATCCTAGAGAAATAAGAGCTGGCACACCCATGTTCACTGCAGAACTGTTTAAAATAGCAAAAAGATGGAAACAACCAAGGTGCCCATCAACAGAAGAATGGATTAACAAATTATGGTGTATTCACACAATGGGATGCTATGCAATGATAAAGAACAATGATGACTCCGAGAAACATCTCATAACTTGAATGAATCTGAAAGGCATTATGCTGAGTAAAATTAGTCAGTTCCAAAAGAATAAATATTGTATGAGACCACTATTATAAGAACACAAGAAAAGGTTTAAACACAGAAGAAAACATTCTTTGATGGTTACGAGGTTGGGGAAAGAGTGAGAGGGGTATTCACTAAATAGACAGTTGTCTTAGTCATCTAGTGCTGCTATAACAGAAATACCACAAATGGATGGTTTTAACGAAGAGAATTTTATTTTCTCACAGTAAATTAGGCTAAAAATCCAAATTCAGGGTGTCAGCTTCAGGGGAAGGCTTTGTCTCTCTGTCAGCTCTGGAGGAAGGTCCTTGTCCTCAATCTTGCCCTGGTGGAGGGGCTTCTCAGGTGCAGGGACCCTGGGTCCAAAGGACGCGCTCTGCTCCTGGTGCTGCTTTCTTGGTGGTATGAGGTCCCCAACTCTCTGCTTACTTCCCTTTCCTTTTATCTCTTGAGAGATAAAAGGTGGTGCAGGCCACACCCCAGGGAAACTCCCTTTACCTTGGATCAGGGAAGTGACCTTAGTAAGGGTGGTGTTACAATCCCACCCTAATCCTCTCAACATAAAATTACAATTCCAAAATGGAGGACAACCACACAATACTGGGAATCATGGCCTAACCAAGCTGATAACACACATTTTTGGGGGGACATACTTCAATCCATGACAATGGTAGACAAGAATCATGTTAGGTGAAGGACAACACACAATACAGGGGAAGTCCACACAACTGGAATAAACCAAAGGCTAAGAATTTTCCTGAATACAACCAAATGCTTTGAGGGACAGAGTAGCAGGGACAGGGGTCTGGGGACCATGGTTTCAGGAGACATCTAGGTCAACTGGCACAACAAAGTATATTAAGAAAACAGTCTGCATCCCACTTTGGTGAATGGCATCTGGAGTCTTAAAGGCTAGCAAGCGGCCATCTAAGATGCATCAATTGGTCTCAACCCACCTGGAGCAAAGGAGAATGAAGAACACCAAAGACACAAGGAAAATAAGAGCCCAAGAGACAGAAAGGTCCACATAAACCAGAGACTCCATCAGCCTGAGATCGGAAAAACTAGATGGTACCTGGCTACCACCAATGACTGCCCTGACGGGAAACACAACAGAGAATCCCTGATGGAGCAGGAGAAAATTGGGATGCAGTCAGACTTAATGGTCTGACTGAGACTGGAGGACTTAGCCCCCAGACTCTCTGTTAGCCCAAAACTAAAGCCATTCCCAAAGCCAACTCTTCAGACAAAGATTAGACTGGACTATAAGACACAAAATGATACTGGTGAGGAGTGTGCTGCTTAGCTCAAGTAGACACATGACACTATGTAGGCAGTTCCTGTCTGGAGGTGAGATGAGAAGGCAGAGGGGGACAGGAGCTAGTTGAATGGACAAAGGAAACACAGGGTGGAGAGGAGGAGTGTGCTGTCACATTATAGGGAGAGCAACTAGGGTCGCATAACAACGTGTGTATAAGTTTTTGTAGGAGAAACTGACTTGAATTGTAAATTTTCACTTAAAGCACAATTAAAAAAAGGTGTTTATCACAATGTCAAAATACTAATAATGTGTCTTTGTAAATCAAACATCACACTGTAGACAAAGCTGGCCTCACTGCCCTGTTATTAGTTGGCAACAGGGTGGAAGGGAGGTTCCTACTCAGAGATGGGCTTGCTTTGCACCATCTACTCTCACTCCTGCCCAGCCCCCCTTGTGACCAACTAGCTAGGGGTAAAGGTGTAATATGTGGGGGGAAAGCTTTTCCTCTGTGTTTGATTAAAGTCCAGGCCCTGGCCACCTTGGGGAACCTGACAACCTGCTTTCCAACACCTAGTCCAATCTCACAAAAGGGGCTGATTCCGCTTCCTCTAAGTCATCATTATCTTTCCTCCTTAGAAAATGGGCCTGGACAGGGGGAGGGTATAGACATATAGTCATCTCAGCTCAGGAAGGAGGGAAGACAAGTAATAGATTAGAAAGCCAGGGGAAGGGAATCTGGATGCAAATAATAACATCCTCCATATACACAGCACATTATAGATGACAAGTACTTGGACTTGCTCCGGGGCCTTTTGTGAACTACCCAATCTCTCCACCTCTTTTGTCCCCACCTGTAAATTGGGAGATGCTATTTAACAGCCTTGCTCTTACAAGGGCTGTTAGAAATCCTTTTCAAAACAAAACAGAAACCATGAACAAGCTCCCATATCCTCTCCAGACTAAAAACTGTTCTGTAGAGACTCATGTGGCATCATCCATTGAGCATATTCCCAAAGCAGATGCTGGTATGGAAGAGAGATGAGCACAGCTCCAGCAATTAGGAATAAATATCTAAGATCTGCAGCTCCTTGCGGCTCAGCCGAGCAGGGTTCTGGGCTCTGAGCTGGCTCTTTCCAACCTATAGAAAGAAGAAGAAGAGACACTTCAGACCCTCCCATTAGGAGATCTTCACAACAACCCTGTGGACTATGAACTCTTATCCCTATTTTGCAGATTAAGAAAATGAAGCTCAGAGCAGTGAAACAAATTACTCAGGGTCAACAACTAGGAGGGACTTGAATCCAGTTCTTTTGGCTCCAATTCCGGGGCACTTTTAACCACACCATTCTTCTTCATGACCCCAAAAGGCCTGCCTTAGCCTATACAGTTTCCTCCACAACCCTGGACTGTCTAGTTGTCTTTAATGTTGGGCTACAGCTGGAGGACCAGAAATCCCAGCAGGCACTGCTGACCCAATGTAAGCACCTGAAGTTGTTTTTCCAAAAGTTGAACAATTTGTACTGAACGACCCACTCTATCTTTTGTGGCCAATGGCAACACCATTATTGGACCACAGGCAGTGGCTCAGGTATAGTATGAGGCTAATAGGTAGGGGTCTTCTCTGTGCCTTAATTTCTTCAGGTATAAGTAGAAAATATAATTGTACCTTCCTCATAACACTGTGTGAAGACTAAATGAGATAAATTGTGTGAAGCCTCTGGCAGGCTGCCTTATACATAATAATTAATATGTTAACATAATTAATGTTAAGTAGATCCTTTCCACTTCCTAAATGACCTGATGGGAATCAAGTCAGCCACCAGGATCAGTGATCACCTTTGAACAGTGTCTACCCCAGCAACAGCTTAAGATCACCCATGTCTTGGAACGACTCCCAATTACTTGCTAACCTTAGAAAATCATTTGGATTTATCTGCTGCCCCTCCCTGTCAACATATACATGCCTTTGGAAAAAAGAGATGTCCAGTTGTTACCCATAGCCTGGGGACGAGCCTGGGTACAGTTGTAATTTAGAAGCCAAGCTCCCCAATAGGGTTAGACCCCAACACATGATACAACCTTGGGTTAGGCACTCATTCTCCTTGGGCCTCAGTTTCTTCATCTCTAAAATGAAGATTTGGATTAGAAGATCCCTAAAATCCCTTCATCTCTGAGACTCTATGGATAACGTTTTCATAAGGCTGGATCTCAGGGCTATGGAGACTCAGTCCATTCAGAATCAGTTCTAGAATCTTACCTCTTCATAGATGGTACAATTGGAGGGAGGGCTGTTGTTCTTCTTCTTGGACCCTGACTGGAAATTCAAAGGGTAAAGTGGGCTTAACTTCAGGATAAAAGATGTGAGGGGTCCCAAAGGAACTCATATCCCAGAAAGCCCCTGAAGTACCCCCAGCCAGAAGTGAATAGAATCTCCTACCACCAGAGTAAACAATAGTGTTTATGGTCTCCAGGGGAAGCACAATACATACTTGCTTATGATATGACATTACTGAACCAAAGTTAGAAACCAAACCCGTATAGCCCTAAAACCCACACATAGCATATGCACACACACACACCTAATTTAAATACTACTGACACAAGCGTAAGTGCCAACCCCAGCACCAACCCTGTGAGTCACTGGAATTCAGAAGCACCATGGACAGTATCGGAAAACCTGGCAGTGTAGTGGTTAAGAGCTACGACTACTAACCAAAAGGTCAGCAGTTTGAATCTACCAGGTGCTCCTTGGAATCTGTATGGGGCAGTTCTACTCTGTCCTATAGGGTCACTATAAGTCAGAATCGACTCAACAGCAATGGGTTTGGTTTTGTTTTGGTTTATGGATAGTATGAGGTGACTTGGTGGCACAAAACAGTTTGTGCTCAGGTACAAACCTAAAAGTTGCTGGTTCAAACCCACCCAGTGGCACCACAGAAGAAAACCCCGGCAATCTGCTTCCATAAAGATTACAAGAAGAAAATCCTATGGAGCAGTAGTACTCTGTAACACATGAGGTCACTATGAGTTGGAATTGACTCAACAGCAATGGGTTTGGGTTTTAGCGTTTTTTTGGGGGGGGGTAGGTAGTATATAGAATTTTCATAGCATAATACCAAAGCACAAGTAGGTGCCAATGAACATCTATATGGAATATATAACACGTAATCTAAATATAAATATCTCTCGTGATGAGATCCAAGTTGGCTGATGGACTTATTGGAAAGAGGTTGAATTGGAAGTCTGAAAATCTGTTCTAGCTGTATCCCCCATCCCATTCAACACACACAGGGTCTCTGACCTGCACGTACTCAACACTTTCATATTTTGGTAGATTCCCAACTTACCATACTACCATGTTAAGGCTTCTTACTGTGGCTCAAGACTTGGGAATACCTGTCTTCCCACCACACTCCCACCCATCCACCTCTTGTTGGGACATGTACACACATGGTCTGCAAACACATGCCTGCACACATGTGTGCATACACTTATGCAAAATATACACCTGCATCAGTAGCATCCTCCAGAGGAAGAGACTTACCTTCCGGAAAGGCTCCACTGTTGAATATATTGTATTTTCCATTTTTTGTGATGTGGAACCAGAGCCCTAATGAGAAGAGAAGTAAAATCATTTCAGCAGCATAGATCCAGCACAACTCTAGGGAAGTCACCCTCTGCCTCAACCCTGCCCAGACAGAAACTTCAAATCTAGTAAAAGGAACGTGTACTAGTTGAAAGGTCAGACAACCTGAGGGTAGTCCTGCTCTCTCATTAACTATGGCTACCATTTGTTGAGCATTTATTCCGTACATGTATTCTTTCCTAACCCATATAATAGCCCTGTTGTTGTTAGTTGGAGTCACCTCCAACTACTCATGGCAATTCTATGTACAACAGAATGAAACTTTCTCGGTCCTGAACCATCTTCACAGTTGTCAGTATGCTCAAGTCCATTGTTGCAGCCACTGTATATTTAAAGTGCCTTCCAAACTAGGGGCTCATTTTTCCAGCATTTATAAGACAATATTCTGTTATGATCCATAGGGTTTTCCTCAGCTAATTTTCACTAGTGGGTTGCCAGGCCTTTCCTCCTGGTCAGTTTTGGCTTGGAAGCTTCACTGAAACCTGCCTACCATGGGTGGCCTTACTGGTATTTGAAGTACTGGTGGCATAGCTTCCAGCATCATAGCAACGCTCAAGCCAGCACATACAACGATTTGATAGACAGGTGGTGGATAACACTCCTAGAAGACAGGAATGATCATAATTTGTCCTATACTACCAGTGAAGCTCCAAATGGTTGAACAGCCCTAAGACAGGCAGTGTGTGCACAGTACAAACGGGATTCAACCCCAGACTCTCTAGGGTTCTTTCCTCGACACCTCAATGCCTCCCTATGGCAGAGTACCTTTCTTCTCTGGACCTGAACCAGGAGTCCCCTAGGGCAGGTAACCATCCTCCTTTTAAGATGCTCCAAAGAGGGGAATCTCGTTTTCTCTCAACACCATTGCATAGTCTCAGGAGCCCTTTATTGCACTTTATTGAAATCCCTCTTCCTGAAGCTAAATATGGTCAGAGAACAGACAGATATCAATCACTCTTATGATCTCTCTTTGGTGCATTTAGACTTTCATCCACTGTTATAATGTTGTTGGGTGCCATCAAAACACGTATCTTAAGGGGAACAGGAGGAGGCAGACACCACTCATTCCAGACAGGCCCTGGAAGTGGTTGAGTGTCTTTCTTCTGTCTCTCCCTTCTCCTCCACTTCTCTCTTCTTCTCTCTCTCATTGCCTTCTCTTTCCTTTGTTCTTCCCCTCCCCTTCCTTCTCTCCTTCTTTTTCTTGAACTTTCTCAGAGGCCTATCATTTCCTAAGGAAGCTGAGGAGGTTGTGGCTTCTAGTCTTTCTTCTTCAAAAAGTCATTTTAATCAGAGATTTTTTTTCACCACTGGCCACCAGGGGCAGTGTTTCCCCTGGGAGAGAAGCTCAAGCCGAATAGTTGTCAATATTAGATACCGTGTCCTGGTGGTGCAGTAGTTAAGAGCTATGGCTGCTAACCAAAATGTCAGTGGTTTGAATCCACCAGCTGCTCCTTGGAAACCCTATGGGACAGTTCTACTCTGCCCTATAGGGTCACCTGTGAGTTGGAATTTACTCAACAGCAATGGATTTGGGTTTTGGTTTGGTGATGCAAATGGTTAACATGCTTGGCTGCTAACTAAAAGGTTAAGATTCAAGTCTACTCAGAGGCACCTGAAAGAAAGGCCTGGCAATCTGTTTCCAAAAATTTAGCCATTGAAAACCCTAAAAAAAACCCATGGGGCACAATTCTTCTACTCTTGACACACATGGAATTGCCATGTGTCAGACTGGATGGCAGCTGATTTTTAACTTGTTTCTCCAGTTTATGGATGAGTTTACACAATGTCAAAATGTCACAGGTGGGATAGGAGGAGGTAGAGAGGAGACTCAGAAACCATTTGGCTCAGCTTTGCCGCTACCCAGCTATATGGCTTTGAACAAGTTGGTTAACCTCTCTGAATCTCAGCTTTCTCATCTGCGAAATGGGGCTTGTAGTAGAGTTGCTTCACAAGGCTGTTACGTAAGATTCAATGAGAAAATGGACAGAAAGCCCTTTTCACAGTGTCTGGCATATAATAAAAAAAACAATAAATATTAAATCGTAATAAGATAAAAGGGACCAATTGATTTAGGAAATAATATTGGAGTCATTGTTCCCTGTCCTTGAGCATTGAGAATGGGACCCAGCTGGAGCTGGACTCACAAGGACACATCAACTTAGCTTGAAGTATAAAGACAATAGCTAGGAAAATCTTAGAAAATATCTTTTAGGGGACTTTCACATAAACCAATCAAACAGTACACAAAAGACTTCCCACTCTTCTCTTTTTCTATTAGCATTTAGTGAATAGAAAATTTGCTGGACCAGTGAAGACCCTCCTGACTGTCATTACTGAAGCCTGTACCCATGATTATTAAGAAAGACAATTCAAAACGTAGGATCACAGTTTCTAGCCAATCTGTGAAAAGGCGGAACTTTCAATGGCTTTGCCCGTTTTGTAATGTTAATATATACTGATGATTCTTTTAGGTTCCTTGGATTTGGGCAGACATGGCTCCAGGAGCATGCTTGTCCATTTTCTCATTCTTGCCTATTCTGTAATATTGCTCAAACTCGGACAGACATGGCTCTGGCAGCGTGCTTGTTCGTTTTCCCTTTTGCCTCTTTGGACATATGCCGAATAAAACTTTCTTTTGCCTTACTAAATTTTCTGAAGTTTTTGCCCTCCAACACAATACAGATCCACTCTTTCCTGAAAACAGGTACGATAGGCAGAAAGGATAAAGAGGGCAAAGGCCCCAAGTATTGGAAGGAGCAGGGAGAGAAAATGGAACCTGAGCCCCTGACAAGATTCCTACTCCTGCTGACTTTACCTGTGGCCAGACTTTCTGCCAGGTATGGAAGAAAAAGGAATGCCTGCAACGTACATTCCAGCTCTGTTTAAGACACTCCAGAACCACACCTGTCTTTTCAAACAACTTGCTAATCCAGTGGAGGCCAAGCTGTCTTCTAGCCCACAGGAGTGCCAAGATCTTATTCTGCCCTTCGAAGAAGTAAGTGTCTGGGAGGCATTAGGGAGCCCCGAAGGACTAGAAAAATAAGAGGTACCTGGGACTTGATCCTGGCGTAAATGGTTTTGCCTTCTCCATGGAAATTCTGCTCCTGCTCCTGCCCCTGCCCCTGCTCCTGCTCCTGCAAGGAACAGTAAAGGCAGCATGCAGAGTGTGAAGTCTATGCAGATTTGAATTGGGTGGGGAGAGACAGCACAAAGGAGAGGAGCCTGGGAGAGGGGTGGCAGGGCCTGCCACATAAACACTGAGTAGGACTATGCTCTTGGCCTTACCTTACCTTACCACTAGAATTTAGAGCGTTTGAATATTTTAAAGGCTGAGCACATTTAAGCCCCCTCTCTGGATCTAGCCTAGGGGGCCAGCTTGCCCTTGGCCTCCAGCAGCTGCAGCCATGGGTGGGGCCCTAGGCCCAAGGCTGAAGGCAGGGAGCACAGTGGCCCCTTCCCATGCCCCACAGGGGATTTCAGGTGGAGGTATGTCATGCTGCTTGCTCCTCTGAGCACGTACTGCCAGTTTGAGCTCTGGTGGGGAGCCAGTGGAGGCCAGTAGGGCTCATTCAACAAGGGGCAAACTCAACTCCCCCAGAAGCCTGAGGAAACCAAGCGGAGCAGAGAAGCCTCAGACATCCTTGAAGGCTGAGTCATGGGCACCCAGCCAGACACAGGATTTTGTTGCTTTTCTCTCCTGCCCAGACCAGTGTATAGTGTCTCCACTGAGGGTCTGAGCTGAGTTCCAAAGTGAGACCACGTGAGCTTGCATTTTAGGCCTTCAAACTAGAGCCTGCAGAGAGTAGGGAGAAGCCAGGGAAGGATGAGGCCAGTCAGGGAGGAACCCCAAGTCAGAAGCAAGGTAATAAGCTTGAATCCCCAAGAGATTTGTTTCATTCTAAATGGTATTTTCCCCTATGTTTTCCTTGTTTTACCTAATCTAAAGTGATCTTAACTAGGGGGAGGGGGAGGAATTTTTAGCTAGCACTTGGGCTTCCGTATCTGTAGATAGATATGTCTGCTCTCAGAAATTCATAGGGCACAGCTCTACCCATACCACAGTAGTCCCACTGGGCAAGTATCCCTGGGTCCCATGAGCCCCAGAGCTGAGGGAAGCTGCTTGTCTGCTCTGTGAGGCCTCATTTGCCAAAGGTGACTTTCTATGCACTGCCTCCTGAGGCTAAGTACCAGGAATGGTGGCTGGAACAGAACACTTCCTCCCCACCTCCAACACCCCTCCCACTTGGTAGGCATTGCCTTGCAACTATGGGAAGGAGGAAGATGATGGGGTCAGGGCCCTTCCCCTGGGCCTGTCACCACATCCTATCCCACAGAGCAGCCGGCGGTGGGGGGCACCCTGCAGACACTCTGTGGTGTCCTACTCTTCCCTATCCTACTCTGCCTGCAGAGCTGTCAAAGAGGTTCCTGGAGGATCCCGCACTGGCTGAGCTGGCTTTGTGCTAACCTGGCTACTCTTTCTAACTCTTCAGTCAGACTCAGGCCTCTTCTTCCTGAAAGGCAGAGAAGGTAGCCCACTGGGCCAGCTACAAAGCTGCCGCACTGGCATCCACCCCAGCCTGGGCAAGGATCAAGGGACTCTCAACGTAAGCTCTGGTTACAAGACTGTGTGGTCAGATTCAACAAAAACGAGGTGGCTGGATTCCTCCGGGGGCTCAGGCCAGCTGGTGAGGCAGGGCAGATGTGAGGACCCCAGCAGGAGTACTCTGCCCCCTGTTATTGGTTTCTGTTCTGCTCCGTCCCTTCTCAGCAGCTACGTTCTGTACCAAGATGCCCCATCTTCCCTCCTTCCACCTGTCTTTTCCTCTTTCCTCCATCACCAAAGCCAGGAGGCTGATAGAAAAAAGATAGCTGCGGGGCGGGAGAGGGTAGTTAAGGGCCACTTTGTAAGAACACTTGTCCAGTTCTCTTTGTCCCCTTGCTCTGAATGGCCATCCACCCAAAAGCATCCTCCAGACAAGCTGAGAGAGACCCCACCCCCTAGGGTGCCATACTTGATTTCTCCTGATTTGCAGATTGTTGATAACTTCATAAACTGTCAGACTGTCCTCCGCCCTCTCACCTATGGAAGGAAGGAAGCAAAGGACAGAGCTGCAGATATCTCCAGGAAGCATCCTGTCCAGGTTTCTACTTCCAGCAGCTTCCCCCACCATCCCAGACGGCCAACCAACCAAACCAAAACCATTGCCGTCAAGTCGATTACAACTCATAGCGACACTATAGGACAGAGTAGAACTGCCCCACAGGGGTTCCAAGGAGTGCCAGATGGCCAAGACCTTGAGACATTGGTCCAAAGAGCACAGGGACAGTAATCACCCCTGACACACCTGCTCTGTCAGGCAGGGCAGCCCCCACACCAGCCATTCCCAGATAAATCTGCACATTCGGGATCAGACTGTAAAGGCCCAAGCAGCCACCACAGAGCATGTGAATTGGGAGAAAGGGCCAAGCAGCTGCTGCTCCCCTTCCCCACCACTGTGCATACACACATCCCAAGACTCCTGAGGAAACGTAGGTGCTGCACTTCCAGGTACCTCCCGCTAAGCTTTGGACTAAGTCACTTGACACTGATGCCTTAGGCAACAGCACCTCCTGGGAGCATTCCACTTACGTGACCGCTTCCTTTTCCTCCTCCACACACAGAAGCTGGTGAGGGTGCCAAGGAATAGTATGACTAGCAGAATCACGGAGATGATCACCGGAAGGGAAAGAAATCTGAAATCTGAGGGACAGAAGCCCGGGGGACTGAAAGCTCAGCCCTCCCTCTGCCCCTTCCACCCTGTCTGCTGCAAGGACGATCTCAAAACCCACACTCCTTTCTGGTGTAGCTTGTCTCCACATGCCTTGTGAATTCACCAAGTTTGTCTCCCTTGGAGTGAAGCCTAGAGCTTGAATGTTAATACCTGACAGATTTTTTTCAAATTCAGATTCTACCCATAAGCTGTGTGCCCTTGGGCAACTTACTTAACTTCTCTGAGCCTCAGTTTTCTGGAGCCCTGGTGGTGCAGCCGTTAAGAGCTATAGATGCAAGCCAAAAGTTTGGCAGTTCAAATCCACCAGCTGCTCCTTGGAAACCCTATTGGGCAGTTCTACTCTGTCCTATAGGGTCACTATGAGTTGGAATCAACTCAATGGCAAAGGGTTTGGTTTTGGGTTTTGTAAAAGAAAATGTTATCTAGCTTTGGGGGCTAATTACATGAACTAATATATATAAAGCATCTGTCATGGCAAAAGTTACATCTATCCATACATCTATTTTTAACTCAACAAATGCTTATCGTGCACCTACTGCGCGCCAGGAATCTCTCCCATTCCACCTTCCTGCTACTTCTAACTTCACTGGTCTTCCTTATTTGAACTTCCACATGTAACGATGTGTCACACATGTACCCTAATGCATAATCCAGCCAACAAGGGTGGAAGGGAAAGGAATTAAATGTTCCAGATGCTGGTTGACTAGGTTCTTTACGAACATTGCCTCATTTAATTTAAATAACAACCTGTGAGGTACTTATTATTACCATGCCCATTTTACCCAAGAGAAAAAAAATGAAGCTCAGAGAAGTTAATGAATGTGCCTAAGATCACAAAGCTAGTGAATGGTGAAGCCCATAAAAAAAAAATAGCCCATACATGACCCCAAAAGCCAGTGTCCTTGCCACTGCACATGTTGCCTCAATCTTATTCATTTCCTTTTTGCCCACAAGTACTTAGTTTTGTTACCCCAATTTGGGCATAAACTCCTTAAGCACAGGGACTGCATGTTGTTTTTTCCCTGTAATGCCCATGCTCACGGCCCATTAGATCTTCATTTATCTAGTAAAAAGTGGTACAAACTTAACTCAGGGTAACTCTCAGGATGAGCGGAAGCATGAGTCAAGAACCCACTGCCCAGGGTGCTGTTGGGTAATGTAATTATCTCTTGGGGAACTGTATGGCTTGGGGCAAGTGATCACTTAGAAGGAGGAGGTAGGTTTCCATCAGTCTCTCAGAGGAATAAAATAATGGTCACAAGCCATTGCAGCACAGTGACTCACAGTGCCTGCGTTTCCCAATATAAAATGAAAACTTTCATCAACCAGAAGGAGATTCTTGATGGGGAAAGGCAGATGTCCAGAATAGGGCAGGGCTTACTTTATAGGAACTGTGTGCTTAGAGGCCAAGACCCCCTGAGGAAGGGCCGCAAGGCACTGGGAGAAGCAGCCAAGGATCTCATACCAGTTCTCTTTTGCATGCAAGCCAGCTTGTGGGGTCCAACACCTTGAGCCCCAGTTATAGCCCAAAGTGGTTGCTTACTCTGGTGAGCACTCAGACAGGCCTGGGTGAGGATGAGGGTGTTGTTTGCCCAACTGCCAGGGTTGCTGACATTGCAGGTGTATGTGTGTAAGCCGTTGACATCAATCAGCTCCACCAGGTGGGTGAGGTTTCCCGGCGTCTGGATCAGCTTGCTCCCTCTGTACCAACTATAGCTCACATTCTCATTCCTGGAGACTGAGCAGGACAGATTCAGCTCACACGTCTCATTATTCAGAGCCTTCGAATCCCACTGCAAGAGGGGATTTTCAACAGGATCTGGAAGCAGAGGTTCTGATCAGAAAGGTGCTGGAAATACAAGTCTTGAAAGAGTTAAAGGGGCAGGACAAGCTGACCTGGGAACTTACCAAATACAGAAACCTGGAACTCAGTTTTCCACACTTTCCCAGACACATCGGTGCTCTCTAGGAAGTAGAAACCGCTGTCCTGCTGCTGAGCTGCCTTGATGGAAATAGCCAAGTCTTTGCTTGTAAAATTGAGTCTATTGTTGAAATGGTCTGAAACCCAGGGTTCATACTTCGGACAGCAATCACCCTTCCAAGTCAGTATCACACGTTTTGAATCTGAGAAAAACTGCTGTACCTTCCATGTGACAGACTTTGATATGTTTATCTGTGAGGCGGATGGCCGTAACCAGACAGTTTTTCCTGAGACGCTAATCACATGGTCAGCAGAACCTAGGTATTCCAGGAAAGAGAACCCAGGCTGAAGATGGCAGAAAAGGTATCAGTTTTGAGCAATGTGGGCAGTTGGGGATAATTTCCCTTAAGCCAGGAGGGAAGCCCAGAGTATGAGGAGTATGACTATGAGGAGCCCAGAGTCTAAGAGAATTTTAATGCATACTTCCCTTATTGCCTCTGCTTCTCCCCAAGCTCTGTGCCTGTTGTGCAATGGATCGCTTTTGTTTGGCCTTTCTTGCCATGGTCTTGTAACTCCCACACAAGTGAGTAGGTGGGACCATGCAAATAAGGTCTATGGAACCCTAACCAAGGGGATTGGTCAGTTTTGCCATCATAAGAGGCTGAAAAGGGAGCTAATTCCAGAACAGAGGGAGGATCTCACCACCACCAAGGAAGAAGAGTCAAAAGCAGAGCACGTCCTTTGGACCTGGGATGCCTGTGCTTAGAAGCTCCTGGAACCAGGAGACTGAGAGAGAGAGAGAGCTGTAACACCGAAGACGGTGAGAAGGGTGTCAGAGAAACAGCAGCCAAAAAAGCCAGCAGGAGATGGTGCAATGGGATTCCCAGCCTACTGAGCAAGAAAGCTGAGTACCTTCGGGCAGGAGACTTTCTGGAGGAGTAGGGTGCCCTGGGCTCTTGGTGGAGCTAGGTTTGCTGATCCAGGGAGCTAGAGCTGAGCACCTTCAGTATGAGGCTTACTGGTAGACTGGGGTGCCTCAGGGCACTTATCGGCGGAGTTAAATGAGATTTGTAACACTTGCCGGAGCAGGGCAGAGGCTGAGGGGCCAGAAAGAGGTGTGCCTGTGAACATAGCTGGGAAGAGGCTGTCTTAATGGAGGAATTGTTACCTGAGTATTCCTGAACTTGAATTGTAATCTATTACTTCCTTAATAAACCCCACAGCTGTGAATATTTTCTATAAGTTCAGTGGGGCCACTGTAATGAATTATTGAACCCAGCAGAGAAGCAGAAAGTGCCATGGGAGGGACAGTTGGTGAGAGAATTGGTAAAGGTGGTGGAGAGGAGTGTGGTGCCTCCACCTCATAGGAATCAGTCTTGGGTTGTTGATCTTGATTTTTTCATTCCCCTTATGAAGTCAGAAGAAGCCCGATGGTGCCCCTATGCCGTTTTTACAGTGCTCCTAGTCTGAAGGAGCCTACAGGCCAGTGCTAGTAGCTAAAAACTCTTGAGTACTTACTATGTGACAGGCAGGTTTCTAAATGCTTTATATGCTTTGGTTATTTAAGTTCACAATGACCCCATGGAGGTCTTATCCCCATTTTACAGGTGAGGAAACTGAATTAGGAAGAACTTAAGTAAATGGCCCAAGGTGCACAGTGAAAAAGGGTAAGTTAAAAGCCCAGTCACTTAGGTTTTAGAGCATGAACTCAGAGCCATGATGTTACTAAACACCAGATTCCACATCCGGTGTGACTCCTTCCCAGTGGCACTGATGCAAACATTAGCGGTAGTTGTGGTTGCTGGAGGACCTGAATGGCCAGACCCATAATGAACTCTGTCTTCCCACAGAGCTGAATTCATAAACCTCTCTTATAGCACTTGGCACATTGGATTGTGGTCATTACTCATTAATGTTTCCCAATTTTGTAGTCATTAGAAAGCGTCCACAAGATTTGCTACCTAGAAATCAATTGTAAGTAATCCAGACAAGAGAAGGCATTTAATAAAATCCAACACTCTTTCTTGATGAAAACCTTCAACAAGAGTGGAATAGAAGGGAATTTCGTCAATATGATTAAAAGCATATATGTAAACCCAACAACCAACATTATACTTAATGAAGAAAGATTGAAAGCTTTACATTTGAACTCAGGAACAAGACAATGGTGCCCACTATTGCCAATCCTATTCAACACTGTATTAGAAGTCCTAGCCAGAGCTGTAAGACAAGAAAAACAAATACAGGCATACCTCTGAGATATTGCGGTTTTCATTCAGGCCACCACAATAGAGCCAATATCACAATTCAGTGAGTCACACGAATTTTTTGGTTTCCCAGTGCATATAAAAGTTATATTTATGTTTGCACTATACTGTAGTCTATTAGGAAACACTGGTGGCGTAGTGGTTAAGTGCTACAGCTGCTACCCAAGAGGTCAGCAGTTCAAATCCACCAGGAGTTCCTTGGAAACTCTATGGGACAGTTCTACTCTGTCCTATAGGGTCACTATGAGTTGGAATCGACTCGACAGCAGTGGGTTTTAGTGGGTTTGTAGTCTATTAAGTGTGCAATAGCATTATGTATAAAAAAAAAAAACAATGTACATACCTTAAAAAATACTTAGTTTTTTTAACTGAGAAGTTTAACTAAGAAGATTCTCTAACACAACCAACTTGGTTAACTGTTTGGTGCAAGAGGCCTTTTGGTCTATCTCAGCTTTCGACATGCCTTCCTCATTAAGCTTAATTATTTCTAGCTTTTGATTTAAAGTGAGAGACATGCAACTCTTCCTTTCACTTGAACACTGAGAGGCCATTGTAGTGTTATTAATTAGTCTAATTTCAATATTCTCCTATCTCAGGGAATAGGGAGGCCCAAGGAGAGGAGAGAGACAGGGGAGCATCCAGTCGGTGGAGCAGTCAAAACACACGCAATATTTGTCAATTAAGTTTGCCTTCTTATACGGACGTAGTTTGTGGCACCCCAAAACAATTATAGTAGTAACAGAAAAGATCACTGATCACAGATCAGCATAACAGATATAATAACAATGAAAAAGTTTGAAATATTATGAGAATTACCAAAATGTGAAACAGAGACACTAGGTGAGCACATACAATTGGAAAAATGGCACGAATAAACTTGCTTGACACAGTGTTGGTACAAACCAAACCTTCAATTTGTAAAAAGAAAAAAAAAAAACACAATATCTGTGAAACACAATAATGTGCAATAAAATGAGGTATGCCTGTAAAAGGTGTCCAAATTGAAAAAGAAGTAAAATTATCTCTATTTGTGGATGACATAATCCTATTGTCTTAGTTAACTAGTGCTGCTATAACAGAAATACCACAAGTAGATGGCTTTAACAAATAAAAGTTCATTCTCCCACAATTTAAGAAGCTAGAAGTCCAAAATTTTGTGTACCAGTTCCAGGGTAAGACTTTCTGTCTCTGTTGGCTCTGGAGAAGGTCCTTGTCATCAATCTTCCCCTGGTCTAGGAGCTTCTTATCTCCAGTCCAGGTTCTAAGGACATGCTCCACTCCTGGCTCTTTCGCTTGGTGATAATGATGTCCCTTTCCTCTCTGATCTATTCTCTCTTTTATACCTCAAAAGAGATTGACTCAAGATGCAACCTAATTCTATAGGTTGAGTCCTGCTTCATTAACATAACTACCTCTAATCCTGCCTCATTAACATCATTTAAAAAAAACCAAACTGACTCATAGAGACTCTGTATGAGTCATTAACATCATAGAGGTTAGAATTTACAACACATAGGATAATCACATCAGATCACAAAATGGTGGACAACCACTCGATAGTGGGGATTATGGCCTAGCCAAGTTGACACACATTTTATGGGGGACACAATTCAATCCATAACACCTGTATATAGAAAATCCGAATGAACCCACAAGAAAACTTCTAGAGAGCTAATAGAGAAATTTAGCAAAGTTGCAGGGTACGAAGTCAACAAACAAAAATCAGTTAGGTTTCTATACACCAGCAATGAAAAATCTGAAAGGGAAATTAGGGAAACAATTCCATTTACAATAGCATCTAACAGAATAAACTACCTAGGAATAAATTTAACCAGGGATGTGAAAGACTTATACAACGAAAATTATAGAACACGTCCCAGAAAGAGATTAAAGAAGACTTAAATAAATGGAGAAATGTTTCTTGTTCATGGAGTGGGAGACTTAATATTGTTAAGATGTCAATACTACCCAAAGCAATCTATAGGTTAAATACAATCCCGATAAACATTCTAATAGCCTTCTTTACATAAATGGAAAAACTAATCCTCAACATTATATGGGTAACAAGAAGCCCCAAATAGCTAAAGCAATTTTGAAGGAGAACATCTTACATAGCTACAGTGATCAAAACAGCCTGGTACTGGTATAATAACAGATACATAGACCAATGGAATAGAGTAGAGAGTCCAGAAATAAACCCATACATCTATGGTCAACTGATTTTTGAGAAAGGTGCTAAGTCCATTCAATAGGGGAAAGAAGAGTCTTTTCAGTAAATGCTATTGGGAAGATTAGATTTCCACATGCAGAAAAATAGAACAGAGGCCATGTCTCATATCATCCAAAAAACAAATTCAAAATGGATTAAGGACCTAAATATGAAAACTAAAACCATAAAATTCTTAGAAGAAAATGCAGGGACAAGGCTGTTGAGCCTAGCTTTTAACAATGGGTTAACTGATAAAATAACAAAAGCACAAAGAGCAAAAGACAAAATAAATAAATGGGACCACAGAAACCACACATCCAATAAGAATCTAATAGCCGAAATATATATAAAATGTTGACAACAACAAAAAGACAAATAGCCCAATTAAAAAATGGGCAAATAACTTGCATAGACATTTCACCAAAGACGACATTCAAAAAGCCACCAAACACATGAAAAAAAATGCTCAAAATCATTAACCATCAGAAAGATGCAAATTAAAACCACAATGAGATGCCATTTCACTTCCATTAGGGTGGCTAAGATTAAAAAAGGAAAATAACAAATGTTGACAAGGATGTAGGGAAATTCAAACCCTTATCTATTGCTTGTGGGAGTGCAAAGGGTACAGCTGCTGGGAAAAACAGCATGGTGGCTCCTCAGAAAACTAAAAATAGAACCACTCTATGTCCCAGAAGTTCCACTTCTACGAATATATATACCCAACGGATTTGAAAGCAGCTACATGAGCAGACATATGTATACCAGTGTTCATAGTAGCACAATTCACAGTAGCAAAAAGGAGGCAACAACATAAATGCCCATCAATGGATGAATGGATAGATGAAATGTGGTACATACATCCAATGGAATACTACTCAGCCAGAAAGAGAATAAAGTCTTGAAACATGCTATAACACAGATAGAGCTTGAAAACATTATGCTGAGTGAAACAAGTCAATCACAAAAGGACAAATACTGTATAACCTCACTTATATAAAAAGACAAGAGTAGGCAAATATATAGAGACCAAAGTTTATAGTGGTTACCAGGCATGGGAGGAAGGGGGAAAAGGGGCTATTGCTTATGGAGCACTGAGTTTCTGTTTACGGTGATGGAAAATTCTCACTGATTAAGGGTAAGAGTTGCATAGCCAATTAATGTAATTGATGTCAATGAGTTGTACACCTGTAAGAAGTAAAAAGTTGAATTGACAAATGTTGTATGATACATGTATATACTTACAAAAAAAAAGAGCAGCTGCTGAGGCTGCTTATGTACAACCAAACATCTCATGGAATTTGGTTCCTTGGTTTGAAGGTTTAGGATCATGGTTTCATGGGACATTCCAGTTTATTGGGCTAATATCATGGTTAGTGCTTCTGTTCTACTGCCTAGTTTGTTGTGTACTGCCTGGGGTCTTAAAAGCTTGCAAGCAGCCATCCAAGCAACAACAATTGATCTCTAGTTGTTTGGAACAACTGAGGAAGAGGGAGAGTCAAGGATAGGAGGAAGAAATGGAATATGTGACTAATTGCCTCTGTGAACAACTACCTCCAGTGCCATGAGGCCAGAAGAACTGGATGGTGCCCAGCTATGGTTACCAAATGTTTTGATCAAAGATTCTATAGAAAAATCCTGATCAAAAGAAGAAACTTGCAGAACAGAATTTGACATTATCATGGAACCCAGCATTTCTGGGGCCATTGAAGATGAATGAACCCTTGAAACTATTGCCCTGAGATAATCTTTAAACCCTAAACCAAAAATGTTCCCTGAAGTCTTCTTTAAACCAAACAATAGTTTGACTGAATTAGTAAAGAATATCTGCCTTGGAGAGTAGCATCTAGGGTCTTAAACGCTAGCAAGTGGCCATCTAAGATGCATCAGTTGGTCTCAACCCACCTGGAGCAAAGAAGTATGAAGAACACCAAAGACACAAGGTAATTATGAGCCCAAGAGGCAGAAAGGGCCACAAAAACCAGAGACTACATTAGCCTGAGACTAAGAACTAGATGGTGCTCGGCTACAACCGATGACTGCCCTGACAGGGAAGAAAACAAAGAACCTCTGAGGGAGCAGGAGAACAGTGGCATGCAGACCCCAAATTCTCGTAAAAAGACCAGACTTAATGGTCTGACTGAGGCTAGAATGACCCTGGAGGTCATGGTCACAAGACCTTCTGTTGGCCAAAACAGGAGCCATTCCCAAAGACAACTCTTCAGACAGGAGTTGGACTGGACTATGGGATAGACGATGATACTGGTGAAGAATGAGTTTCTTGGATCAAGAAGACTCATGAGACTATGTTGGCATCTCCTGTCTGAAGGGGAGATGGGAGGGTAGAGGGGGTCAGAAGCTAGAGAATGGACATGAAAAGAGAGAGTGGAGGGAAAGAGTGTGCTGTCTCATTAAGGCAAGAGCAATTAGGAGTATATAGCAAGGTGTTTATAAATTTTTGTATGAGACTCCGACTTGATTTGTAAATTTTCACTTAAAACACAATAAAAATAAAAACGAAAGAAAGAAAGAATGTCTGCCTTGAGCATTGTGCTTTTTTAAAGAACTATCTAAATGGAATCACATTGACAACAGCAACTTGAAAAGGTTAGATAGGAAGCTTAGAGGGCAGTAAGCTTATATTAATGGGGGAGGAACGATTCCGAAAAGGAAGGTGAGAACAGCTGCACAACTTGAAGAATGTAATCATACCACTGTATCGTCCATGTAGAAATTGTTGAATTGGTATACGATCGGCTGTGTATATTTTCAACAAAAAAAATTAACTAAATAATTTTTTTTTAATATCCTAGGCATATCCCAGCACTTCCTTCTCTGGTAATCAAGATGGGGGGTAAGTTATGTGGAGGTGTAACACAGAGCTGCTCGCCTTTGCCCACCTTAGAGAAGCCCAGAGCAGTCAATGGATAAAAGTGGCATTTTTGACAAGAAAACTATGTGGCATGGCCCAGTGAATACAAGAAAAAAAAGTCTGTCTGGAAGGTCAGGAAGAGTTTGGAGGAGATGGAGAGACTTATACAAGTACTTCTGTCAAAACAGAGGACTTTAAGAGGAGAGCAATGAAGAGACAGGGATTTTTACTATCTGTCAGCATTATAAATGCACTCACCTCCAGCCATACCTTCACCCTGGCATTTCCTTAAGAGACTAACTAAATTATTTAATCATTGTAATTAGTATTTTGTTGATGGAATATTTTTCTTTCATCTTGAAACTCCTAAGAATAAACCACATGGGGTTCCCATTTATATTCCCATGACATGCACTAGTTCTGCCACTTACCAAACCAAAAGCTCTTCAAAAGCAAAAACGATGTTGTGCGTCTCTGTGTCTCAGTCTCCCATAGTCCCAACACTGTAAATGAGTATGGACCTTCCTACCAAGCATTGCAAAAAAACCTTGAGAACAATGCTGCATGGAAAAATAATTAGTAAGCCTACAAAAATGACATCTGCTATCATCATTAATTATCCAGTCTTTATTGAGAACCCACTGTAACCCAGACCCTGAAGATGTGGAAAAGTATAAGACATAGTTCCTGACTCTGGAGAATTTGTGATCTGGAAACAACATACTTTGATTCTACAGCATATAATTAATGTTGTTAGGTGTTGTCAAGGAGCTCTGACCCATAGAGACCTTATGTATTACAGAATGAAATGTTGCCCAGTCCTCTGCCGACCTAGGTATGCTTGAGCCCATTGTTGCAGCCACTGTGTCAATCCATCTTGTTGAATGTCTTCTACTTTTTACCTGACCCTCTTTTTTACCAAGCATGATGTCCTCCAAGGATTGGTCCCTCCCGAGTACATGTCCCAAGTCAGCGAGACAAAGTCTTATCCTCGCTTCTAAGAAGCATGCTTGCTGGTCTTCTTCCAAGACAGATTTGTTTGTTCTTCTGAAAGTTCATAGCATATTTAATGTTGCTCACCAACACCATAATTTAAATGCATCAATTTTTCTTCTGTCTTCTTTTTTCATTGTCCAGCTTTCAAATACATGTGAGGAGAATGAAAATGCCATGGCTTGGATCAGGAACACCTTAGTCTTCAAAGTTACCTCTTTGCCTTTTAATGCTTTAAAGAGGTCTTTTGCAGCTGATTTGCCCAGTGCAATACATCATTTGATTTCTTGACTGCTGCATCCATGGCCATGGATTGTGCATCCGAGTAAAATGAAATCCTTGACAACTTCAATTTTTCTGTTTATCACAAAGTTGCTTAATGGCCCAGTTGTGAGGATTTTTGTTTTCTTTATGTTGAGGTGTAATCCATACTGAAAGCTAATCTTCGATCTTCATCAGTAAGTACTTCAAGTCCTCTACAGTTAATGGTTGAGATAAATAATCATGCAAAGAATTCTAATTCTGATCCTGGAAGACTGGATTAAGACATGCTAACCAACCCTCCCACTGAGAATAAGTAGAAAAAATGGACAAAATATAAAAGAATGTTGTTAAAGTCAGCAGAGAGCTAATAAAGCAGTGAAATATAATGGGTACAAGATCTCAAAGACAGAAACTTAGAGGTATGAGATCAGCATTTTTGGCTGCTGTTCCCTGAAGGTACCTTCTGATTCTGTAAAAAGCAGTTGAAAGTCTGAGAAGCTGGGCAAAGTTTACAATAAACTTGAGGAAACGAGAACATAGAAGTCAGAACCCTCCATGTTAGGAAATGGGGATGCTTAAAATCCACAATGAGAAGAAACAGCTGCAAACATCCATTAATAATCGGAATGTGGAATGTAGGAAGTATGGACCTAGGAAAATTGGAAATCGTCAAAAATGAAATGGAGAGGTGGGGTCAAGATGGCGGACTAGGTAGACACTACCTCGGATCCCTCTTGCAACAAAGACTCGGAAAAACAAGTGAATTGATCACATACATAACAATCTACGAACCCTGAACAACAAACACAGATTTAGAGACGGAAAACGAACAAATATGGGGAAGCAGCGACTGTTTTTGGAGCCTGGAGCCAGCGTCCCAGTCAGCAGATTTTCTGGAAAAACAAGTATCCCAGTGATGGCTCGGAGACAGCAGTCCATATTAAACCACATAAAGAAGCAGACCATGACAGCTTCTCCAACCCCCCAAACAAAAGAATCAAAATCTTTCCCAAATGAAGATGCAATCCTGGAATTATCAGATACAGAATATAAAAAATTAATTTACAGAATGCTTCCAGACATCAGAAATGAAATAAGGCAAACTGCAGAAAAAGCCAAGGAACACACTGATAAAACTCTTGAAGAACTCAAAAAGATTATTCAAGAACATAGTGGAAAAATTAATAAGTTGCAAGAATCCATAGAGAGACAGCATGTAGAAATCCAAAAGATTAACAATAAAATTACAGAATTCGACAATGCAATAGGAAGTCAGAGGAGCAGACTCAAGCAATTAGAATGCAGACCGGGACATCTGGAGGACCAGGGAATTAACACCAACATAGCTGAAAAAAAATCAGATAAAAGAATTTAAAAAAATGAAGAAACCCTAAGAATCGTGTGAGACTCTATCAAGAAGGATAACTTGCATGTGATTGGAGCCCCAGAACAGGGAGGGAGGACAGAAAACACAGAGAAAATAGTTGAAGAAACTCCTGACAGAAAACTTCCCTGACATCACAAAAGACGAAAGGATATCTATCCAAGATGCTCATCGAACCCCATTTAAGATTGATCCAAAAAGAAAAACACCAAGACATATTATCATCAAACTTGCCAAAACTAAAGATAAAGAGAAAATTTTAAAAGCAGCCAGGAATAAAAGAAAGGTCTCCTTCAAGGGAGAATCAATAAGTTCAGACTACTCAGCAGAAACCGTGCAGGCAAGAAGGGAATGGGACGACATATACAGAGCACTGAAGGAGAAAAACTGCCAGCCAAGGATCATATATCCAGCAAAACTCTCTCTGAAATATGAAGGCGAAATTAAGATATTTACAGATAAACACAAGTTTAGAGAATTTGCAAAAACCAAACCAAAGCTACAAGAAATACTAAAGGATATTGTTTGGTCAGAGAACCAATGATATCAGATATCAGCACAACACAAGGTCACAAAACAGAACATCCTGATATCAACTCAAATAGGGAAATCACAAAAACAATTAAGATTAATTTAAAAAAAAATGTTCATAACAGGGAATCACTGAAGTCAATGTGTAAAAGATCACAATAATCAAAAAGAGGGACTAAATACAGGAGGCATAGAACTGCCATATGGAGAGTGATACAAGGCGATATAGAACAATACAAGTTGGGTTTTTAATTAGAAAAATAGGGGAAATAATAAGGTAAACACAAAGAGGTATAACAACTCCATAACTCAAGATAAAAGCCAAGAAAAACGTAACAACTCAACAAACATAAAGTCAAACACTACGAAAATGAGGATCTCACAATTTACTGTGAAAAACGTCTCAGCACAAAAAAGTATGTGGAAAAATGAAATTGTCAACAACACACATAAAAAGGCATCAAAATGACAACACTAAACACTTACTTATCTATAATTACGCTCAATGTAAATGGACTAAATGCACCAATAAACAGACAGAGAGTCTCGGACTGGATAAAGAAATGCAATCCGTCTAATGCTGCCTACAAGAGACACACCTTAGGCTTAGAGACACAAACAAACTAAAACTCAAAGGATGGAAAAAAATATATCAAGCAAACAATAAGCAAAAGAGCAGAGGAGTAGCAATATTAATTTCTGACAAAATAGACTTTAGACTTAAATCCACCACAAAGGATAAAGAAGGACACCACATAATGATAAAAGGGACAATTGATCAGGAAGACAAAACCATATTAAATATTTATGCACCCAATGACAGGGCTGCAAGATACATAAACCAAATTTTAACAGAACTGAAAAGTGAGATAGACACCTCCACAATTATAGTAGGAGACTTCAACACACCACTTTCAGAGAAGGACAGGACATCCAGTAAGTAGCTCAATACAGACACGGAAGACCTAATTACAACAATCAACCAACTTGACCTCATTGACTTGTACAGAACTCTCCACCCAACTGCTGCAAAGTATACTTTTTTTTCTAGCGCACATGGAACATTCTCTAGAATAGACCACATATTAGGTCATAAAACAAACCTTTGCAGAATCCAAAACATCGAAATATTACATAGCATCTTCTCAGACCACAAGGCAATAAAACTAGAAATCAATAACAGAAAAACTGGGGAAAAGAAATCAAATACTTGAAAATTGAACAATATAAAAAATAATACCCTCCTGAAAAAAGAGTGGGTTATAGAAGACATCAAGGAGGGAATAAGGAAATTCATAGAATGCAACGAGAATGAAAATACTTCCTATCAAAACCTCTGGGACACAGCAAAAGCAGTGCTCAGAGGCCAATTTATATCGATAAATGCACACATACAAAAAGAAGAAAGAGCCAAAATCAGAGAACTGTCCCTACAACTTGAACAAATAGAAAGTGAGCAACAAAAGAATCCATCAGGCACCAGAAGAAAACAAATAATAAAAATTAGAGCTGAACTAAATGAATTAGAGAACAGAAAAACAATTGAAAGAATTAACAAAGCCAAAAGCTGGTTCTTTGAAAAAATTAACAAAATTGATAAACCACTGGCTAGACTGACTAAAGAAATACAGGAAAGGAAACAAATAACCCGAATAAGAAACAAGAAGGGCCACATCACAACAGACCCAACTGAAATTAAAAGGATCATATCAGATTATTACGAAAAATTGTACTCTGACAAATTTGCAAACCTAGAAGAAATGGATGAATTCTTGGAAAAACACTACCTACCTAAACTAACACATTCAGAAGTAGAACAACTAAATAGACCTATAACAAAAAAAGAGATTGAAACGGTAATCAAAAAACTCCCAAAGAAAAAAGCCCTGGCCCAGACGGCTTCACTGCAGAGTTCTACCAAACTTTCAGAGAAGAGTTAACACCACTACTACTAAAGGTATTTCAAAGCATGGAAAATGAAGAATACTACCCAACTCATTCTATGAAGCCACCATCTCCCTGATACCAAAACCAGGTAAAAACATTACAAAAAAAGAAAATTACAGACCTATATCCTTCATGAACATAGATGCAAAAATCCTCAACAAAATTCTAGCCAATAGAATTCAACAACATATCAAAAAAATAATTCACCACGATCAAGTGGGATTTATACCAGGTATGCAAGGCTGGTTTAATATAGAAAAACCATTAATGTAATCCACCACATAAATAAAACAAAAGACAAAAACCACATGATCTTATCAATTGATGCAGAAAAGGCATTTGACAAAGTCCAACACCCATTTATGATAAAAACTCTCACCAAAATAGGAATTGAAGGAAAACTCCTCAACATAATAAAGGGCATCTATGCAAGGCCAACAGCCAACATCACTCTAAATGGAGAGAGCCTGAAAGCATTTCCCTTGAGAACGGGAACCAGACAAGGATGCCCTTTATCACCGCTCTTACTCAACATCATGCTAGAAGTCCTAGCCAGGGCAATTAGGCTAGAAAAGGAAATAAAGGGCATCTGGATTGGCAAAGAAGAAGTAAAATTATCTCTCTTTGCAGATGACGTGATCTTATACACAGAAAACCCTAAGGAATCCTCCAGAAAACTACTGAAACTAATAGAAGAGTTTGGCAGAGTCTCAGGTTATAAGATAAACATACAAAAATCACTTGGATTCCTCTACATCAACAAAAAGAACATCGAAGAGGAAATAACCAAATCAACACCATTCACAGTAGCCCCCAAGAGGATAAAATACTTAGGAATAAATCTTACCAACAATGTAAAAGACCTATACAAAGAAAACTACAAAACTCTACTACAAGAAATTAAAAAGGACATACTTAAGTGGAAAAACATACCTTGCTCATGGATAGGAAGACTTAACATAGTAAAAATGTCTATTCTACCAAAAGCCATCTACACATACAATGTACTTCCGATCCAAATTCCAATGTCATTTTTTAATGTGATGGAGAAACAAATCACCAATTTCATATGGAAGGGAAAGAAGCCTCGGATAAGCAAAGCATTACTGAAAAAGAAGAAGAAAGTGGGAGGCCTCACTCTACCTGATTTCAGAACCTATTATACAGCTACAGTAGTCAAAACAGCCTGGTATTGGTACAACAACAGGCACATAGACCAATGGAACAGAATTGAGAACCCAGATATAAATCCATCCACATATGAGCAGCTGATATTTGACAAAGGCCCACTGTCAGTTAATTGGGGAAAAGATAGTCTTTTTAACAAATGGTGCTGGCATAACTGGATATCCATTTGCAAAAAAATGAAACAGGACCCATACCTCACACCATGCACAAAAACTAACTCCAAGTGGATTAAAGACCTAAACATAAAGACTAAAATGATAAAGATCATGGAAGAAAAAATAGGGACAACCCTAGGAGCCCTAATACAAGGCATAAACAGAATCCAAAACATTACCAAAAATGACGAAGAGAAACCAGATAACTGGGAGCTCCTAAAAATCAAACACCTATGCTCATCTAAAGACTTCACCAAAAGAGTAAAAAGACCACCTACAGACTGGGAAAGAATTTTCAGCTATGACATCTCCGACCAGTGCCTGATCTCTAAAATCTACATGATTCTGTCAAAACTCAACCACAAAAAGACAAACAACCCAATCAAGAAGTGGGCAAAGGATATAAACATACACTTCACTAAAGAAGATATTCAGGCAGCCAACAGATACATGAGAAAATGCTCTCGATCATTAGCCATTAGAGAAATGCAAATTAAAACTACGATAAGATTCCATCTCACTCCAACAAGGCTGGCATTAATCAAAAAACACAAAATAATAAATGTTGGAGAGGCTATGGAGAGATTGGAACTCTTGTACACTGCTGGTGGGAATGTAAAATGGTACAACCACTTTGGAAATCTATCTGGCATTATCTTAAACAGTTAGAAATAGAACTACCATACAACCCAGAAATCCCACTCCTCGCAATATACCCTAGAGAAACAAGAGCCTTCACACAAACAGATATATGCACACCCATGTTTATTGCAGCTCTGTTTACAATAGCAAAAAGCTGGAAGCAACCAAGGTGTCCATCTACGGATGAATGGGTAAATAAATTGTGGTATATTCACACAATGGAATACTACGCATCGATAAAGAACAGTGACGAATCTGTGAAACATTTCATAACATGGAGGAACCTGGAAGGCATTATGCTGAGCGAAATCAGTCAGAGGCAAAAGGACAAATATTGTATAAAACCACTATTATAAGATCTTGAGAAATAGTATAAACTGAGAAGAACACATACTTTTGTGGTTACGAGGGGGGGAGGGAGGGAGGGAGGAAGAGGGTTTTTTACTGATTAATTAGCAGATAAGAACTGCTTTAGGTGAAGGGAAGGACAACACTCAATACTTGGAAGGTCAGGTCAACTGGACTGGACTGGACCAAAAGCAAAGAAGTTTCTGGGATAAACTGAATACTTCAAAGGTCAGCGGAGCAAGGGCGGGGTTTTGGGAACCATGGTTTAAGGGGACTTCTAAGTCAATTGGCAAAATAATTCTATTATGAAAACATTCTGCATCCCACTTTGAAATGTGGCGTCTGGGGTCTTAAATGCTAACAAGCGGCCATCTAAGATGCATCAATTGGTCTCAACCCACCTGGAGCAAAGGAAAATGAAGAACACCAAGGTCACACGACAACTAGGAGCCCAAGAGACAGAAAGGGCCACATGAACCAGAGACCTACATCATCCTGAGACCAGAAGAACTAGTTGGTGCCCGGCCACAATCGATGACTGCCCTCACAGGGAGCACAATAGAGAACCCCTGAGGGAGCAGGAGATCAGTGGGATGCAGACCCCAAATTCTCATAAAAAGACCATACTTAATGGTCTGGCTGTGACTAGAGGAATCCCGGCGGTCATGGTCCCCAAACCTTCTGTTGGCACAGGACAGGAACCATCCCCGAAGACAATTCATCAGACATGAAAGGGACTGGACAGTGGGTGGGAGAGAGATGCTGATGAAGAGTGAGCTAATTATATCAGGTGGACACTTGAGACTGTGTTGGCATCTCCTGTCAGGAGGGGGGATGGGAGGATAGAGAGAGTTGGAGGCTGGCAAAGTTCTCACGAAAGGAGAGACTGGAAGGGCTGACTCATTAGGGGGAGAGCAAGTGGGAGTAAGGAGTAAGATGTATATTAACTTATATGTGACAGACTGACTTGATTTGTAAATGTTCACTTGAAGCTCAATAAAAGTTAATAATAAAAAATAAAATAAAATAAAGTGTATCAATACTTTAGAAAGCTAAAAAAAAAATGAAATGGAATGCATAAACGTCAATATCTTAGGCATTAGTGAGCTGAAATGGACTGGTATTGGCCCGTTTGAATCAGACAATCATATGGCCTACTCTGCTAGGAATAACAACTTGAAGAAGAATGGTGTTGCATTCATTATCGAAAAGAACATTTCAAGATCTATCCTGAAGTATGACGCTGTATTTGATAGGATAATATTTATACACCCAAAAGGAAGACCAGTTAATATGACTATTATTCAAATTTACGCACCAACCGCTAAGGCCAAAGATGAAGAAACTGAAGATTTTTACCAACTTCTGCAGCCTGAAATTGATCAAATATGCAATAAGGATGCATTGATAATTACTGGCAATTGGAATGTGATAGTTGGAAACAAAGAAGAAGGATTGGTAGTTGGAAAATACGGCCTTGGTGATAGAAACAATACTGGAGATTGAATGATAGAATTTTGCAAGACCAATGACTTCTTCATTGCAAATACCTTTTTTTCACCAATAAAAATGGCAGCTATATCCATGGACCTCACCAGATGGAATACACAGGAATCTAATCAATTACATTTGTGGAAAGAGACGGTGGAAAAGCTCAATATCATCAGTCAGAACAAGGCCAGAGACAGATTACAAAACAGATCATCAGTTGCTCATATGCAATTTCAAATTGAAACTGAAGAAATTTAGATCATATCCACTAGAGCCAAAGTACAACCTTGAGTATATTCCACCTGAATTTAGAGACCATCTCAAGAATAGATTTGAGGCATTGAACACTAATGACCAAAGACCAGACAAGTTGTAGAATGACATCAAGGACTCCATACATGAAGAAACCAAAAAGTCATTAAAAAGACAGGAAAGAAAATAAAGACCAAAATGGATGTCAGAAGAGACTCTGAAACTTGTTCTTAAAGATCAAGTCGCTAAAGAAAAAGGAAAAAAAAGAGCTGAACAGATTTCAAAGGGTGGCTCAAGAAGAAAAAGTAAAGTATTATAATGACACGTGCAAAGACCTGGGGATAGAAAACCAAAAGAGAACATGCTCAGCATTTCTTGAGCTGAAAGAACTGAAGAAAAAATTCAAGCCTTCAGTTGCAATACTGAAGGATTCTATGGGGGAAATATTAAACGACACAGGAAACATCAGAAGAAGATGGAAAGAATACACACAGTCACTACACCAAAAAGAATTGGTCGATGTTCAACCACTTCAGGAGGTAGCATATGATCAACAACAGGTGGTACTGAAGGAAGGAGTCCAAGCTGCACTGAAGGCATTAGTGATAAACAAGGCTCCGGGGATTGATGGAACACCAACTGAGATGTTTCTACAAACAGGTGCAGCACTGGAAGTGCTCACTCATCTATGCCAAGGAATTTGGAAGACAGCTACCTCACCAACCAACTGGAAGAAATCCATATTTATGTCTATTTCAAAGAAAGGTGATTCACCTGAATATGGAAATTATCAAACAATATCATTAATAACACACTTAAGTAAAATTATCTGAAGATCATTCAAATGAGGCTGCAGCAGTATATTAACAGGAAACTTCCAGAAATTCAAGCTGGATTCAGAGGAGGATGTGGGACAGATATCATTGCTGATGTCAGATGGATCCTGGCTGAAAGCAGAGAATACCAGAAAGACGTTTACCTGTGTTTTATTGACTACGCAAAGGCGTTCAACTGTGTGGATCATAACAAATAATGGATAACATTGCGAAGAATAGGAATTCCAGAACATTTAATTGTGCTCATGAGGAATGTGTGCATAGATCAAGAGGCAGTCATTCGAACAGAACAAGAGAATACTGTGTAGTTTAAAGTCAGGAAATGTGTGTGTCATGGTTGTATCCTTTCGCCATACTTACTCAATCTGTATGCTGAGCAAATAATCCAGGAAGCTAGATTATATGAAGAAGAACTTGGCATCAGGATTGGAGGAAGACTCATTAACAACCTGCATTATGCAGATAACACAATCTTACTTGCCGAAAGTGAAGAGGACTTGAAGCACTTACTGATGAAGATCAAAGACCAAAGCCTTCAGTATGGATTACATGTCGACATTAAGAAAGAAAAAAAAATCCTCATAACTGGAACAATAAGCAACATTGTAGCCTGACCCTATGAATCCCAGTAAATTTCCATTAGTCCTTAAATTAGCCCAAGCCAGATCTGGCCTACCCCACATGCACAGAAAGGCCATCTGTGATCCCTAATTGACTTCAAGAGAGGATGCAGCAACAGGTGGAACCAATCAGAAGGAAAATCAACACTCGGACCCCATTCCAAAGTGATAGGTCCGACAAGAACCACGTCACCTCCTATTTCCTGGTCACCTCCTAATTTTTTCCCTCCTTAGTACACCTGCCTGGCCGACACCTTACTACCCAAATCACATATAAGCCCTGCTTTCCATAGCTCGGGGAGTTAAATCTGAGGAACTTCCTACTGGCTCCTTGCTCTGTGCATTGCAGTAAAGTTACTTCCTCTTCCTCAAAGACTGGTGTCTAGATCCCTGGCAAGCCTAAGTGCGCCGGACAGAACTCACCTTCCTGAGTTCAGCAAAAACTCATGATAAACAGAGAAAAGACTGAAGTTGTTAAGGATTTCCTTTTATTTGGATTCACAACCATGGATGCAGCTGTCAAGAAATCAAAAGCGTTGGGGAAATCAGCTGCAAAAATCCTCTTTAAAGTGTTAAAAAGCAAAAACGTCATCTTGAAGACTAACATGCACCTGACCCAAGCCATGGTGTTTTCAATTGCCCCATGTGCATGCAAAAGCTGGACAATGAATAAGGAAGACCAAACAAGAATTGACACCTTTGAATTGTGGTGTTGGCGAAGAATATTGAATATACCATGGACTGCCAAAAGAACGAACAAATCCTTCTTGGAAGAAATACAACCAGAATACTCCTTAGAAGCAACAATGGCGAGACTACATCTCACATACTTTGGAGTTTATTGGGCGAGATTAGTCCCTGGAGAAAGACGTCATGCTTGGTAAAGTAGAGGGTCGGCAAAAAAGAGGAAGACCCTCAATGGGATGGATTGACACAGTAGCTGCAACAGTGGGCTCAAGCATAACGATTGTGAGGATGGCACAGGACTGGGCAGTGTTTCTTTCTGTTGTACATAGGGTCTCTACGAGTCAGAACCAACTCAACAGCACCTAAAAACAACAACAAAATCCATAAGATTTTGGGTTCATACCCCAGAGGGCTACATACTAAGAGTAACAACAAACAAGAAATAGACCAGCCCTTACAGGGATTGAAGCCTAATTTTGAATCATCTCAACTCTGTATTGGAATAAAGTGATCTAGCATCTCTAGTATTTCTAACCTGGCTGTCTACCACAGGCAAACATAAATTATTTCTAAAGGAAAATAACATCAACCATAGCATTAAGTTATTTCTAAAATTTTTCATTTTCAATGTCCAAAACAAAATAAAAATAAACAGGTAAAAGAGCAGAAAACATGTCCAAAAACCGAATGAAAAAAGTAGACAATAAAAACAGACTCATGGAGCATCTAGGTTAACAGAGTTATCGATCACAGAGTTTAAAATAATTTTGTTTAGTATGTTCAAGAAGATAAAATATAAGTATGAGAACTGATGAAAGAGAATGTAAATATGACCATGCCCCCTGCAATGTCACTTTGCAGCATCTCCCTTCATCAAGAGGAAGGGTCAGGTTCCCCACTCTTGTAACTGGATTGGCCTTCTCACTTGCTCTGGCCAACAGAATGCAGCAAAAATGATGTGCCCATTTTAAGCTTAGAAATGAAGAGGTATTATACACTTAGAACCCTATCTAGCTGCCATGTGAACAAGCCTAGGAGAGCCTGTTGGCAGATGGGAGGTCACATGAAACAAAGATGAACCCATCTTTGATGAGTTGAGGCCATCCTTGATCAGCCACCCCCAGACAACCTGACAAGTGACCACAGAACATGAGTGATACAAGCTGAAACCAGAAAAACTTTTCAGCTTAGCCCAGCGCAAATCACCAACTAGCAGAATTGACGAGATAGGTGGTTGTTGTTTTAAACTATTAAGTATTGAGGTGGTTTGTTATATAGTAAAACCTGCAAAAGCCAGAACCTGTGCAAGACAGAAACCTGTTAGAGAAAGAAAATGCAAATATTTTTTCTAAAATGAGTGATAGAAAAGTGGTAAGACTGCACCCTGTCAAAGGTAGAAAACTTGCAAGAACCAGAAAAACAAGGCATTCCTGTTGAGTTCCAGCTCTCAGAGGTTTCACTGTATAACAAAAGCTACCTGATAAACTGGAAATTATTTTTTTTAAAGAACTGAGTGGAAATTCTAGAAATAAAATATAAAATAGCTGGAAAAAGAACTCCATTGAGGGGTTTAAACGTCATTTAGACACAACTGAAGGAGAATTAGAAAAACAAAAGTCAAAATAAATTATCAGGACTGTAGTGCAGAAAAATAAAAAGATGGAAACATACAAGCAAGATGGCAAGAGATATCTGAGATACGGTCAAAAAAAAAAAAAAAGTCTAACCTAAGTGTAATTGGAGTCCCAGGAGGGAAGAGAGAGATGGAGCAAAAAGATAATGGTTGGGAATTTTCCAAAACTAATGAAAATCATCAAGATAGATTTGTAAAACACACTACAAGTCATAAAGCAAGTCTCAACAAATATTAAAATTATAGGAATTATGTCCTCTGACAACAGTGGAATTAAACTAGAAATCAATAACAGAAAAATATCCAGAAAATCCACAGATATTTGAAACATAAGCAAAATATTTCTAAACACCTGTGAGTCAAAGAATAAATTACAATAGGATTTGGAAAATATTTCAAACAAAATGATAATGAATATCAAAACATGGAATACAGTTACAGCAGGGCTTATAAGGAAATTATAGCTGTAAATTCATATATTAGAAAAGAAGGAATTTTAAAACCAGTACTATAAGCTTCAATCTTAAGAAACTAAAAAAATAAAAAGAATAGTAGTAATAATCCAAAGAAAACAGAAAGAAGAAAATAATAAAGGTAAGAGCAGATGTTTATGAAACAGGAAATGAACATACAAAGGAGAAAATGAGCAAAACCAAAAGTCAGCTTTTCACATAAAAAATATTAAAACAATGCTAGAAGCCCTAATACATGGCATAAACAGAATACAAAACATTACCAGCAATGCACAAACACCATAAGAGAAACTAGACAACTGAGAGCTCCTAAAAATGAAACACACTCATCAAAAGACTTCGCCAAAAGGGTAAAAGGCTATCTACAGACTGGGGAAAAAATTTTGGCTATGACAAATCGGATTAGCATCTAATCTCTAAAATCTACAAGGTACTGCAAAAACTCAACAACAAAAAGACAAATAACCCAATTAAAAAATGGGCAAAGGATATGAACAGACAATTCACCAAAGAAGACATTTAGGCAGCTAACACATACACGAGGAAATGCTCACCATCATTAGCCATTAGAGAAATGCAAATCAAAACTACAATGAGATACTATCTCACTGCAACAAGGCTAGCATTAATCCGAAAAACACAAAATAATAAATGTTGGAGAGGTTGTGGAGAGACTGGAACACTTACACACTGCTGGTGGGAATGGAAAATGGTACGACAGCTTCGGAAATGGATTTGGCGCTTCGTTAAAAAGCTAGAATAGAAGTACCATACAATCCAGCAATCCCACTCCTTGGAATATATCCTAGAGAAATAAGAGCCCTCACAAGAATAGATATATGCATGCCCATGTTCATTGCACCACTGTTCACAATAGCAAAAAGATGGAAACAATCTAGGTACCCATCAGTGGATGAATGGATAAACAGATTATGGTATATTCACACGAAGGAATACTACACAACAATAAATAACAACAATAAATCCATGAAACATCTCATAACGTGGATGAATCTGGAAGGCATTATGCTGAGTGAAATTAGTCAGTCACGAAAGGACAAATATTGTATAAGACCACTATTACAAGAGCTCAAGAAAAGATTTAAACAAAGAAGAAAACATTCTTGGCTGGTTATGAGGGAGGGAGGGAGGGGGATATTCATTAACTAGATGGTAGATAATAATTATCTTAGGTGAAGGGAAGGACAACACACAATACAGGTGAAGTCAGCACAACTGGACTAAACCAAAACCTAGGAAGTTTCCTGAATACAACCAGACACTTCAAGGGACAGAGTAGCAGAGGTTTGGGGCTGGGGACCATGGTTTCAGGGGACATCTAGGTAAACTGGCATAACAAAGTTTGTATTAGAAAATGTTCTGCATCCCACTTTGGTGAGTGGCGTCTGGGGTCTTAAAAGCTAGTGAGCGGCCATCTAAGATGCATCAATTTGTCCCAACCCACCTGGAGCAAAGGAAAAGGAAGAACACCACAGACACAAGGAAAATATGAGCACAAGAGACAGAAAGGGCCACATAAACAGAGGCTCCATCAGCCTGAGACCGGAAGAACTAGATGGTGCCCAGCTACCATCAATGACACCCTGACAGGAAACACAACAGAGTCCCTAATGGAGCAGGAGAGAAGTGGGATGCAGAACTCAAATTCTAGTAAAAAGACCACACTTAATGGCCTGACTGAGACTGGAGGGACCTGGAAGACACGACCTCTGGACTTTCTGTTAGCCCAGAACTGAAACTATTCCCAAAGCCAACTCTTCAGACAAAGATTAGACTGGGCTATAAGACATAAAATGATAGTTGTGAGGAGAGTGCTCCCTAGCTCACATAGATACATGGGACTAAACGGGCAACTCCTGTCTGGAGGAGAGATGAGAAGGCAAAAAGGGACAGTACCTGGTTGAATGGACAAGAGAAATCCAGGGTGGAAAGTAGAAGTGTGCTGTCACATTATAGGGAGAGCAGCTAGGGTCACATAACAATGTGTGTATAAATTTTTGTGTGAGAAACTAACCTGAACTGTAAACTTTCACTTAAAGCACAATAAAAAAAATTAAAATGTATATATCTCTAGAAAAATCAACCAATAACAAGGAAAAAATCAATTGACAATATCAGAAATGAAAAAGGACATTCCTAGGGGCCAACTCAATATGGGTTTACCGTAACTTTACCCAAAGAATTTGGTATCTGTCCTTGATTCCTGAGAGATAACCTCTAAAACCTTGGAATTTCCCCAGTGATTGAAGTGTCTTTGGCAAGGTTTCCAGACCACGTCTGAGGGTTTATGCTAATAAGATGACTCTTGGGTGGAGGCCGGCCAGGCCAGAAAGACCATCAGATGATATCAGCTGACCAGGGGTGGAGGGGGGAGGACTGATTTGATCAATAGCAACTGCATGATGCAACCCCGATAAAGATTCTGGACACTGAAGCTCCATGGGCTTCCTGGATAATCAAAGACATGGAGGCATATGAGAGTGTAGTGGACTTGGGACATGGAATTTCCACATTGAATACTCTCCCAGACTTTGCCCTATGTGTCTTTTCATTTCTGTCCTTTTTGTTATAATAAAGCTGTAATTGTAAGGACATGTATAGCACTTTCCATAAGTTTTGTGAGCTGTTCTAGCAAATTATAGAACTGAAGGGATTAAGGGGGCAGTAGATCAGAAGTGAGGGAGGCTGGGGACCCCTGAACTTAGGGTTGGTATCCTGAGGGGGTAGAGGGAAAATTCTCAATTTGTAGACAGCAGGTGAGAAGAAGGGTGTCACGGTATGGTGCAGTGAATTACTTAATATGGTCCTTCTAGCCATAATCTTTTGACTTCCACAAAATGATTGGGTGGAACCATGCAAATAAGGTGTATGGAACCTTAGCGAGGTGTAGTGGTTGGTGTTGTGTGTCGAGTTGGCTAGGCCATGATTCCCAGTATTGTGTGGCTGTCCTCCATTTTGTGATTGATGTAATTATCCTAATTATCCTCCATTTTATGTGTTGTAAATCCTAACCTCTATATGTTAATGAGGCAGGATTAGTGTGGGGTGTATCTTGAATTAACAGGCGTGCAAGAAGGCATGACTCAAGTCCCACCCTTACCCAAGTCACGCCCTTCCCTGGGGTGTGGGCTGCATCCAATGTATATATGTGGGTGCTCTGGCAGGACTCTGTGTCTGTGCATCTGGATCCCGCATCTGGCTTATCACTGTCTGACCTCCAGTTCTTTGGACTTGAGCCAGTGGCCTGCCACCTGACATGCTGGTTCTGGGATTCACCAGCTTCCACAGCCTTGTGAGTCAGCAGCCTGTTGTTTGGCCTGCCAGTTTGGAATCATTGACCCCAGCAGCTATGTAAGACAGGAGAAGCCTACATACACCTGACCCACGGATTTGAGACTTGCCAGCCTCCACACCCACATGAGCCATTTGCTTGATACAGTTTGTGAGTTCTGTGAGATGTTGTGAGGAATTACGGAACCCAAAGATGGGAGGAAGAGTATTGAGGGGAAGAGAAGTAGTTGATGTTAGAGATGATGGAATGGTACAGAAATTTGGAAAAGTTGGACATTTGGGACACCTTTAACCACCACCAGGAAAGAGTTTTGTGCTGAACCTTATAAAAGAAATTATTAATTTAAGTGGGGACTCAAGTTAGTGGCTGGAGTCCGAAGTCTGGGGAAGACTTGGCAGTCTGGAGGACTGTACTCTTTAACTTTTGAGATCTGACCTAGCTCCAGTTGGTTAGGGTCAGAGAAAGAAGTGTTACACGTGCAGCTAGTGTCAGAACAGTTAGGAACAAAACAGAATTGATTTGATTGATCCTTACAGTTTAGTGTCAGAGAAATAGGAAGTGGAATTTTTACTTTTCTACAGCAACTCCTTCATTCAACGAGTATTTATTAACATTCTGCGTATCCGGCATTGCTCTAGGACAGGATTTCTCAACCTCGGCACTATTGACATTTGGGGACAGGTAACTCTTTGTTGTAGGTTGTGGGTATGCTGTCCTGTGAATTGTAAGGATATTGACCAGCATCCCGGACCACTAGATACTGGTAGCACCTCCACGCCCAGGTGTGACAATCAAGATGTCTTCAGACATTGCCAAAGGTCCCCTAGGAGGACAAAATTGCCCCTAGTTGAGAGCCACCGCTTTAGGCATTGGAATAAGACGTACAATCTCCTTGATGTCATGAAGTTTACATTTCAGTTGGGTTAAATACCATAAGTAAGTGAAAAATTAAACAGATTCTTTCAGAGAGGCATAAATGCCACGCCATGAAGAAAGTTTTCAAAGGTGATGTGACAGAGTGGCTGGGGGGGTGTGGCAATTTTTTCAGGAAACCATGCAGATTATCAGAGATAGAAGGACCAAGAGATATGGTCTTCATGATTGACAGGGTTTGCAAAGAAATAGATGCCTATTGTGAGTCTTCATTTCCCAGAAGCATAGTATCACTTCCCTTTGCTATGGAAAAGGGAGAAGATAAGGAGACCAAATTACATCCAAGAGACTGACTAGTTCAGGCAAGTGAGATGGAGGAGAGTTTGGAATAAAATAGTACACAGAAAGATGAAAATAATTCCTTATACATAGTAAGCAAGTGCTAAAGGGTAAAAAGGAGCCCTGATGGCACAATGGTTAAGTGCTCAGCTGCTAACCAAAAGGTCAGTGGTCAGAACCCATCAGTGGCTCTATGGGAGAAAAGTCCTGGGGATCTGCTCCCATAAAGATTATAACCTAGGAAGCCCTATGGGGCTCTGTCATATAGGGTCGCTGTGAGTCAGCATCAACCTAACAACATACAACAACAACAAAAGGTACAGAGATGGGACACCCACAACTAGTTAATTGGTAATGTCAGTTATGTGAAGGGTCAAGCAAGGGTAAGACCCGATAGAGAGGAAGCCACACTGATGAATATACATTTCATTAACCAGGCCCTGGGCTGAGTGACAGATATCCAAATCTCCACCCTGCCTAAGGGACCAATGGGCTGGGACTACAGATGGACACTGGGTATTTTGCAGAAGAAAATGCCAACAGCAACAAGACAAGCCAAGTCTAAGTGCTCCAGGATAGGAGCCAAAAGTACTAGTCACAAAATCAAAGTCCATAGGGCAAGGGCAGGATTTTAAATAAGAAATGGAAGCCAAATCATAACAAGAGAAGAACAGGATCAAAACAGGGCTGGAAGGGGATGGGGGCAGAGGAAGGTCATGGAGTGGGTACACTAGAAAGGCAAGTGAACAGGAACTATGCAGTAGGTGTTGTGACTGGTACAAAAAGACCTCAGCTGTGGACAGACAAGAAATGTCAGTATGCAAAGATAACTTCAGTACAAATCCTCACAAGTGCAGCAAAAGTAGGGGAGGGCCTCTTAATGAGTGCTGAAAAGTTTAGAGGGGAAAAACCACAGCAGACTCTGGTGGTCGGACAAGGCCCCAGAGCCGCTGCTACTGCTGTTGCTACTGCTCAGCAGCTTCTAGGCTCTCTTCCGGTGGTTAAGAGAATGTCTGGTGACACAGTAACTCTGCTGAGGGAGGGGCCGAGAACACTGCCTCCTCAGGAAGAAGTGATGGTCAGCTAGATAATGTGACCCATCGATGAGTCCAGCCCAGCTCGGAGCCTTGGTGCAGGAACTGCAGGCTCCAAAGCTGTGTTGTGTCCACTGTCAGCTCAGGTTCCTCTAAACTGGACCTGCTGGGCCTGAGGCAAGAGGCCTGAGAGCCTGGAGAGCAGGACAGGGGAGATTCTCAGAGCAAGTGTACCTTCCATCAGCCAAGAAAAGGATGTTGAGGTTTTCTCAGCTCAGGGCAGTGAAGCCAGGCTTGGGTAGGGGATAACTTCCGGGGACAGGTATAGAAAGCCCAGAGACACCCCAAAAGTACTAGAGCAGGGTCAGGAGTCTAGGCAAGGCAAAAGCATAAGATAGATTAAGTATCCTCCGGGGCCCACATCCCTACTTTATCTCCTCTCTTCTTCTCAACTTAGACCCACCCATATCAACCATATTGACTCCTCTTCTCAGGCAATGCAACCCCCTTACCTCCATCAAAACTTACCTAGCTCATGTCCTACTCCTTTAGGGCCTCCCTCCACCTGTTTGTGTCGGTTACCAAATCATCTCGTTTATAACACTGTCTTTCTCCAAGATAAATGCATTTGCCTTTCATGGTTCCCGTTCAAATCCTGTGTTTGCAATACTTTTGCTCAGGCTGTTCCCTCTGCTTAGAACTCCCTCCTGCCCTATCTCGATCTTCTCAACTTTTTTTTATCCTTCAAGACCAATTTCCCAGTATCCCTTCCTATAAGGAATCTCCATTTTCTTAGCTCCCTTTGCATTCTAAATGTATCCTGCCTGTCAGTACTTCTTAGCATTTTCTATTTTCGCTTACAGTTCTTATTGTACATGCCTATTTTCCCCTGCCGTCCCCCGCCTGTCAGTTTGTCATTCTGTGGTGGCTTGCATGTTGCTGTGATGCTGGAAGTTATACTGCTGCTATTTCAAATACCAGCAGGGTCACCCATGATAGACAGGTTTCAGCTGCCAGACTAAGACAGGCTGGGAAGAAAGACCTGATGATCTATTTCCAGAAATTAACCAATGAAAACCTTATCACTCACAACAGAACATTGTCTGACTCACTTGCTTTGGGCATGTCATCAGAAGGGATCAACTGCTAGAGGAAGACATCATGTTTGGTGAAGTAGAGGGCCGACAAGGGCAAGGGAGACCCTCAGTGAGATGGATTGGCACAATAGCTGCAACAATGGACTCGAAAATACTGGCAATTGTGAGGATGACACAGAACCAGGCAACGTTTCTTTCTGTTGTAAATAGGGTCGCCATGAGTTGGAGTCGACGCTACAGCAGCAAACAACACTTACCCCTAACGGTATGAAATTTTCTTCAGTGCAGAATCAACGTCTGTTTCATCTTTACTTCCCCCACAAAACTTTGCGTAGTCTCAGAACATAGTAGGTACTTAACGAATCTTTGTTTCATTCGTTAGTTAATTAAATTCAAGAATGCAACTCATTTAACCCCAAAGAAGGACTCTAGTGGTGGGAACTCCATGCAGAATATCAGGGAAGCCATAGAAATGTTGTTCCCTGTGCTTTCATTTCTCACGTTGCAGGCCCTCACAATAAAAACCCCATGGCTCTGAAACAACATGGAACTCTCAGGCACCGTTTCATTCACCCACCTAGCAGAACAGTTTGGCAGTATCTGCTAGAGGTGAATGTATATCCATCCCCATGATCCAGCAATTCTACACCTAGAAATATACTCAACATACATGCACACACAAAAAAAAGCTGTATTATTATAATGGCAAAAAAAAACTAGAAATAACACACATGGCCATCAATAGTAGAATGGATAAATAAACTGTGGTCTTGACTACAATGAAATATTACACTGCCATGAAAATGAACTGATACAAGCAATAGTATGGACAAATCTTACAGGATGTTGAGCAAAAGAAGTTAGACACAAGAGTACACACTATATAATTCCACTTATATTTGGGCAAAACTAACCTATAATATTAGAAGTCAGGATAGTGGTTATATTTCGGGAAGAAGAAGGAAGTAATCAATGGGTAAGAACCTGTGGTGGATTCAAGAGTGTGTTCCAATAAAGATAATTCATTGAGATGTCCACTCATAATTTTGTGCACATGTAAAAATGGAGTGGAGGCAGTGTCTGACCTCCTCTAACTTCACGAGCGGGAGAGAAAATCACCATCAGCATCAGCCCAAGGCCGATTCCTCTGACACAGAAGTCAGACATGCCTACACCCTTGTCATGGATTGAGTTATGTGTGTATCAGTTAGGCCGAGCCTTGATTCCCAGTATTGTGTGATTTTCCTATATGTTGTAAATCCTGCCTCTATGATGTTAATGAAGGAGGACAGGCAGCAGTGGTGTTAGTGAGGCAGGACTCAAACTATAAGATTGGATTGTGTCTTGAGGCAATATCTTGAGATATAAAAAAGAGAAGCAAGTGGAGAGACAGGGACATCATTGCATCAAGAAAGCATCACCAGGAGCACAGCACGTCCTTTGGACCTGAGGTTCCTGTGCTGAGATGCTCCTAGACCAAGGGAAGACTGATGCATCACAAGGACCTTCCTTCAGAGCCAACAGAAAGAGAAAGCCTTCCCCTGGAGCTGGCACCCTGAATTAAGACTTTTAGCCTACCTGGACTGTGAGAGAATAAACTTCTCTTTGTTAAAGCCATCCACTTGTGGTATTTCTGTTATAGCAGCACTAGATGACTAAGACAAAATATGGTATCAAGGGTGGGGTGGTGCTCTATCACATGCCTAAAATATGGAAGAGGTTTTGAAACTGTGAATGGATACAGGAGTAGCAGTAACAGAGGACCAGCAGCAGCAGAGAACCTGTAGAGGCAGAGAGGCAGCAGCAGCAGTGAACCAGCAACAGCAGAACAAGGAGACCAGCAACAGACAGTGCTGGAGCCAACCCATGGAGCAAGGGAGCTGAGTGCCTCTGTGCAGGAGGCTTCCTGGTGGAGTGGGGTGCCTCTGGGCACTTAGTGGTGGATCTAGGCTTGCCAACCCATGGAGCAAGACAGCTGAGTGCCTGTGTGCAGGAGGCTTCCTGGTGGAGTGGGATGCCTCCAGGCACTTATCAGTGGAGCTACAGAGCTTTGGAACACTTGCCCCAGCAGGACAGATGCAGACGTGAGGCCCAAAGAACCCAGGGGCCAAGAAACCATGAAGCAGAAGCTAAAGAGAGAAGGAACACAAGAAGCTGAGCTGCCTCAGTCTCAAAAGGTATGGCCATGACCTCAGGGGTTTCAAGGGGTGGGGCCATGGCCTCTGGTGTTTCTAAGGGTGGAGTCACCACTCTGATGGACTAAGAGAATGGTGTGCCTAAAGCCAAAGGAGCAGAGTTGCTGTCCTGGTGGGTCTGGAAGGCAAAACTGAAGCCCAGGGCCAAGGGGCCTCCACTCAGAATCTGGAGAGTGTGGCCAATACTTAGAGCCTGGAAGGCAGGGTCATTGTGCAAGTTGTCTCAGAGAACAGGAGATTATTTTCAAAGCTTTGAGGGCTAATGTAATGTGTTCTGCTGACTTGCCTGGTGCCTATTATCCCTTCTTTTCCTCCAGTTTCTCCCATTTGTAATGGAAATGTCTAGTGTGTGCCTGTTCTGCCATTGTATCCTTAGAAGCAAATAACTCGTATTCTAGATTTCACAGATGAAGAGGAATTTCTGGATCTTGGATTTGGAGTTAAGGCTTTTGCTATGATATGATAAGGTGAATATGTTTGCATGCTGCAAGAATGTGATTTTTTGGGAACCAAAGTGTAGAATGTCATGGATTGAATTACGTCCCCCCAAAAATGTGTGTATCAATTGGGCTGGGCCATGATTCCCAGTATTGTGTGATTTTCCTATATGTTATAAATTCTGCCTCTATGATGTTAGTGAGGGAGGATGGGCAGCAGTTGTGTTAGTGAGGCAGGACTCAAGCTACAAGATTGGATTGTGTCTTGAGGCAATATCTTGAGATATAAAAGAGAGAAGCAAGCAGAGAGACAGGGGAACATCATACCACCAAGAAAGCTGCACCAGGAGCAGAGCACGTCCTTTGGACCTGAGGTTCCTGTGCCGAAATGCTCCCAGACCAAGGGAAGACTGATGCAACACAAGGACCTTCCTTCAGAGCCAACAGAAAGAGAAAGCCTTCCCTTGGAGTCAGAGCCCTGAATTTGGACTTTTAGCCTACCTGGACTATGAGAGAATAAACTTCTCTTTGTTAAAGCCATCCACTTGTGGTATTTCTGTTATAGCAGCACTAGATGGCTAAGACAACCCTCCAATCTTTTTACCAATTTGAACACCATCTGTCCCTCCCACAACACACTCTACTTCTCCACTGAGTTTGGTAATTCATTGCAATGGACACACAAAACTCACAGACAATATTCGTGATTATGGGGTTTTTTAGAAAAGTAACAGGTTACAATTCAAGTTCAGGAATGCTCAGGATACAGATTTTCCATCAGGACAGTGTCTTCTCAGCTATACCTGAAGGCACACCTCTCTCTGACCCTTGTTCTCTGCCCTGCTTGGCCAAGTGTTACAAAGCTCTTTTAGCTCTGCCAATATGTGCCCCGAGGCACTCCACCCCACCAGTAAGCCTCCTGCCTGAGGTCACTCAGCTTTCTCACTCCATGGGTTCCTGGCCCGCTGCACCAGCTCCCACCGGTCTCCTGCTAATCTCCTGTCTCCGCTGCTTCCATTCCTCTGCCACCACTTCTCACAATATTCAGTGTTACAGCTCTATCTGTCTCTGTCTCCATCTCCTGGTTTCAGGGGCCTCCCAGGCCCAAAGGGCACACTTCGCTTCTGGTTCTTCTTCCTTGGTGGTGGTGATATCCTCTCCTCCCACCTCTGAGATGGCTCACTTTAAGCCTAGAGGAATGACAAAACTGACCAATTCCTTTGTTAGGGTTCCAAATACCTTATTTGCATAGTTCCACTCAATCACTGTGTGTAAATCACAAAGACCATGGCTAGAAGGGCCATATTAAGCATTCATTCATCACAGCACTTTTCTGTACACATTGCACTTCAATAAAAAAAAGGTTTGTTTAAAAAAAACCAATGACCTGAAAGAACAAAATAGAATAGAAGTATTCACACTTCCCAATTTCAAAGCATACTATAAAGGTACAGTAATCAAAACCATCTGGTACTGGTATAAGGATGAAGACACAGATCAAGGGAATAGAAACGAGAGTCCAGAAATAAACCCATACATCTGTGGTCAATTGATTTTCAACAAGGGTACCCAAAATGGGGAAATAATAGTCTCTTCAATAAATGATGATAAGACGACTGAATCTCTACATGCAGAAGAATGAAGTTGGACCCATACCTCACACCATATATAAAAATTAACTCAAAGTGGATCAATGACTGAAGTGTAAGAACTGAGACCATAAAACTAATAGAATACAGGGATAATGATTCAGGGCCTAGTTTCAACAATGGATTCTTAGATACGATACCAAAAGCACAATCAACAAAAGAAAAAAATAGATAAATTGGACTTCATCGGAATTAAAAACTTTTGTGCAACAAAGAACTTTCTCAAGAAAGTGAAGAGATAACCTGCAGAATGAGAAGAAGTATTTGGGAACCACATACCATAGTTTTATGCAAATAAAACATGACCTCTATGTTTGTTTGATACCTGCTCCCTCCCCTCCATGAGGTATTTTCATAAAAACACTATGCTCCTTTTTTATAGCAACATGTAAAAAAAAAAAAAAAAGGCATAACAGCACTTATGAAAATGACTCAAAGGGAGAGGGAGCAGTTGATGAACAAACATAGAAGATGTGTTATTTGCATAAAAATATGGTGTCCAATATGGGTTTTTTTTTATCTCAAATACATAAAGAACTCCAACTCAACAACAAAAAGACAAACAAGTCAATTTTAAAAAATGGGCAAAGGACTTGAATAGACATTTCTCCAAAGAAAGTATACAAATGGCCAGCAAGCACATGAAAAGATACTGAATGTCGTTAGTCATTAAGGAAATGCAAATCAAAACCGCAGTGAGATACCACTCCCTCCTCCCCATTAGGATGGCTACTATCAAAAAATGGAAAATAACAAGTGTTTGAGAGGATGAATCCATTGCTAGTAATATTATAAAATGATGCAGACACTTTGGAAAACAGTCTGGTGGTTCCTCAAAAAGTTAAACAGGATACAACTATTGGTCTCTCCTCGTCTAGAGCAAAGAAGAGTGAAGAAAACCAAAGAATCAAGAAAACAATTAATCCAAGGACAAATGGACCACATAAACACAGCCTGAGACCTCTAGCCTGAGACCAGAAGAACTAGACAGTGGCCAGCTACCATTACCCACCACTCTGAATGGGATCATAGAAGAAGGTCTTGGACAGAGTGGGAGAAAAATGTAGAAAAAATTCAAGTTCATAAAAGTAAAAAAAAAAAAAAAGACCAGACTTACTGGTCTGATAGAGACTGGTAGAGCCCCTGAGACTATGGCCCATAGACACCCTTCAAACTTGGAACTGAACCCACTCCCAGAGATCATCTTTCAGCCAAATAATAAGCAGACCTATGGAGCAAGCAATAACACAAGTGAGGAATGAGCTCCTCAGAACATTCAAATATATGAGATTAAAAGGGTAGCATTTGCTCAAAAACAAAGTTCAGAAGGCAGAAGGGGCAGGAAAGCTGGGCAAACGCAAACAGAGAAACCATGGTGGAAGTGGAGAGAGCACTGACACATCAAGAGGATCGAAACCAACGTTATGAACAAATCTGTGTATAAATTGTTGACTGGAAAACTGAATTGCTCTGTAAACTTTCACCTAAACCACAATAAAATGTTCACACACACACACACAAAAAGGGGAACAATGGGACAGAATATTTTGCCCTGTGACCCAGAAATTCCTAAAAGAACTCAAAGCAGAATCTCAGATACTTGTATACCAGTGCTCATTGCAGTACTATTCACAATAGCCAAAAGGTGGAAACAACACAAATGTCTACAACAGATGAACGGATAAACAAAATGTGGCGTATAGATACAATGGAATATTATTCAACCATAAACAGAAATGAAGCCCTGATACATGCTACAACATGGATGACTCGTGAAAACCTTGTGCTAAGTGAAAGAAGGCAGACACAGAAGGCCAAATATTATATGACCCCACTTGTATGATGTATGTGGAATAGACAAATACATAGACACTAAAGTTTATTAGTGGTCACCAGGGGTGGGTGAGGGGGAAATGGGAAGTTATCACTTAAGTGGTGCTGTTTCTGTCAAGGGTGATGAAAAAATTTGGAAACAAATAACAATGGTGGTTACACAACAACGGTGAAATCTAATTGTCACTGAAATGTACACGTAAAAATGTTTGAAATGGCAAATGTTTTATAATATATATCTTACTGAGTCGGAATCGAATCGACGGCACTGGTTGGGACCACATTAAAAAAAATTTTTTTTAAGCCAACATCTTGGCTATACATAAAGTGTATTTCATAGGGCCAGGTTCCCTTCAGAATGGTGCTGTTACCCTGGGTTCTCTGAGCCCCAATCTCAGCCCGTGCCCAGCTACTTTACCATTGACCTTCTGTTTCAGAGAAGTTACAACAAGGAAGAGATGAGCAAAAAAGACTCTACCACTCTCTGAGCTTGCCTGGAGCCCAGCCTAAGTGGTAGCAATTAGATACCCTTCCCTGAGAAGTGGAAGTTTCAACATAGCAAGAGAAGGAAGAAGTTCATTAGGTCCATCTATTTCTGACCCCAAGGAATCCCTCGCCCAGCTTCACCCTACATTTGACCTGGCACCACCAGGCCCAGGCATGGGGATGAAGCCCTGGGCAAGGGGATTGAGGGACTATCACCCTCCTGTCACATAGGCTCATAACCTCAGAGTCATCCTCAACCTGTCACTCACATCCCAAAAGCCAGGGACCAAATCCCAGAAACCTTTATGGCTAACCCATGAGATGCTGCCCCTTAACCTTTCCTTGTCCAGCACTGTTACCCCAGGTCCCACAGCCCCTGGGGGTTCACAGCCTCTGTGTGTCCTTTGGGGATTCACAACCAAAATCTGAATTTAGGGTCCAAAATGAACTTTGGGGCCCAGGCCCACTCCTGTAGGCAAGAATTTTTTTTTTAATGACACTATACTGCTTATGTAGTTCTCCTTGGTAGTCATTACCTACTGTTGTGCGCTGTCAAGCCCAACTCATAGCTATTCTATATGACAGAGCAGAACTACCCCCATAGGATTTCCAAGGTAGTAAATCTTTAGAGAAGCAGGCTGCCACATCTTTCTCCCACGAAGTGACTGTTGGGTTCAAACCAACAACCTTTCGGTTAGCGGCTGTCTTCGTTATCTAGGGCTGCTGTAACAGAAATATCACAAGTGGATGGCTTTAACAAAGACGAATTTATTCTCTCGCAGTTTAGGAGGATAAAAGTCCAAATTCAGGGTGTGTCCTCCAGGGGAAGTCTTTCTTTCTGTATGCTCTGTGAGAAGGTCCTTGTCATCACTCTTCTCCTGATGTAGGAGCATCTCAGGGTAGGAACCCCGGCTCCAAAGGACGCACTACCCTCCTGGCTCTTCATTCTTGGTGGCGTGAGGGCCCCCTCCTCTCTGCCTGATTCTCTCTTTTGTATCTCAAAAGAGATTGACTCAAATATAACCTAATCCTATATATTGAGTCCTGCCTTACTAATTTAGCTGCCTCTAATCCTGCCTCGTTAACATCATAGAGGTTAGGATTTACAACACAAAATAATCGTATCAGATTACAAAACGGTGGACAATCACATAATACTGGGAATTATAGCCTAGCCAAGTTGACAAACATTTTGGGGGGACACAGTTCCTTCCATCACAGCAGCTATGGGTAGGGATTTGAAAGTCTCTGTTCCCCCAACACACCAGACCCCAAAATCATCCCTATCTGCTTCTAAAATGCCTGCAAATACTTTATTTATTCATTCAACAAGCATGTTTTGAGCCCTTACTATGTGTTAGGTACTGTGCTGTTCAGTGATCACAACTGTAATTACATATCGACTTGTGTGATATAGGTTTAGTATGTCTTCCTTACTAGGGCATAGGTTAGTGAAGGAAGGGGCCACTTCTACTTATTCAGCCCTGAATCCTCAATACCTAGCCCAGTGCCTGGTACAGAGATGCTTAAAAAAATATCCAGAGAAGGAATGGGAATAGAGGTGGGGATGAAAATTGTGAAAACAATTAGAGTTATTTTATAATGCAATATAATATGATTAAATGTCTTGGAGACATGTTCCTTTAGGTTAAAAAAAGATGCTGTAGCCTCCCTAAGATACTGACTATAACAAGAAAAAAACCCTCAGAAAGGGTCACACATTAAAATTTTATCACCTCATCCTGGAATTCTTTACCAAATCTCTTTCTTGACAATTAAGTCAGCAAAGGATTACAAAACAGACTCTCTTCTTGGCTCTGCTTGCAAAACTAAGCTAAATATACACTCTGCATCCAAAGAGCTTAATGAGGGCCCATTTTGGGGTATTCATTGTAATTCAAGCATTTTGTTAATTACATGCTATATCTTATTTAATCCTCACAACAGTCCTATAAAGCCATCACCACTGTTAGCCTCATTTTACAGATGAAAAAACCTGAGAAACGAAAGGTTAGTTAACTTTATCAAGGCCATAGAGGTAGTACATGATTTAAAATCTAGAACAGCATTTCCCAACTGAAACTCTACGGTAGACAGAAAAATTCTCACTTTATTTCGAGAACCATTTAAAATATCCATTTATTCAATAAGTAAGTATATATTGAGAGTCTACTTGTACCCAGCATGTTTCTAGGTGCTGAGGATACAGCAGAGAACAAAGACAAAAGCCCTGCAACTCAAGAAGTTAACTTTCTAGTGGGGTAATGAGGAGGCTGAGGGGCAGAATATAAAACGTATAATCTGTAAAATGGAAATGAATACTATAGAGAAAAATTGAGCAGAGAGGGAGATAAAAGAGTTAGGGAATATTATGGATTGAATTGTGTCCCCCAAAAATGTATGTCAGCTTGGCTAGGCTATGATTCCCAGTACTGCATGGTTGTCCACCATTTTGTGATCTGATGTAATCATCCTGTGTTGTAGATCCTAACCTCTGTGATGTTAATGAGGCAGGATTCGAGGCAGTTATGTTAATGCGGCAAGATTCAAATCTAAAGAATTAGGTTGTATCTTGAGTCAATCTCTTTTGAGATATAAAAGAGAGAATTGAGCAGAGAGAAGGGGGACCTCATACCACCAAGAAAGAAGCACCCGGAGTGGTGGGTGTCCTTTGGACCCAGGATCCCTGCACTGAGAAACTCCTAGACCTGAGGAAAATTGATGACAAGGACCTTCTCCCAGAGCGGAAAAAGAGAGAAAGCCTTCCCTTGGAGCTGGTGCCCTAAATTTGAACCTCTAGCCTCCTAAACTGTGAGAGAATAAATTTCTCTTTGTTAAAGCCATCCACTTGTATTTCTGATATAGCAGCACAAGACAACTAAGAAAGGGCATTAACATTTTTAACAAGAAAGGCACTATTGAAAAGGTGGTATTTGAGCAAAACCCTGAAGGCGTGAGGGAGCTAGCCTTGTGGCTACCAAGTGGAACAGAATTCCAGGGAACCGTGAATGCAAAGTCCTGAAGTGGAACATGCTAGAGAACAAACAGGCCAGCGTGGCTGAAACTCAATAAGCAAGACAGGGGACAAAAGGAGGTGGTGAGGGAGGTCATTGTATGGTAGATCACACAGGCCAAGGTAAAATACATGGTCTTTTTTTTTTTACACGAAATGAGAAACCTTAGGAAGACTTTTCAAAGCCAAAGGGTGACATGAGTATTTTACCAAAAACCAAACCCACTGCCATCCAGTTGTTCTGACTCGTAGAGACCCTATAGGGCAGAGCAGAACTGCGCCATAGGGTTTCCAAGGTTGTAAATCTTTACAGAAGCAGACTGCCACACCTTTCTCCCACACAGCTGCTGGTGGGTTTAAACCGCTGACCTTTCGGTTGGCAGCCAAGCACTTTAACCACTGCGCCACCAGGGCTCCTATTTAAAAAAGAAAAACAGTTGCCATTGAGTTGATTCTGACCCATGGCGACCCCAGGTGCATCAGAGTAGAACTGTGCTCCATAGGGTTTTCAATGGCTGTGCTCTTTGGAAGCAAATCTCTGAGCATTTTTTTCTGAGGCACCTCCTGGTGGTTTTGAATCACTGGCTTTTTGGTTAGTAGCCAAATGCTTAACTGTTTGCACCACCCAGGGATTCCATCTTATGTATATATTATGCATATTAGTAAAATTCTTCAGTAAATTAAGTAGCACTGAGGAAGACACAGCATCACTTCTGTACTGTTCTGCCATGCATGCACATCTGGAATCATCATGCGAAAACGTGAGACAAGCCCACGCTGAGAGGCCTTCTAAAAACAACTGGCTTGTGCTCTTAAAAGTGTCAACGTCCTGAAAGACAAAGAAAGGTTCTGGAACAGTTACAGGCTAAAGACGACTAAAGAAACATGAGAACTGAATACAAGACATGATCCTGATTAAATCATGGATAAGGAAAAAAATTGTCGTAAAGCACCATAAAATGCCCAGGGGTGGGGCTTTTAATCCATATTGGGCCTCTAACAGGCCCTGAACAAACAATAACCTGTTCCTCAGTTTCCTCCCTTTGTACCCAGAATGTACCCACCCTTCTCTTGCTCCATCTCCTCCCACAATGCCCTCCACATAGTCACCAACCTAAAATTCAGGATCCAAGTCCCTGAGCACCCTGGACTCCAAGGTTTGAGAAAGAGGGGAGCAACCCTCAGCTGGGATACCCACCCCACCCTCAAGTAAACACAAGAGGCCTCTCTGCCCAGCAGGCAATTTTAGGTTTGCTGTAGGGCTTCCTAATATTATCTCCTCTTCCCCCTCTACCAGGCCAACATTGCCCTAAAAATCCCCAGGTTCCTGTGGTCTCCTGGTTGCTGCAGAACCTGGGGTACCAGGCCATTCTCATAAAGCTTCTGTCCTGACTGTTGTCCTCACCCTCCCTCCTCAGAGCCCAGCTTGCCTGTCTCAAGGATCAATTTGACTGTCCACAAGCTCCAGAACCACCCAACTTTCTGCAGAAGCCAAGCCCAGGGGCCACTTCTCTCTGTTGATAACCACACCCCAGTCAGAGAAGGATGTTGCCTTTCTCCTCCTCACAGGCAGTGGGGAGGAGACCTTCGCCCCCACAGAAAGGAAAATGGAAGCTGGGAGAAAGAACCCTCCATGCTGAGGCAGCTGGAGAGCTGGGGCAGGATACATGCAGCTCTCATGACCTCACGCCCCACTCCAGGCCTATCCTGCCTGACTTAGAAGATCCAGAGCTGTCAGAAGCCCTCAGAGCCACCATTCCAGATGACTGTGGACAAGACCAAGTCCAGAGACTCTGGCTTCCATCTCCCTGAGGAGCATAGCCTCTAGTCCATGCCAACCCTCACTCCACACCAGGCTGGACCTCCTTACCTTGGTTCCAATGTCTCGTTAGGAGCAGGAGGATCGTGAGGGTGAGAGCTTGACCCAACGTGCCCATAGGACAGAGGGGCCAGGCCGGGTCCTCTCTCCCACTGGGCACTCTGCAGCACTCAGGCTCTGCAGCCACCTGACAGCGGTGGGAGAGGGGGAACAGACTGCTTCACTGGCCGTCCAGCCACAATTTCCTCATCTCGTATCTGTTCTCATCTGCTGTGAGCTGAAAAGGCTGCGAGAAAGACCGAGCCCTGGACCTGGTTTAGTAGTTCCCACAAACTGAACTTGTGAAGTTTTCTCAAGTGGGCGGTGCTGAGAGTTCACAGTGACTCACAAAACCAGCTTCAAAACCTTGTCCCCAATAGATAAATGGTAACTTTGGTGAAGGGTAAGACAGTACACAATGCTGGGGAACAACTTGTACAAGGCAAGGTCATGGGGGCTCCATAGACACATCCAAACTCCCTGAGGGACAAATTGCTGGGCTGAGGACTGGGGATCATCTCAGGGAACATCCAGCTCATTTGGCATAACGCAGTTTATTAAGAAAAATCTTCTACACTCTACTTTGGTGAGTAGTGTCTGGAGTGTTAAAAGCCTGTGGATACTCCACCAGTCTAGGATACTCTACTAGTCTCACGCTTTCGGGAGCAAGGAAGAATGAAGAAAACTAAAGATACAAGAAGATACAAGGGAAAGATTAGTCCAAAGGACTAATGGACCACATCTACCACTGCCTCCACCAGACTGAGTCCAGTACAACTAGATGGTGCCCGGCTACCACCACTGCTCTGACAGGGGCCACAATAGAGGGTCCCAGGCAGAGCTGGAGTAAAATATAGAACAAAATTCTAATTCAAAAAGAAAGACCAGACTTACTGGCCTGACAGAGACTGGAAAAACCCTGAGAGTATGGCCCCGGACACCCTTTCCGCTCAGTAATAAGGTCATTCCTGAGGTTCACACTTCAGCCAAAGATTGAACAGGCCCATGGAACAAAACAAGACTAAAGGGGTACACCAGACCTGGGGCAGGGACAGGAAGGCAGGAGGGAACAGGAAATCTTGTAATAGGAAACCCAGGGTTGAGAAAAGAGAGTATTGACAAGTCATGGGGCTGTTAACCAATGTCATAAAACAATGTGTGTACGATTAGATAAGAAACTAGTTTGTGTTGTAAACCATCATCTAAAGTACAATTTAAGAGAAAAAGAAAAAAGCAATAGGAATATTTGCTGCGTAAATCATTTGAATTCAGTCAACTTCCCTGTTAAATAAAGAGCTTAAAAAATGGGGAAAAAAAGACCAAACTTGCTGGCCTGGCAGAGACTGGAGAAACCCTGAGAGCATGGCCCCCAGACACCCTTTCCGCTCAGTAATGAAGTCACTCCTGAGGTTCACCCTTCAGCCAAAGATTAGACAGGCCCATAAAACAAAAAACGAGACTAAAGGGGCACAACAGCCCAGGGGCAAGGGCTAGAAGGCATAAGGGGACAGGAACCCAAGGTTGAGAAGGGAGAGTGTTGACATGTTGTGGGGTTGTTAAATGTCATAAAACAATACGTGTACTAATTGTTTCATGAGAAACTTGTTTGTTCTGTAAACCTTCATCTAAAGTACAATAAAAAAAATTAAAAAAAAAAAACCTTGTCACTTGCTCTGCTCCCACACCTGCTGTTTCTTCCAAGGGCAGATGGGCAAGAAACTTTCAAACTTTTTCTGTCCTTGGGAATATGGAGGAAGAGGCTTGCATGGGGACTAAACAGCCATTATCCCAGACTGAGCCATTCCAGCAGATATTGCAGGGGTAGAGAGGAAAGGGGCGAAGGGGGGCTGAGGAGCAGAATTCTGGATAAGCTGATGATATGCTGGGGAGACATGGGAAGAAACCTAAGGATCTAAAGACTGGGGGGACTAGAAAAATCTAACAGGCCTGGGGATTATATGCATGGTGATACTCAAGTTTAAATACCAGTAAATTAACATTTTCTCATAAAAATTTGCTTTTGTTCCAAGTTTCCTACTGTACTTCTATATGCCTTCCTCTTTTTTTTTTTTTAATTGTGCTTTAGGTGAGAGTTTACAGAGCGAAGTAGTGTCTTGTTCAAAAATTTATACACAAATTATTTCCTGACATTGGTTGCATTGTGTCAGCACCATCCTACTATCCCTTTCCACCCCAGGTACCCCGGTTCCATTTGTCCAGTTTTCCTGTCCCTTCCTGCCTTCTGGTCTTTGTTTTTGGGCAGATGTTGCCCATTTGATCTCATATACTTGATCAATCTAAGAAGCATGTTCCTCGTGAGTGTTATTGTTTTATAGGGCTGCCTTATCTTTGGCTGAAAGGTGAGCTTCAGGAGTGGCTTCAATTCTCAGTTAGAAGAATGTCTGGGGTCGTAGTTTTGGGGGTTCCTGCAGTTTATGTCAGACCATTAAGTCTTTGGTCTTCTTTGTGAATTCGATCTTTTGTTTTACGTTTTTCTCCCTCTCTGTCCAGGACGCTCCTTGTAATCCCAGTAAGAGCAGTCGATAGTGGTAGCCGGGCACCATCTAGTTCTTCTGGTCTTGGGGTTGTGTTAGGCTGTGGTTCATGTGGTCCATTAGTCCTTTCGTCTAATTGCTCCCTTGAGTCTTTAGTTTTTCTCTCTCTCCTATGCTCTGGACTAGAAGAGAACAACAGATATATCTTAGAGCTAGTTGTATCTTAGAGCTAGTTGTATCTTAAAATCTCACAAGCTTTTAAGACCCCAGACACTACTCACCAAAATAGGATGTAGAACATTGTCTTTAAGAACTGTGTTGTGCCAGTTGACATAAGTATCCTCTGAGCCCATGGTCCTTTGCCTTCAAGCCTAGGAACTTCATCCCATGAGATGTTTGTTACATCTAAGAGGTTTTCCTGACTGTGCTGTATTGTCTGTATTAATATATGAGGGGCACTGTCTTAGTTATCTAGTGCTGCTATAACAGAAATACCACAAGTAGACAGCTTTAACAAACAGAAATTTATTCTTTCACAGTTTAGGAAGCAAGAAGTTCGAATGCAGGGCACCAACTCCAGGGAAATGCTTTCTCTCTCCGTCGGTTCTGGGGAACGGTCCTTGTCATCAATCTTCCCCTGGCCTAGGAGTTTCTCATTGCAGGGACCCTGGGTCCAAAGGACAAGCTCCATTCTCTGGCGGCTTCTTTCTTGGTGGTATGAGGTCCCTCTCCTCTCTGCTCACTTCTCTCTTTTATATCTCAAAACAGATCGACTCAAGATAAAACCTAATTCTGTAGCTTGAGTCCTGCCTCATTAGCATAACTGCCTCTAATCCTGCCTCATTAACATCTTACAGGATTTACAACACATAAGATAAGGACATCAGATGACAAAATGGAGGACAACTACACAATACTGGGAATCATGGCCTAGCCAAGAAGGCTCACCTTTTGGGGGGACACAATTTAATCCATAACAAGCACCTACAGTCATGTATTTAGAAATTTCCACTACCAAACCTGTATCTGCCAATGGGTGTTCTCCCTCACCTGCTCCCTCACCTCTTGGCATATCTATCTATGTATCCATTCATAGACTACTCTTTGTTGATTCTATTGTTGCAGGATTTTCTATGCTATAGTAGTTACCATAATTGTCCTTTATTCCTGCATTCCTCTCAGTGTTCACTCTTGTCTTGGTCATGTTGTGCTGACTTCTCCCATACTGTGTAATGTCTTTCCCTCCACCAATATTAACACGTGTCTACTATCTCTTTGGTAATTTTCCTTCCCTTCCTTTCCCATCCCTGGTAACCATCAAAGAGTTTGTTTTTTGTTTTCTTTTCCCTGTGTGTAAACCTTTTGTTGTTACTTTATAATAGCAGTCTCATACAATATTTGTCTTTTTGCAATTGACTTATTTCACTCAGCATAATGCCCTCCAGATTCACCCATGTTGTGAGATGTTTCATGGATCCCTCATTAGTCTTTATCATTGTGTAGTATTCCATTGTATGTATGTACCACAGTTTGTTAATCCATTCATCTGTTGATAGGCAATTAGGTTGCTTCCACGTTTTTGCTATTGTGAATAATGCTGCAGTGAACATGGGTGTGTATATGTTTATTTGTTTTATGGGTCTTATTTCTTTTGGGTATATACCTACGAGTAGGATTGCTGCATCATATGGTATTTCTGTTTCTAGTCTTTTGAACAAGCGCCATACTATTTTCCATAATCTTTGTACCATTTTACATTCCCACCAGCACTGTATAAGAGTTCCAATCTCCCTACATCCTTGCCAACATTTGTTATTTTCTGTTTTGTTTTGGTTTTGGTTTAGTGCCAGTTAATACCGGATTGTGATGGTATCTCATTGTAATTTTTATTTGCGTCTCTCTGATTGCTAATGTGAGCCCTGGTGGCACAGTGGTTAAGAGCTTGACTGTTAACCAAAAGGTCAGCAGTTCGAATCCACCAGCCATTCCTTGGAAACCCTATGAGTGGGAATTAACTTGATGGCAGGAGGTTTGGTTTTGGTTTTTTAATTGCTAATGACTGCGAGCATTTCTTTATATGTTTGTCAGCAGCCTGCATGTCTTCTTTGGGGAAGTGTCTGTTCGTATCCTTTGTCCCTTTTTTAGTTGGAATATTTGTCTTTTTTGTTGTTGTTGTTTTTGAGGTGTTGAAGTTCTTTATAAATTTTAGAGATTAGACGCTTGTTGGATATGTTGTAGCCAAAAATTTTTCTCCCAATCTGTAGGTTCTCTTTTTACTCTTTTGGAGAAGTCTGTTGTTGAGCATAAGAGTTTAATTTTTAGGAGGTCCCATTTATCTAGTTGATCTTCTTCCATGTGTGCATTTTTAGTTATGTTTGATATTCTATTTATGCCATATATTAGGTCCCCTAGCATTGTCCCTAATTTTTCCTTGAGGATCTTAACAGTTTTAGGTTTTATATTTAAGTCTTTGATTCATTTTGAGTTAGTTTTTGTATATGCTGTGAGGTATGGAAACTGTTTCATTTTTCTACATATAGACATCCAATTTTGCAAGCACCGTTTTTTGAAGAGATTGTCTCTTCCCAATTGGTCCTTTGTTGAAGATCAGCTATCCATAGGTGGATGGATTTATATCTGATTTCTCAATTCTGTTCCACTGATCTATGTGTCTGCTGTTGTACCAGTCCTAGGTTGTTTTGACCACGATGGCCATATAGTAGGTTTTGAGATCACGTAGTGTGAGGCCTCTTACTTTGCTCTTCTTTTTTAATAAAGCTTTACTTATTTGGGGCCTCTTTCCCTTCTGGAAACCCTGGTGGTGTAGTGGTTGAAAGCTACGGCTGCTAACCAAAAGGTTGGCAGTTTGAATCCACCGGCGATCCTTGGAAACTGTATGGGGGCAGTTCTTCTCTGTCCTATAAGGTCCCTATGAGTCAGAATCAACTCGACAGCAACGGGTTTAGTTTTCTTTTCCTTCCATATAAAGTTAATGATTAGTTTTCCCGTCTCAGAGAATAATGCTGTTGGAATATGTATCAGGATTGTATTTTATCTTATATATCACTTTGGGTAGTACTGACATTTTCACAAAGTAAGGTCTTCCTATCCCAGAGCACGGTATGTTTTTCCATTTGTGTAGGCCTCTTTTGGTTTCTTGCAGTAGTGCTTTGTAGTTTTCTTTGTATAAGTCTTTAACGTCCCTGGTTAAATTTATTCCTAAGCATTTTATCTTTTGGGGGGCTATTATAAATGGTATTGTTTTCCTGATTTCCTTTCAACCGTTATCTTTGCTGATGTATAGGAATCCAACGGATTTTGGTATGTTGATCTTGTATCCTGTCACTTTGCCGAATTCTTCTATTAGTTTCAACAGCTTTCTTGGGGAGTCCTTAGGATTTTCTATGTATAGGTTCGTATTATCTTTGAACAGGATAGTTTTACTTCTTCCTTACCAATGTGGGTGCCCTTTATTTCCTTTTCTTGCCTTATTGCTCTTGATGGGACTTCCAATACAATGTTGAATAAGAGTGGTGATAAAGGGCATCCTTGTTGTTTTCCGTTCTCAGGGGAAATGCTTTCAAATTCTCTCTGTTGAGGATGATGTTGGCTCTTGGTTTTGTATAAATTCCCTTTATTATGTTGAGGAATTTCCCTTCTATTCCTATTTTGCTGAGAGTTTTTATCAGGAATGGGCACTGAACTTTATCAAATGCCTTTTCTGCGTCAGTTAATACGATCATGTGATTCTTTTCTTTGTTTTATTTGTGTTGTGAATTACACTGATTGATTTTCTAATGTTAAACCAATCTTGCATGCCTGCTATGAATCCCACTTGATCATGGCATAGTATTTTTTGATATGCTTTTGAATTCTATCACCTAGGAGTTTGTTGAAAATTTTTGTATTTATATTTATGAGGGATATTGGTCTGCAGTTTTCTTTTTTAGTGATGTCTTTGACTGGCTTTGGTATTAAGGTTATGCTGGCTTCCTAGAATGAATTTGGGAGTATTCCTTCCTTTTCTATGTTCTGGATAGTTTGAGTTCCTCCCTCTTTTTCTACTTTCCCATAGTACTTCTCTCTTCCTTCTCTCACCCAGATAGGAAGGGGGTTCATATTTTTTCTGCCTCCTGTTACATTTCGAGGAAACCCTGGTGGTGTAGTGGTTAAGTGCTATGGCTGCTAACCAAAAGGTTGGCAGTTCAAATCCACCAGGCGCTCCTTAGAAACTCTATGGAGCAGTTCTACTCTGTTCTATACGGTCACTATGAGTCGGAATCGACTTAACGGCACTGGGTTTGGTTTTTTTTTTTTTTTTTTCCATTTTGATTCCACCTCCAGAAACGCCAGGCAGCTTTTGATCCTTGTCAGGCCCCTTGCAGAGAGGTGGAGGCAGTGTTATCAGTGTTATCCCACCTCCCCCTTAATGTGTTTGCTTAGAGACCACACCCCAGGGCTCATTTCTTTTTTCTTCTGCTTCCCCCTTGGCAGCAAATACTTTTGGTTCCCTTCAGGTCCATCTTCTTTTTTTCCAGCCTTTCATCCATCTCCAGTCACCCTGTCTGATGCTAGACAGGGCGGGGAGGCCAACTGAGAGTCTCAGCCTCAGCTGCCACTGGAGGCACCAGTGGTGTTCTGGACAGAGCACTGGTTGAGTCAAAAGATCTGGACTTAAGTTCCAGGTCAGCAACTTGCTGAACTAAATGGCCAGCGTTGTCTCTTCCTCTACCAGGTTCAAATAGAAAGAGAAAGCAAAGCATCTGACTTGTAGAATCCAGCTGGTGCAGAGCTCTACATCACTGCTATGAGGTATCCCCTCTCTGTGGCCCTGCCCAGAGGAAGGGAGGTCATGATGCGTGGGCAGGGCCACGGAGCAGGGACACTGCCTAACAGTGATGTAGAGCTGGCAGATCACAGCCCTACCTAGGTGGTTACCTGGACCATGTAACCTTCCTGCCTCTGCCAGTGTCACAAGCCCATAGAGAGGGACACATGTTTGGAGAGTTGCCATATTCAGCAAATAGACCAGCTCCTGTAGCCCTTCTCAGAGAATGTCCTCAAGGAGGGAATCATCTACATTTTGGAGCACAAGAGGAATGAAGTTGGGCTCTCGTCTAGAGGGTGGGGAGGGAAGTTCATAGTGTGTCATGTTTTCCCATTCCACACACCTTAACTACCAGCATCATCAGAAAAATTGCATGGGAAATGAATAGAATAAATCACACCCCACTTCCATCCAACCCCAATAATACAGTTGGCATATGGTTCCTGGCAAGACCAGGCAGCCTTTGCCTACCTTGTAGGAATGTTTGAAGAAATGGTAATGGCTTATTCAAAGTACCTGGAAGCAGAAGGTGTTCAGCAAAGGAACTGTAGTTGTTATTTCATTCTATAACAACCCTATGAGGTACAGTGGGCAGAGATTACCAGTTACATTTTGCAGACTTTATCCGATTTTTGTTTAGAAAATGTTCATTCCCTCCCTCTCCCACACTAGTCAGATTTTACTTCAACACATCACTGATTTGAGCTTAGCCATGTATCTTACTTAGGTCAATTGGAAAGTAGATGTTACAGACATGATGGAAGAAGGTTTCAAATAGGTCTGTTTGGTTAGGTTTTCCCTCTTGTGCTTCTGCCATTGCCATGAGAAGAATATGCCCCAAGTATCCACCTATCCAAGGAAAATGAGAGACACGTGAAGCAGACCAGATCCAATCCAACATTTGAAGCCTGCCAACCTGCAGACAATTGAGCAAGAACAAGTGATTGTTATTTTATGCCACTGAGTTTTGGGGTGGTTTGTTATACAGCATTATTGAGGCACAGCTGATGGATACACCCTCTTGCCCACTACACTGCAGCCAATGAACCTTTTGTTCCCCTTGAATTATTCCAGCCCTTTCTGCTTCAGAGTGTTTGTAATGTTTTCCTCTCTACCTGAAAAAGACTTTTTCCTACTTTCCATCTGACTTGTTTCTGGTAGTCTTTCAAGTCTCATCTTAAATGCTACTTCCTCAGAGAAGACTTCTCGAGGCTCCACCATCTCCCTCTCCTCTGGGTAAGTCAGATTCCCCCCTCCCTGCTTGAGTAACCATCTCAAGGGAAATCAATACATGAGTTATCTCCTGGCCTAAAAGCAGCATTCAATACGTTTGTTGATGAATGACATATTTTTTTTCATTTCAGTCCAAATTCCTTTTTTAATTTTTTTTTTTAACTAAAAGAACAGAAGCCAAATAGAAACTGAGTGAATATTCTCACATTCTGATTATCATCCATCAACCACAGGCCCAAGGAGCAGTCCTGTCTTCTTGTTCCAGATACAACTACATTCCAAATACATGTCCTCTTTCTTTACTGTGCTTATCATACCTCCATAAGCCTCAGTGTGCCCAGGGTGCACTGGCCTGCAGCACGACCTATTCTTCACCCATGTGTACATTTTTACTTCCTGCCTACCTTTGGGTTAAAGGTATAAGAATAAGACAGAACCCCCACAGTGCTGCATTCTTTGCCTGGCTTCCTTCCCTACAGTGTTGTATTGCAAAATCATTTCCTTTGCTGGGATCCCCCCACCCCCAACCTCAGCTTTGCATTTGAATCCTGCTTTTGCTTGGAGGTTATATGCAAACCTCCTTGCGCCTGTGTAGTAGGATTAAGAATTTGCTGACCTAACTTGTATGAACTCCCTACTTGTAAACCCCTTTAAAAGTAACATACCTGCCTGCCCTTGGCGAGCAATCTTGGCAGCCACAAGCTCCAACTGACTACATTTCCTCGTACAATGCAATGAAGGTGACTTTCTTGTTCTGCCACCTGGGTCTCTCATTTATTGGCCAATACGAATCATGCCGAGTAAGAGCCTGGGGTTTCCACACAGTAACAAGAGCAAGACCGAAGCCCTCTTCCCTGTCTGAGCCCTGCCACCTCTGTGAAATCTCCTTCAGTCCACTCTGGTTGACCTTTTGAAATCTTAGCACAAGAAAATTGTTTCCATGTCTTCCTTTTTTTCCTTATCTGGATCATTTAGGATTCTAGGTTCCAAATGGAAATTAGGGAATTTTTGACAACACTCTGAGCTTCCTCCCTTTTATTCACTGAGTACCTGAATAAAAGTAGTGAGGTGTGAACAAAAACATAAATTATGGAAGCATAAGAATTGCTGTAATGGAACCGATACTGGTGATGGTTGCACAACTTGACTGTTATAACTAAATGTTAAATTTGTAAATGTTGTATTACATATTTTTGCAACAAATTTTTAAAAAGCTACTACACAATAATGAAAATTAAAATAAAAAAATGAATTGCTGTGATGGGTGGAGTCATATCCTCAGCACATACAGTTCAGGATTCTGCTTCTGGCAGTGACCTTGAGGCGTGGGTAGCGAAAAGCCATCCTAGAAGACTTTCTCCTTTGCTAGCTTTGATGAAACAAGAAGCCATGATGGTGAGGTCCACATGGCAAGAAACTGTTGGCAGCTTCTGGCTCACAGCCAGGAAGAAACTGAGGCCTTTGGTACAGCAAACTTCAAGGTACTCAAAAACCACGTGCACTTGTAAGCAGATCCTTCCTCAGACAAGCCGTGGGAGACCACAGCCCCAGCAAACACATGATTACAGCTTTCAGATGAGACCCTGAAGTAGAGGACCCAGCAAAACCCACAGAAAATGTGAGATAATTGATGTGTTGTATGAAGTTTTTTTTTTTTGAAATTGCTAAGTTTGCAAAAATATACGACTAATACAAAATACCTCCAAGAAATACGCGGGACACATCCCCATGGCCTGCACAGAAGGGCCATTAGGCCTGGTTTTTTATCAGTGAAAATCTTAGTATGCGGACGCTCCATGAGGAGAAAAATTTTGTGGTGCATATCGTCTGTGCAGCTCTCCAATGTGCCCAGAAAATAGTAAAACCCATTGAATTTGAGTTGATTCCGACTCATAGCAACCCTATAGGACAGGGTAGAACTGCCCCATAGGGTTTACAAGGAGCAGCTGGTGGATTCAAACTGCTGACCTTTTGGTTAGCGGTCAAATGCTTAATAACTTGAACCACCAGGACTCCCAGAAAATAGTAGGCATTAAGTAAATATTTATTGAACAACTGAATATGGATATTACTTGTTTGGAGCTTAACCTTTGCATTCAGTTCCAAGGACTGTCATCGCAAAATACCACAGTTCTGGAAACTAGTAGTCAGAATTCAGGGTGTTGGCAGAGCCATGTTCTCTCCAAAGGCTCTAGGGGAAGATTCTTTCTTGCCTCTCTCAGCTTCTGGTAGCCCCAAGTGTTCCTTGGCAACCAGGTGCATCCTCAGATGTCTTTCCTCTGACTGTCTATTATGTCTCTTCACTTCTTTATATAGACACCACTCAGATGGGATTAGGATGCCCCCTACTCTAGTACAACCTCATGGTAACTGATAATATCTTCAAAGACTCTATTTCCAAACGAGGTCACGATCACAATTACAGAGACAGAGGGTGGTTAGGACTTCAACCTATCTTTTTGGAGGACATAATTCCATCCAAAACAACCTTGTTGAACTCATTTATTTATTCCTTCAAATATTTATTGTGCATCTATTATGTCAGATACTGTTCCAGGAGATAGCAATTCAGAAATGTGCAAAACAAGCACATCTTGGCCTAATTGCTCAAGTATAATCCTAGCCTACAAGAACCAGAACCTGCCCAGATGTAAATCCATCCACCTAGGGTCACCTGATCTTCAATAAGGACCCAAAGTCCAACAAACGGGGAAAAGACAGCCTTTTTAACAAAAATGGTCCTGGCAAAACTGGATGTCCATTTGCAAAAAAATGAAACGAGATCCATACCTCATACCACACATAAAAACTAATTCAAAATGGATCAGAAACCTAAATATAAAACAAAAACTATAAAGATCACAGAAGGAAAAATAGGGTCAGCACTAGAGACCCTAATACACAACATTAACAGGATACAAACCATAGCTAACAATACACAAACACCAGAAGATAAGCTAGATAACTGGGATCTTCTAAAAAGTAAACACTTATGCTCATCAAAAGACTTCATCAAAAGAGTAAAAACACAACCTACAGACGGGAAAATAATTTTGGCTATGACAAATCCGACAAAATCCTGATCTCCAAAATCTACAGGAAAATCCAACACCTCTACGACAAAAAGACAAATAATCCAATTTAAAAATGGACAAAGGGCATGAACAGACATTCCACCAAAGAAGACATTCAAGTGGCTCAGGATCACTAACCATTAAAAAAATAAATTAATTAAAAAAAAAAAAACCATTAGAGAGGTACAAATCAAAACCACAAGAAGATACCATCTCACGCTGACATTACTGGCACTAATCAAAAAAACAGAAAGTAACAATTGTTGGAGAGGCTGTGGGGATATTGGAGCTCTTATCCACTGCTGGTGGGAATGCAAAATGCTACAACCATTTTGGAAGATGATATGGCACTTCCCTAAAAAGCTAGAAATAGAAATACCATATGATCCAGCAAGAAAACCCTGGTGGCACAGTGGTTAAGAGCTATAGCTGCTAACCAAAAGGTCAGCAGTTTGAATCTACTGGGGGCTCCTTGGAAACCCTATGGGGCAGTTCTGCTCTGTCCTTTAGAGTCGCAATGAGTCAGAATCTACTCGATAGCAATGGGTTTTTGGTTTTTTGGTTACGATCCAACAATTCCACTCCTAGGAATATGTCCTAGAGAAATAAGACCCGTCACACGAATAAACATATGCACACCCATGTTCATTGTAGCATTGTTCACAATAGCAAAAAGACGGAAACAACCTAGATGCCCATCAACAGATAAATGGATAAACAAACTATGGTACGTACACACAGTGGAATACTATGCAATGATAAAGAACAATGATGAATCTCCAAAGCATCTCACAACATGGATGGATCTGGAGGGCAGTATGCTGAGTGAAATAAGTCGATCACAAAAGGACAAATATTGTATGAGACCATTACTATAAAAACTCATGAAAAGGTTTACAGGTAAAAAGAAAAAATCTTTGATGGTTACAAGGGAGGGAAGGGGTGGGTGGGAAAAACACCTAATAGATAATCGATAAGTGGTAACTTTGGTGAAGGGTAAGACAGTGCGCAGCACTGGGGAACCTAGCACAACTTGTTCAAGGCAATGTCATGGAAGCTCCATAGATACAACCAAACTCCCTGAGGGGCCAAATTATTGGGCTGAGGGCTGTGGGGGCCATGGTCTCAGGGAACATCTAGCTCAATTGGCATAACATAGTTTATAAAGAAAAATGTTCTACATTTTATTTTGGTGAGTAGCATCTGGGGTCTTAAATGCTTGTAAGCAGCTATTTAAGTAATACTCTGCCAGTCTCACCCCATCTGGAGCAAGGGAGGATGAAGAAAACTAAAGACACAAGAGAAAGAATAGTCCAAAGGCTAATGGACCACAACTACCACAGGCTCCACCAGACTGAGTCCAGCACAACTAGATGATGTCCAGCTACCACCAGTGACTGCTCTGACAGGGATCACAATAGAGGATCCCAGACAGAACAGGAGAGAAATGTAGAACAAAGTTTTAACTCACAAAAATAGAGTCAGAGACTGGAGAAACCCTGAGAGTATGACCCCTGGACACCCTTAGAGCTCAGTAATGAAGTCACTCCTGAGGTTCTCCCTTCAGCCAAAGATTAAAAAACAAAACAAAAGCCAATGAGTCAAATTCAACTCACAGCGACCCTATAGGACAGAGTAGAACTGCCCCACAGAGTTTCCAAGACGAGCCTGCTGGACCTTTTGCTTAGCATCCATTGCACTTAACCACTACGCCACCAGGGTTTCCAAAGATTAAACAAGCCCATAAAACAAAACAGACTAAATGGGCACACCAGCCCAGGGGCAAGGACGAGAAGGCAGGACGGAACAGGAAAGCTGGTAATGGGGAACTCAAGGTCGAGGAGAGTGTTGACATGTCGTTGGGTTGACAACTACTGTCACAAAACAATATGTGCATTGTTTAGTGAGAAACTACTTCATTTAAAGTACAATAAAAACAATTTTTTTAATAATAATAAATGTTTATTCTGCAAAAAATAAATAAATAAATAAAAATTCGATGGAGTAAGGAGAAAAAAAAAAGAAGTAGAACATAGCTGTGACTTACCCCAAATCCCAGCCCCAGTTTTGACCCTTTCTTGGCCTCTAACTTCCCTTCTAAGGGAGCGATAGCAAGAAGCACGATTAAATGAGTGGGGGGTGAGTAGACATGTTCCCCATTCATTCTCCCAGGGCCCTCTGGAAAGTGTTTCCTGAAAACTGAGGCTACACACACACACCTCCTTTTCACAGTCTCCCTCCGTTTATCATTTTGGCAACAAACTAACGTATAGTCACCATAGAATAGCTGTTACCTGTTTCTCCCCTTCCTTTAGGAAGAGCTGTTCCCTGTTTCTCCCCTTCCTTTAGGAAGGACTCCCTATGAAGGCCTCAACGACCACGACTTCTTTGTAACTCAAGATCAATATTTGCTGCTGACTCCCCCAGCATGTGAGCTGAAGTCCTATTAACCTCATATTGTAAAAATACCAAAAACAAAGTTTTTAAAAATTTAATAAGAGAAAATATTGGTAACATACACCTGACAAAGAATTGGTATCCAGATTTTTTTTTAAACTTGCAAATCAGTAAGCAAACACAATCACTTCAGGAAAAAGAACAAAGTATATAAAAAATGATTCACATCTAGCTTGCACCTAATTGTGCAGAATTCACAAGTACCTGCATTAGGGGAGCGGGAGGTGGTAGGTGGCAGAAAATCTGAGCCCAGAACATCAGAAAGCGTCCTTTCAGTCAGAGATTCTTCTACCCCACCTCCTTCCAGGACCATTACGCAGAAATGTGAAAAAGGAACAAGGCAATGCCCATCCTGTCCCCTCTTTTCCTGCCTCAGGGCCTCCGGCTGCCCACATCAAAATCACTTGGTGGACTTGCTCCCATCACTGGTGACCTGGCCGGCTCCAAGGCCTCCTGCCCTGGTGTTGGCAGCTCAGGGCATGCTGGGAACCCCTCGTAATTTTTTGTTCTCTCCCAGGACATCAGTTCTGCTGACTTGCTTGGTGCCTGTTACCCCTTCTTTCCCTTCAGTTTCTCCCATTTGTAATGGGAATGTCTAGTTTGTGCCTGTTCCACCATTCCACTTTGGAAGCCGATAAATTGTAATCTAGATTTTACAGATGAAGAGGAATATTTGGATTTTAGATTTGGAGTTGATTTAAGACTTCGGCTATGATATAATGGGGTGAATGCGTTTTACATGCGGCAAGGACTTGAATTTGGGGGGGCCAAAGGGTAGAATGTTATGGATTGAATTGTGATCCTCCAAAATGTGCGTCAACTTGGCTAGGCCATGACTCCCAGTATTGTGTGACTGTCCACCATTTTGTCATCTGATGTGATTTTCCTATGTATTGTAAATCCTGCCTTTATGATATTAATGAGGCAGGATTAGAGGCAGTTAAGTTAATGAACCAGGACTCAATCTACAGATTAGGCTACATCTTGAGTCAACCTCTTTTGAAATATAAAAGAGAGAAGTGAGCAGAGAGACAGGAGGACCTCATACCACCAAGAAAGTAGTGCCAGGAGCACAGTGTGTCCTTTGGACGTGGTGTTCCTGTGCTGAGAAGCTCCTAGACCAGGAGAAAACTGATGACAAGGACCTTCCCCCAGAGCCAACAGAGACAGAAAGTCTTCCCCTGGAGCTGGCACCCTGAATTTGGACGTATAGCCTACTAGACTGAGAGAAAACATTTCTGTTCGTTAAAGCCATCCACTTGTGGTATTTCTGTTACAGCAGCAGTAGATAACTAAGTGTATTAAATGAATAATTTCTTTTATAAAGATCAGCACAAAGCTGGTTCCTATGAGGCAGAGTTTAAAGATGCGTGAAATGTCCAACTTTTCCGCACCGCTGTATCACTCCATCATCTCTAAAATCAACTACTCCCTCTCCCCTCAGTGCTCTCCCTCCATTTTTGAGTTCCCTAATGCACTGCAAAGTCTCACAGAACTCACAAATTAAATCAAGGAAGCTGCCCCTGTGGTTTTAGGGGCAGGAAAGTCCCAAATCTGTGGGTCATATGTAAGTTCTCCAGACCTACGGGGCCAGAGCAGAGCATAATAATGAAGTCATAGCCTTGAGATGTTACCGTTCCTGAGAAAATAGGTGTATTTTGTGATTTTGATGGAGGTCGACTTTCTTCCTATGACGCAAGTCAGAATGATTGTTGTATTCCTTTAACACAAAATTTTCTCAGCCAGTGCTTCCTGGATTCATGGTTTGTACCTACTTTACATCTAATTTGTTTTGACGACTTTAATGAGAATAAGCTGTGCTGTATGTTTGGGGAAGGAGAGGATCCTATTTTTTCTTCACATTCCTCTCCCTTTCCCTAATCCTTCTTAATCTAAATCAGTATATGTTTGATATATTTTATTAAACGATAATACATTAAAAATATTATATTCTATAGTACAATGCATTTGAAATTAAAAAAAGATTTTTTTTTTTTTTTACAGTGACTTATGTGTTGTGTGGAATTTACTTTACCCAAAGAATTTAGTCTTCATCCTTCATTCCTGACAGGTAACTTCTGTTATTATTGTTGTAAGATGCCATCATCAGACTCTTGGGATTCATAGGGCTTCATCGGCTGATTTTTGGAAGTAGATTGCCAGGCCTTTCTTTCTAGTCTTAGTCTGGAAGTTCACTGAAACTTGTTCAGAATCATAGCAACACGCAAGCCGTTGATGAACAAGTGGTAGCTGCATTTGAGGTATACTGGCTGGCAATGGAACGCGGGTGTCCCGCCTGGAAGGCAAGAATTCTACCAGTGAGCCACAACTGCCTTCTAGGTAACTTCTAAAATCTTGAAATCTCTCCCAGTGATTGAAAAGTGACTTTGTTATCTAAGAGGCCTCCAGACTACACCTGAGGGTAGGTGTAGTGACTGTAAAATGAATATGCCTAATTGATCGTAAATAAAATTGTTTTGACATTGGAAAAGTTCATTCTGGAGACTTATTTCACGCTGATGTTTGTCTAGCATCTATAACCTTTATCAGTGGTGACAGTTTTCCAGGCCCTCTGTGCAGTTAAATCTACCACACATGTGCGCACATGCCCATACACACTACACCCTAAAAGATAAAAAGCCTAGATCTTGTGCACTCTAGGAGTTACTTCCCCCACCCTAGTCCCGTCCCACCTCCACACATAACTTTCAGATGAAGTTCTCTGAGTTTTTCTGGCGTGCCCTCTGCTTTTGGGAACCCAGGTAGTGAAGTGGATAAGCGCTTGGCTGCAAACCTAAATGTCGGTGGTTCGAACCCACCAGCCGCTCCATGGGAGAAAGACAAGGCATCTGCTTCAGTAAAGACGTACAGCCTGAGAAACCTTATAGGCAATGCTACTCTGTCCTATAGGTCGCTATGAGTCAGAACAAATTGGATGGCCATGAGTTTGTTTTGTTTTTTGTTTCTTCTTCTTGTTGCCTCTGATACTGTTCATCTGTGTGCTTTCTTCTTGAGGGGATAGGGTCCTTGAGGATCACATATTTGGACCTCCCCTTGCTCCGTTCTTTTCAGTTATACTTTTTTCCTGTCCTCCATCCCAGCCAGGGCCATCCAGCACATTCACAGTTAGATACACTATTAAATATCTAAAGGCCCATCAGCGTCATTCCAGCTGAGGCTTGTAAATGATCATTTCAAATATATAAGTCCTCAACTGAGACTTTTGTTCCCTTGTGTTTTGATTCTGAGAATTCATTCCAGCCAAAGACCAACTTTTGGGTCTTGGGCTCTAGAAATTTTACTCTCACTCCTTTTCCCGAGCCTAAAACACACCATTTTTATTTTACATTTAGCCCTTTTTCTGCTCCAAATGCATTGGTTCCTCCTGTCTTGTTCTTCTCCTTTTTGCTTTTAGCTGTTGAATCTTAAAACATCTGCTTTTTTTTTTTTTTTTGTCCTGGCTATAGTTCAGTTTCCAATTCTGCATACACATTTTTTAGCACGTCATGTATCTTACATCCTTGTCATGTATCTTGCATCCTTTTTTGCATACATATATGAAACAATGTACATTTATCTCTCATAAACAGCTCTAGTTTTAATTACTTAAAATCTTCACACTCTATTTGAGGGAAGAGGAACAAATTGGAATTCTACCATTCTGAACTTGTAGGTTTTGTCGATAAAATAATAGGATCAATATGTAGTGCTTAACGCAAAACAGTGAAATTTCCTGCTTTTCTATCATTTCAACCTTTCATGACTTTCCAAGATTTAGTTGTATATTTGGCGCATGAAGAGAGAAAACTGTTGGATCCCTCTCAGAGGAAGCTGTGAGGAGAAATCGTGTAAGAAAATCATGGAAGCATGATATTGGTGGATAAGTTGCCTTCCCATTCTTCACAGAATATGCTGTAGGATCCTATAGTTACTTAATTCCAACATAACCTAAGCAAGAGAGATCGTCATCCTCTCCTCAACTTCCCTCTAATACCAAGAGGATTTCCAACTCTCTTTAAATGTATGTGGAATGTCCTTTACCAAGAGTTTTACCCAGTCTTCTTTCTCTGGATCTTCAAAATCCTAAGGCACGCGGACCGAGCTTCTCCGACAATTAGAATTATTCACAGTGGAGCTCAGCTATGCCCAGCAGAAGGTCCTGATCACAAGAAATACCAGTAGCTGATACAGGCTATAACACCTTTCTTATTTCCTAACTCTCTGCTAACACAAAAAATTGAAAATCTTTAATATAAAGAACTTCTGTTCCCCAATGACAACATCAATAAGGTGAAAATAAAAGATACACATTAGAAGAACGTACCTGCAACACATATAATCAACAAAGGATTGTATTAACTAATACTAATGCATAAGTAATTTCTATGAATTAATCAGTAAGAAGAAAAACAATCTAATAGAAAAATTTGTAAAAGATATTAACAAGAATTTCATGGAAAAGGAAATACATGAGGCCAGAAGAACTGGATGGTGCCCAGTTAGCATTTCTGAACATTTTGATCAAAGATTCTATAGAAGAATCCTGATCAAAAAGGGGGGAAACGCAGAACAGAATTTCAAATTCTCATGGAATCCAGACTTTCTGAAACCATGGAGACTAGATGAAACCCCAAGAAACACTACTCCCCTAAGAGTATCTTTAAACCTTAAACCAAAAATATTCCCTGAACTCTTCTCAAAACCAAACAATAGTTTAGCTTAACTAGTAAAGAATACCTGCCTTGAGCGTTGTGCTTTTTTAAGATGTATCTATATGGGATCAAATTGACAACAGCAACTCGAAAGATTAGGCAGGAACCTTAGAGAGGCAGTGAGTGTATGTTAGTGAGGGAAGAACAACTCAGAAAAGGAGAGTGAGAATGGTTGCACAAATGGAAGAATGTAATCAATGTCACTGAAACGTATATGTAGAAACTCGAATTGGTGTATGTTTTTGCTGTGTATATTGTCAACAACAAAATAAATAAATAAAATCATTAAAATAAATAAATAAAGCACGTATGAGAACGTTAAGGGTCAGAGTCTAAATTAACGGTGATGAAACAATGTATGTAGAAAGAGTGAGAATGGTGACACAGCGTGAAGTATGTAACCAACGTTACTGAACTGTTCTTGTAGATATTGTGAATGGATGTATGTTTGGTCATGTTTATTGCCACCAAAATGAAATAAAATATATATTTTTTTAATTCATCTTCAATGCCTTCTGCAGGCAGGGACCATAGCATCAAGGTATAGATTTTAGACTATGTGCTCTCAGTAACTCAAAGATCCCAAAAATATTGTTTTTTATAAAGATTGCTCTTAGCATTGTGGAGAGACAAGACTAGAAACAGAGATGTTTATAAGGGGACTATTGCAATACTCCAGATCTCTTAAGCTGGGTTCTCTAGAAAAGCAAAACTAGTGAAGTGTGTATATATAGAGAGAGAGATTTATCTCAAGGAAATGGCTCACATGGTTGTGGAGGCTGGCAAGTCCCAAAGTCCATGGGTCAGGCATCAGCTGGAGGCTTCTCCTGACTCACTTGGTTGCAGGGGCTAACCAACCCAGAACTGGCAGTTCAGGCAAACAAGTTGCTGGCTCACAGGATTGCAGAGCTAGTGAATCCCACAGTTGGCAGGTCAGAAGGCAAGGTGTTGGCTCAAGTCCCAAGAGCCAGAGGACAGATGATGATGAGCAGGAAACAGGGTCCAGAGCAAGCAAGCAAGCTTTGCCAGAGCCTCTATATATATATATATATACCCAAAAACAAAATACCAAATATATATCTATTGGGTGCAGGCCACACCCCTGGGGAAACTCTCCCGACTGGCCAATCACATCAGATCACATTACGGAGGTGATTACATTATATTACAAAATGGAAGATAATTACATCAGATCACAATAAAGGATACCAAAATCCATTGCATTCAAGTCAATTCCGACTCATAGTGACCCTACAGACAGAGTAGAACTGCCCCACAGGGTTTCCAAGGAGCAGCTGGTAGATTCAAACTGCCGTCCTTTTGGTTAGCACCAAGCTCTTAACCACTGAGCCACCAGGACTCCTAAAATGGAGGCTAGTCACACAGTATCAAAAATCATGGCCAAGCCAAACTGACACATAATATTAACTATCACACTAGAGAAGAAACAATTACTGTCTCATGTTGTGGACGTTGTGGCTGACTCCAACATCAATCCCAGCTCTGGAAAATTAGTCTAAGAATGTGGTCCCAATTCTCTGGCCAACTGGTACAGGAGTAAACGTGCGACCTATTTCTGGACAAAGAGACTAGAGGGGAAGTCTGCTGGAAGGCTTTTGGGAAAAGAAGCAATTCAACTAAAAAAAAAAAACCACAAGAGATTATTTCCATTTTTTCTGTAGACATTGTTAGTTCTGGATGACATGCCTGATTTTGCAACTAGTCTTAAGAGAAGCTAACACTGAGGATGGCAAAACAGGAAGACTGAAAGAACTCTGGGTTCTTAGTGACATCGCTGAATCAAACAATTCTGGATTCACTACTATGTGAAATAAAACTTTTCTTATTGATTAAACCACTTTGAATCAGAGTTTCCATTTTCTGTAGCTGAAAGCATCCTAATTAACATAGGTCAGAAATTTATTATCAGTGAAATTAGAAAGATGGAGAAAGCACCAAGAGACAGTTGGAAGGTAGAATCGATGGGACGTGAGACCTGATAGGATATTGAGAGTTAAGAAGATGGACAACTCTCAGGTTTCTGGCGTGGGCGAGAAATGCAAGATGACAAAATAGGTGAAGGAACAATTATGTCGAGAAAGAAGATTGGATCCACTTTTAATTCCTGTTGAAACTCCCAAGTGTAACTGAACAATTGGCAGTAAAAATACAGAAATAGAAGTCAAGATGAGATCAGGTCTGCAGAAGGCAACTGGGGCATCTGAATCTGTGGATATGGCCAGCTGCCCCAGAGAAAGGGAGAAAAGAATAGGCCTATGAGCAGAAGCTCAGGGCACACCAACAATTAAGAAATGAGAGATTTAAAGGAGACCAAAAACAGAAACCAAACAACTAGGAAGGAAATTAGATTACTGTAATTCTGTAAAAGACATCCAAAAAATAGGAAATGGTTAAGAGTATCAAATGCTCCTTAGTGGTCAAGATGCAGAAGGACCGAAGAGCATCTATTAAGATTGGTCAACTCCTGCATCTATGGTCAACTGATTTTCAGCAAGGTTGCCAAGTCCATTCAATGGGTAAAGAATAGTCTCTTCAACTGTTGGTTATGCAATGAGAAAAATGAAATATTACATTGGTGCCTCAATCTTCAACAAATAGTGCTGAGACAACCAGATCTCCACAGGCAAAAAAAATGAAGTTGGATCCATACCTCACACCATATACAAAAATTAACTCAAAATGGATCAATGGCTTAAATATAAGGACTAAAATCATAAAGTTCTTAGAGGAAAACATAGGGGTAAAGCTTCAGGACCTTGTTTTTGCAATGGATTCACTGAAAACACGAGCAAGAAGAGAAAACAGAGAAATTAGACTACATAATAATTTAAAACTTTTGTTCACTGAAAGACTTATCAAGAAAGTGAAAAGACAACATACGGGATGGGAGAAAATATTTGGGACCCAAATATCTGTTAGGGGTTTTGTATCCAGAATATATAAAGAACTCCTACAACTCAACAACAAAAAGACAAACAACCCAATTACAAATGGGCAAAGGACTGGAATAGCCATTTCTCCAAAGAAGATATACAAATGGCCAATAAACCAAAAACCAAACCCATTGCCATCAAGCAGATTCCAACTCATAGAGACCCTATACGGCAGAGTGGAACAGCCCAATAGGGTTTCCAAGGAGTGGCTGGTGGATTTGAACTGCCAAGCTCTCAGCCACTGCGCCACCACAGCTCCCAAATGGCCAATAGGCACATGAAAAATGCTCAAAATCATTATTAACTAGGGAAATGCAAATCAAAACCACAATGAGATACCATTTCACACCTACTAGAATGGTTACTACCAGAGCAAGCTTGGGAAGAATACGGAGTAATTGGAACCCTCGTGCATTGCTGGTGAAGAAGTAAAAATGGTACAGCTGCTGTGGAAAAGAGTTTGGTGGTTCCTCAAAGAGTTAAGCATGTAATTACCATACGACTCAGAAATTCTGCTTCTTTGTATATACCCAAAAGAACTGAAAGCAAGGACTCAAACAGACTTGTACACAAATGTTCACTATAGCATCATTCACAACAGCCAAAAGGTGGAAACAACCCATGTTCATCAACAGACGAATGGATAAACAAATTGTGATATACACATACATTGGATATATACATACATTCAGCCATAAAGAGAAGTTTTGATATATGCTATGACATGCATGAGCTTTGAAATCATGCTAAGTAAAATAAGTCAGACCCAAAAGGACAAATATTATATGATCCCACTTACATGAAATGTCTAGAATAGACAAATGCATAGAGACCAAAATTTATTAGTAGTTACCAAGGGCTCAGGGAACTAAGGAATAGGGAGTTACTGCTTAAGGGGTACTGAGTTTCTATTTGGAGTAATGAAAAACTTTTGGAAATAGATACTGGTGATAGTTGTACAACATGGTGGATGTAAGTAATGTCACTGAATTATGCACTTAAAATAACTCAAAATGAAAAACATTTGTTATATGTGTATATACATATAATCTATTGCCATTGAGTCGATTCTGACTCATAGCGACCCTATACGATGGAGTAGAACTGCCTCGAGGGTTTCCAAGTAGTGGATTCAAACTGCTGACCTTTTGGTTAGCAGCCAAGCTCTTAACCACTGTTCCACCAGGGCTCCTTATATACATATACATATACATATACATATACATATACATATACATATACATATACATATACATATACATATACATATACATATACATATACATATACATATACATATACATATACATATACATATACATATACATATACATATACATATACATATACATATACATATACATATACATATACATATACATATACATATACATATACATATACATATACATATACATATAATAAAAATAAAATAATTTTTTTTTTTTAATTTGGATTCCTTGACAAGAAAACCTCAGTGCAGTGTTGGGGGAGACAGTGGGGAAAGGGTGTGTTGGGGGAGAGGGTGTGTTGGGGGAGAGGGTGCGCAGGGGGAGTGTGTTTTGCAGGAGGGTATGTTTGGGGAGAGGGTGTGTTGGGGGAGAGGGTGTGTTGGGGGAGACAGTGCGTTAGAGTATCCATAACGGTAAAGGTTCGTCAGAGGGGAGGGGACCTCACAAAACCTAGAGACATAAGAAAATGGGATCTATTTTCCTTTCAAAACTTTATGCCAGCATTCAGAATTCAGGGTTAGGAGCCAGGTTGGTAGAAGAGGAGCGCCTCTGCCTCAGTTATCTCCCAGCTGCAGTTGTAACAATGTAAGCTCCACACCCAACTTGATCACAGGGGAAGAAATTCTCCCACTGCCCAGGACTGGCTTCTGGGAAGAATCTTCTTCCACCAATGCAATACCGGAAGATGGAAAAAGAAAGTGAGACTAATGAAACTACTTCTGGTAACTGTAATGGCCTCCTGAGAACATACTGTGTCCCACCAGCCGGGAACTCCGAGTTCTGGGAGTTGTGTGGAATACAATAGTGTCACCACGAATATGGCTAACTTTGGAGGAGTCAATGTGGGGTAGAAATAGTTTTAAAGAAACAACTAATCTGTCTTATAAAGCCACTACATATGTTTTCGTATTTTTATACTAATTTGATTACACATCCCCACTCCCTTGATCAATCACTACTTATACTTTATGATAAACTTGTACAAAACTAGTTAGTATAGAAATTAACTGATGGTTAGCTAATCCAGCCCTTCTCGGGCCACAGTAATACATTCTGAGGATGCTTTAACTCAATCTCCCAATACATTTGATTATCAATATCAGTATTATCATCAGACTTATTTGCGTGAGGTAATTGAATCTTACCAAAAGGCCAGCGTTACCACTACACTGTAGTACGGTGCTAGACGTAACCTCACATTACTGCAGTTTCACTCCATTATTAACAATTGGTCCAGTCCATCATCGTATCATACGACCAAAACGTCTCCCAGAGAGATGCTACTCTGGTTTACAGGCTTCCAGTCAACCCTGCCAGGTTCTAAATGCAGAGGAGGACTTGGCAAACATATAGCTCCACCCTTATGGACCTCTGGCATAATTGTGCTAAGAGATAATATTATTCTCTCCCTCTGAGCCTCTCTCTAGGCGCCAATGTAATACTGCATTTTCCTCATTGCATAGCCAATTCCTTCATTCCTTTATCTTCAGCTGCAATTTCTCCTTCTCTCCATTTGTCACTTATTTTTATCCAAACTTTTCCACCTTTGGATATAGGTTTGGCTACTGTGCTGGTCCTATTCGTCTAGCAAATGCCTCCCCCTCATTCCACTCCCATTCATGTAGGGTTAAGTAAATACAGAACTACTAGGCTATCTTAACCACTAGGCAATATAGCTGCATTCCCTGTCAACCTCGATTTTGCGAGACGGGGTAAAGGCACAATTTACCCATCAGACCCCTAATAGTCCAGTTTCCATCGCCCATCTGCCTGACCATATGACAAGCCACCCATGAGTTCACAAAAACCTAAACATAAAGAAAACCAGCACGCAACTGAGCCCACTGAGCAGATTTGATTTTCCCTTCTTCAGAGTGGTAGCCTTCGAAACAGGATACTGTCCATTCATCTTGGAACTGCCATCCATAAACCAAGCAGCTGTTTGTTGATCAGTAGAGAGCTGTTCATAGGGCACTGTACAGCTGGTATATACAACCGGCAGATCCTCCGGTAGTTTCCAAAGTCAGCCCTGGGGAAAAAGAGGCTACCTGCTCGTGAATATAATCAGCACGTCCTTGCATTTCTCTGGTAGCATGTTCCTGTATGAACCATTTCCAGTTTATTATGGAAGACTTCTGGGTACTACTTAGTAACGTGTTTCAGGTGAACTTCCAGGTTGGTCATAGATACCTATGCACAGGAGGGTAGGTAATGTGTCCTTTGGTGTGTGGATACTCCGTGTTAGGAACCCTCTCAGACCTCGCCCTATGCATCTCCTCTTTATGTTGGTCCTGATTTGTATCTGTGGTGAAATAATTTACTTTATGTGGCCTTTTGCCTTGGTTCTTTGGAAGAAAAGCTTGAGAGATTTTTCCCCCTAAGTCCTGAGGAGTTACCTTTGCCTGAGTTTTCCACCCCCACCCCACCTCCACCCCACCCCCAAGGTTTGTTACTTTTGTTTAGGTTGATTGACATTTCCTGGGTAAGCTGTAAACAACTTGGTTTTGATACTTTTCATCTGATCCTTGGTGGCAGCCTGCCCTGGATTGGTCAATAAAAAATGTAGCCTACTACACAAATGAAGTGTCTGTGGCCTACTCAGAAAGGATTGGTCAGTTTGTGGCCCTAGTGGGAGGGCCCTGCTTTGAAATTAATGAGGAGTTTGTATATATAAGCAGCCAACCCCACAAAGGTGTTTTGGAGACAGAAAGAATCAGAAAGAGTAGCAGCAGGAAGAAAGAAGAGAGAAGCAGAGAGAGAGGAGCCAAGGGACCTCCTAAAAGAGCTATATGTGTCAAGGCCTATAAACTGAAGACAGCAAAAGGCCCTGAAGGGGTCCAGTGGTAGAGCCAGAGACATCAGGCCCGAAAGGGGCTCTGCGACACAATCAGTGGTATCAGTCAACAAGGTCAAGAGGAGCCTGTCCTCAGGGAACACAGTTTTACCCTGTTCCTTTATAAACTGTTTAAATATAAGTATGGTCTGTGAGCTCTACATGGCTACTGCAATAGATTGTCAAACCCAGAAGAAAAGTACAGTACCATGGGAGGAATGGCTGGTGTCAGAATTGATAAAAAGGTTGGAGGGCGGAGGTATGTCTGACCTCCACCTCATGTAAATCTGTTTGGGGCTGATCCTGGTTACTATCCTGCCTGAAGCTAGACAGGTTCTGATGCTACTACTATTACTACCGTTTTACAGTATCCTTTATAATAAAACTGTAATCATAAGAATAGCACTTTCCTGAGTTCTGTGAGTTATCCTAACAGATTATCAAACCCAAGGGGGGAGTAGGAATTCCCAAGTTTGTAGTCCTGTGGTCCCCCAAGTTTGCAGCTGATGTCTCAAATCTTGGGCGTACTTGTGTGCCCTTTAATATGTGAAGTTTAGACCTAACTCCAGGTGGTTTGGATCAGAAGAAAAAGAACTTCATTTGCAGTTGATGTCAGATAAGAGTTGGTGTTGGAAGACACGCACATTGTACTCATACCTGTTCATCTTTCCTTTTGTCAAACCATGCTTTCACAGTGTGTCAGTGAGTCGGGGTCATTCTAACCATCCTGCTTCTAATGCCAACTGCATGGAACAAAAATGTCAAAATCATTTGCAAAATTTCCTTGATAAATCACCTTCAGTCAGAGTGCACACCATATACATATATATATATATGTATGTATGTATGTATGTATGTATATGTATATATATAAACTCACCGCCATCAAGCCAATTTCAACTCATAGAGACCCTATAGGACAGGGTAGAATTGCCCCATAGGGTTTCCAAGGCTGTAATATTTACAGAAGCAGACTGCCACTTCTTTCTCCTGTGGAGACTGTTAGGTTCTAACGCCAACATTTTGGCTAGCAGCTGAACACTCTAAGTACTGTGCAACCAGGACTGTGTGTGTGTGTATGTATATGCATATACATATATGTATGTGTCCTTTGCTGTCTAGTCCATTCTTACTCATAGTGACCCTATAGGATGTGGTAGAACTGCCCCATAGGGTTTCCAAGGAGTAGCTGGTGGATTCAAACTGCTGACCTTCTGGTTAGCAGCCATAGTTCTCACGCACTGCACCACCAGGGCTCCATATATATATATGGATATATATATTTATCAGGAAATTTTGTACATGATTTTGACATTCCTGTTCCCATGCAATGATTCTGGGACATAAATGATATAAACAGTTTTAAGCATCAGAATTGTGTATACTGAATCAAAGGTTCACATGTGACTGTCTAAAGATTGCAACAGGCTATAACACATTCCAATAGTTGGTGATAACCATCTTTTAAGAATAAAATGTTAGTTTATCATGAAACTAGGTATATTCAAGTTATAGAACCATATTTACTCTGTGATTGTTTTTTCTGTTTTGTTGTTAAAATATCATCTTTCAAGTAAAATGAAATTAATTGTATTGATGTCAACTATTCATGTAAAATGCATAGATGTTAACTTTTTCTTTTTAATCCTTAGTTGGCAAATTATAAAAGTTGATAACTTTATGTTGGTTCCCATGGAGTAAATTAACTTTACGATAGGTCCTAAGTCTATGATTCTGCATACAGACCAGGCGAGTCCTGAGAAAGCCAGAGTTTTCATGTCCACTGGGCAAAGTATATGGGGAGAGGAGGGCACCAGTTGGCTTTCTTCATAAGGCCATTTTCCCCAGAGAGTTTGCAAACAAGCACAAGATAAATAGGCAAATTCCCACAGAAATAAAACTGACCAAAGCTGACACAAGAAGAAATAGAAGATCTGTAGAGCTCCACCTAGAAAATAAATTAGACTGGTGATTAAAAACTTTCTCATAAGGAAAAGAAAATCCAGGTCAATATGGTTTAACTAGTGACTACTATCAAATATTTAAGGAAAAATAACAATAATATTACAAAAACTCTCCTAGAGTACTTAAAAACAGGAAATGTATCCCAACTAATTTTATGAAGCCAGAGTAATCTTGATAGCAAAGCTGACAAGAACATTACAAGAAACAAAAATTGCAGCCAATTTATGTCATGAACACAGAAGTGAAAAGCATTTTTTCAGACTAAATTTTGTAGTATATAAGAATGGATCACCCAAGTTTAGTTTATTCCAAGAATACAGGTTGGTCTAATATTCAAAAATAAACCCATGAATTCACCACACTAATAGAAGAAAGGTAAAAATAATATGGTCATTTCAATACTTGTGGAAGAAAAAATTCAATAAAATTTAACATCTTTTTATGATGAAAAGTCTTAATAAACTGGAAATAGAACAGAACTTCCCCTAATCTGATAAAGACTAGCTGCAAAATCTCAAAAATCATACTTAGTGAATAAATATTGAAAGCTTTTCATTCGAATTCTAGAACAAGATAAGGATGCACTCTATCACTACTAATATCAACATTGTACTGGTACCCTAAGCAGCATAATAAGGCAAGAAAAGAAAATAAAACTCTCATTAATCACAGAGTATATAAATCTGTTTTTAGAAAATCCAAAAGATTATACAAATAAATTATCATACTTAATAAATGTGCTTAAAAGTTTGTTGGATCATCTAAAGCACAATAAAAAAATGAATAGGTAAAAATATATAGACACACACGTAGGTGTTTATTTTTACATGACATAACTGAAACATCATTGTTTATCAATAAAAATTATTAAATAATGTAAAAACAAAAAAGTTTGCTGGAAATAAAGTCATGTAGAAATTCAATCGTATTTTTGTAAAATCAAGACAAATACATAAAAAACGAAACTTCAAAATAATCATTTACAATATCATCAAAAGTATTAAAGTCCAAGAAACAAATCTAATGAAAATTTAACAAGGTCTCTGCACAGAAAACTACAACGCATTGCTTTTTAGTCTAGAAAAATGAAAGGCCTAAATAAAGGGGAGATGCACTATGTTCATGAATTGGAAGACTTAATATTATAACTACGTCAATTCTTCCTAAATTGATCTATAGATTTAAGGCGGTCTCAGTCAAAATTACAGCAAGTTTTCTTATGGAAAGTAACAAGTTGATTCTAAATTTATATGGAATTGCAAAGAACCAAAAATAGCCAAGATAATCTGAAAGAAGAAAAAGTGAGAAGACTTAGCGTATATCTAGACTTATTATAAAGCAATTAACATAATGGATTTAAAAAAGGGTGTTTTTGGTAAATGCTAGAAAATAGGTGATTTTGCAACAGCATATACAACCAGAAAGTATATGTGTGATTAGGTATGTATGTATGCATTTATGTTTATATGTATATATATATATATGTGTGTGCACATATAGATGTAGGCATATATATGCATATATGTGTATGTGTGTCTTAGTTATAACAGAAATACCACAAATGGACGGTTTTAACATGCAGAAATTTATTCTTTCACAGCCTAGGAAGTTAGAAGTCCAAATTCAGGGTGATAGCTCTAGGGAAACACTTTCTCTTTCTGGTAGCTCTGGGGGAAAGTCCTTGTCATCAATCTTCCCCCGTTCTAGGAGCTTCTCAGAGCAAGGATCCCCATTCCAAAGGACGTGCTCTTCTTTCTTGGTGGTAGGAGATCCCTCTCCTCTCTGCTCAATTCTCTCTTTTATATCTCAAAAGAGATTTACTAAAAATACAACTTAATCCTGTAGATTGAGTCTTGCCTCATTTACTAAAAATACAACTTAATCCTGTAGATTGAGTCTTGCCTCGTTAACATAACTGCTTCTAATCCTGCCACATTAACATCATAGCAGTAGGATTTACAACACATAGGAAAATCACATCTGATCACAAAATACTGGGAGTCACGGCCTAACCAAGTTGACTTCACAATCCATAACAGTGTGCAAGCATGTATGTTCATATATATAATAAAGCTCATAGGGGGCACAGTTATGGGTACTTCTTAGACATAACCAGACACCTCACAGGATTGGATTTCTGGGTTTGAAGCCTTAGGAATGTATTCCTGCAGGACAGCTTGGTCAATGGGCATAATATAGTTCACAAAGTTTATTGTCTACATTTTAGTTTGGTAAGTAGTGTCTGGGGTCTTAAAACCTTGCAAGCACCCATTTAAGATACAACTATCAGTCTCATCTCAGCTGGAGTAAAACAGAAGGAAACCAAAAACTCAGAGCAGAAACTAGTCTATAGGACTAATAATCTACATGAACCATGGCCTCATCTGCCCTCAGACTAGAAGAACTAGATGGTACCTGGCTACCACTGATGACCATTCTGATCAGGGCCACAATAGATGGATCCCAATAAATGGGGAGAGAAATGTGGAATAGAAGTCAAATTTTTAAAAAGTCCAGACTTGCTGGACCATTTGAGACTAAAGGACCTCCCAAGATTATTGCCCTGAGATACTCCATAAATCTTGAACGAAAGATGCCCCTGAGGACACCTTTTAGCTAAATAACAGATTGGCTCATAAAATGAAGAATATTACCAGTGAGTACTTATTAAAAATGGCATGGTGGGGGATATCTGGCCTCCTCTAACTTCACACAGGGGAAGAAAAATCAAGACTAACAGTCCAAGGCTGATTCCTGTGAGGCTGAGGTCAGACACATCCCCACCCTTCAATCTTTTTGCCAGTTCTAACCACCAGCTATCCCTCCCATGGCAGTCTCTACTTCTCTGCTGGGTTTGATAACTCATCACACAGAACTCATGGACCATACTCACAGTTGTGGGGCTTATTAGGGAAGTAACAGGTTACAATTCTTTGATCAAAACAGCCTCTTCACAGCCCTGCCTGCAGGCACACCTCTCTCTGGCCTTTGGTCACTTGGCAAGGCCTCTGCTCTGCTCTGCTTGGGCAAGTGTTACAAAGAGCTTTAGCACTACCAATAATTGCCCAGAGGCACCCCACTCCACCAATAAACCTCGGCCCAAGTGCGCTTAGCTCTCTCGTTCCCTGGGTCAGCAAGCCTTGTTCCGCCAACATTTGCCCAAAGGCATCCCACTCCACCAGGAAGCCTTCTGCCCGGAGTCACTCAGCTCTCTTGCTCTGTGGGTCAGCACACCCACTCTAACAGCCTTGCGCCATGGACTGGAAAGCCTACATGCTGTCTCTTGCCAATGTCCTGATTCTGCTCCTGCCATTTCTCTGCAGCCATGTCTTGCCATCTTGTGAGGTCCTGGTGTTAACAGCTCTCTCTCTCTGTGTCTTCTGAATCTAGGAGGTCCTTAGCATAGGGACCCCAAATCCAAAGGGCATTCTCCCTTCCTGGTTCTTCATTCTCGGTGGCATGAGATCCCTCTGTCTCTCTGCTCACTTCTCTCTTTTATATCTCAGAATAGATTGACCAAGATACAACCTAATCTCATAGATTGAGTCCTGCCCCATTAACATAACTGCCTCTAATTCTGCCTCATTAACATCGAGAGGTAGGATTTACAACACGTAGGAAGATCACTCAAATAACAAAATGGTGGACCACCACACAATACTAGGAATTATGACCTAGGCAGATTGATACATATTTTGGGTGGACATGACTCAATTGATAACACATGGATAAAATAATAATCCAATGGAATAGAATAGAGGATCCAAAGCACAGACACATTTGCATGTACATTTGATCTGTGAAAAAGTGACACCACAGAGTAGTGGAGGGGGACAGTGTTTTCAGTTAGTGGTGCTGAGACAATTTGAAATCAATATGGAAAAAAAATTAAACAGCACCTATTGGACAATAAATGCAAAAATCAATTACAGGCTGTGGTGAAATTTGCTCCATTGTGTGGATTTTTGGCTTGGTTCTTTAGCAAAACAGACTGGGGGATTTTTTCCCCTAAGCCCTGAGGAGTTACATTTGCCCTAGTTCTACCAAACTTTCAGAGAAAAATTAACACTGCTACTACTAAAGGTATTTCAGAGCAGAGCAAAGGATGGAATACTCCCAAACTTGTTCTATGAATTCAGCATAACCCTGATACCAAAACCAGGTAAAGACACCACAAAAAAAGACAATTACAGACCAATATCCCTCATGAACTTAGATGCAAAAATCCTGAACAAAATTCTAGTCAGTAGAATTCAACAACATATAAAAAAATAATTCACCATGACCAAGTGGGACTCATACCAGGTATGCAGGGATGGTTCAACAGTAGAAAAATCAATGTAATCCATCACATAAACAAAACAAAAGACAAGAACCACACAATCTTATAAATTAGTACAGAAAAGACATTTGACAAACTCCAACACCCATTCACGATAAAAACTCTCAGCAAAATAGGAATTGAAGGAAAATTCCTCAACATAATAAAGGGCATTTATGCAAAGCCAACAGCCAACACCATCCTAAATGGAGAGAGACTGAAAGCATTACCCCTGAGAACGGGAACCAGACAAGGATGCCCTTTATCACCATTCTTATTCAACACTGCTGGAGGTCCTAGCCAGAGCAATCAGACTAGATAAAGAAATAAAGGGCATCCAAATTGGCAAAGAAGAAGTAAAGGTATCTCTGTTTGCAGATGATACTTAGGAATTAATCTAACCAGAGATGTAAAAAACCTATACAAAGAAAACTATGAGATACTACTGCAAGAAACCAAAAGAGACCTACGTAAGTGGGAAAATATACCTTGCTTGTGGATAGGAAGACTCAATATTGTAAAAATGTCCATTCTACCCAAGTGATTTGTAGACACAATGCAATCCCGATCCAAATACCAGTGACATTTTTTAATGAGATGGAGAAGTAAATGACCAACTTCATATGGAAGGGAAAGAGGCCCCGGATAAATAACGCATTACTGAAAAAGAAGAACAAAGTGGGAGGCCTCATACTACCTGATTTTACAACTTATTATACCACCACAGTAGTGAAAACAGCCTGGTACTGTTATAACAACAGATACATACACCAATGGAACAGAATGGAGAATCCAGACATAAATCCATCCACACATGAGCAACTGATATTTGACAAAGGCCCGAAGTCTGTTAAATGTGGAAAAGACAGTCTCTTTAACAAATGGTGCTGGCATAACTGGATATCCATCTGCAAAAAAATGAAGCAAGACTCATACCTCACACCACGTACAAAAACCAACTCAAAATGGATCAAAGACCTAAATATACAATCTAAACCGATAGAGATCATGGAAAGAAAAATAGGAACAATGCTAGGCAATGCATAAAGAGTATACAAAACATTACTAACAATGTACAAACAGCAGAAGAGAAATCAGATAACTGGGAGCTCCCGAAAGTCAAACACCTATGTTCATCCAAAGACTTCATCAAAGGAATAAAAAGATTACCTACAGATTGGGAAAAATTTTCAGCTATGACATTTCCAATCAGTGTCTGATCTCTAAAATCTACTTGATACTGCAAAAACTCAACAACAAAAAGACAAATAACCCAGTTAAAAAATGGGCAAAGGATATGAACAGGCTCTTTTCCAAAGAAGACATTCAGGCTGCTAACAGATACATGAGGAAATGCTCACAATCATTAGCTATTAGACAAATGCAAATCAAAACTACAGTGAGATTCCATCTCACCCCAACAAGGCTAGCATTAATACAAAAAACACAAAATAATCAATGTTGGAGAAGGTTGTGGAGAGACTGGAACACTTATACACTGCTGGTGGGAATGTAAAATGGTACAACCACTTTGGAAATCAATTTGGTGCTTCCTTAAAAAGCTAGAAATAGGACTACTATACAACCCAGCAATCCCACTCCTTGGAATATATCCTAGAGAAATAAGAGCCTTTACACAAACAGATATATGCACACTCATGTTCATTGCAGCACTGTTTACAATAACAAAAAGATGGAAGCAACCAAGGTGCCCATTAAGGGATGAATGGATAAATAAATTATGGAATATTTACACAATGGAATACTACACATCGATAAAGAACAGTGATGAATCTGTGAAACATTTCATAACATGGAGGAATCTGGAAGGTATTATACTGAGTGAAATTGCTCAAGTGCAAAAGGACAAATATTGTATGAGACCACTCTTGTAAGAACTCCAGATAAAGGTTAAACACACAAAAAAAAAATTCTTTCATGGTTACAAGGGTGGGGAGGGAGGGAGAGGGATAGTAAAAATAAATTTTTTTTATGTGAAGGGAAGGGCAACACACGACACAGGGATAGTCAGTACGACTGGACTAAACCAAAAGTAAAGAAGTTTCCTGAATACAACCAAATGCTTCAAAGGCAGAGTAGCAGAGCTGGGGGTCTCGGGGACCATGGTTTCAAGGGATATCTAGGTCAACTGGCATTACAAAATGTATTAAGAAAACGTTCTGCAACCCACTTTGGTGAGAGGCAAGCAGCCATCTAAGATGTATAAATTTGTCTCAACCTACCTGGAGCAAAGGAGAATGAAGGACAACAAAGACGTGGTAAAGATGAGCCCAAGAGACAGAAAAGGCCACATAAACCAGAGACTCCATCAGCCTGAAACCAGAACTAGATGGTGCCTGGCTACCACCCATCATTGCCCTGATAGGGAACACAACAGAGAATCCCTGATGGAACAGGAGAACAGTGGGATCCAGATGTCAATTTTTTGTAGAAAGACTAGGCTTAATGGTCTTACTGAGACCAGAGAGACCCTGACAGTCATGGTCTCTGGACCCTCTGATAGCCCAAGATTAGAACCATTCCCAAAGCCAACTCTACAGACAGGGATTGGCCTGGACTATACATTTTTTTTTTTATATAAGATAGACAACGATGCTGGTGAGCAGTGACCTTCGTGGCTCAAGTAGACGCTTGAGACTATATGGGCAACTCCTGTCTGGTAGCGAGAGGAGAAGGAAGAGCGGGACAGGAGCTGGTTGAATGGACATGGAGAACACAAGGTGGAGAGGAGGAATGTTCCGTCTCATTAAGAGGAGAGCAGCTGGGAGTACACAGCAAGGTGTGTATAACTTTTTGTATGAGAGACTGACTTGATTTGTAAACTTTCACCTAAAGCACAATAAATAAATTTTTAAAAATTATCCCAAAATATTTTATCTTTTTAGTTGGTATTGTAAATGGGATCTTTTCTTCTATTATGTCTTCTAATTGGTATATATATAATTAATTTCTGTACATATATATCTGTCTCATGGACCCACTATGAAGAATTTTATCTTGATGCAAAAGGAGTAGAAACAGCTGAACAAAGAGGGGAATGTTCTTCCTCTAAGGCAGAGAAAATGGAATCAGAGGCCCAACTCTGTTGCCAGCCTACCATACCAAGGAGAACCAACAATCAAAAACCAAACCCAGTGCTGTCAAGTCGATTCCGACTCATAGCGAACAAAGACATCCTATAATTAAAATGGCTTGAGGCCAAGACAGTACTACAGAAAAGGGAAAAACAGAATTGCCTGGGATAATGCTGCTGAGTGAATTGTCCAGCCAAGTCAGAGACCGAAATTTTCAAGGGACCCTCACTAGAGGAAAGAAATTCTAGGACAATGGTTCTCAAAATGTGGTCCCCAGGCCAGCAGCATCGGCATCACCTGGAAACTTGATAGAAATGCAAACTCTGGGATCCCACTCCTTTCCTACAGAAACAGAAGCTCCATGGGTAGGGTTCAGCAATGTGTTTTAATAAGCCCTCTTGGTGATTTTGATGCACACTAAAGTTAGAGAATCACTGATTTGAGAAAATTCCATGTTCCTGGATAGTTGGGATAACTCTGGAAAATGGGAATCTGAAACTGTTGGAAATGGACCAAACACCTTTATTCACAATGTTTTAAAAATTTGCTTACATGCATGTCTCTTCCTGCCATACCCCTGACTTCACTCTCCCTCCCACTGCATCACATACTTTACAGATCAGTGATTTTTAAGCAAAAGTGACCCAAATTTTCTTTTTAATGGAACTGAATTAAAATAGACTTTTTAAAACCCTCAAGAATACAATACAATAACAGCTAACAGGTACTGAGTGGTTGCTACAAGCCAGGCACTCTTCTAAGGGGTATCTGTCATGTTTATGAAAATCACATGTGATGATGAAAACCACCTGTGAGGACTTTACTATTATTATCAACATTTACAGATAAGGAAACTGAGACTCTGAGATATGACTAATTTTCCAAGGGTCAGGTGAATTTAGGGAGCCAGGATTCAAACTATCCCAGAACTTGGACATTTATCCAGTTTACTATAGAGATGTGGGGCACCTACGAAAACAATGACAGGTGAAAACCTTCCCAGCTCAGAGACCTCTGTGGTCACTGCACGGGGTGGAAAGGAGAACGGTTAAGGTAGGGTCATTGTGTTAGTTTTCTAGTCCCAATACAACAGAAATACCACAGTTCGATGGTTTCAACAGACAGAAGTTTATTCTCTCACAATCAAGTAGGCTAAAAAGACCTCTTGCCACCGAGTCGTTTCTGACTCATAGCAACCCTATAGAACAGAGCAGAACTGCCCCATATGGTTTCTGAGGAGACCCTGGTGCATTTGAACTGCTGCCTTTTTGGTTAGCAGCCACAGCTCTTAACCACTACGCCACCAGGGTTTCCTCTAGTACGCAAGAAGTCCAAATTCAGGGTGTCATCTCCAGGGGAAGGCTTTCTTTCTCTGTCGGCTCTGCAAGAAGGTTCTTGTCATCAATCTTCCCCTGGGCTTCTCGGAGCAAGGACACCAGGTCTCTTCTCCTGGCACTCCATGTATCTCTGATCGCTTCTCTTTTTTATATCTCAAAAGAGATTTGGTTTAAGAAGCAACCTGTCTCAGTCTTCTAGTGCTGCTGTAACAGAAATACCACAAGTGGATGGCTTTAACAAAAAGAAATTTATTCTCTCACCAGAGGAAGGTCTGTGTCATCAATCTTCCCTTGGTCTGGGAGCTTCTCTGTGCAGGAACCTAGGGTCCAAAGGACATGCTCTGCTTCTGGCAGTGCTTTCTTGGTATGAGGTCCCCATGTCTCTCTGCTTGCCTCTCTCTTTTATATCTCAAAAGAGATTGGCTTAAAACACTATCTAATCTTGTAGATATCATCAATATAACTGCCACTAATCCAGCTCATTAACATCATAGTGATAGGATTTACAACACATAGGGAAATCACATCAGATGACAGAATGGTAGGCAATCATAGAATACTAGGAATCATGACCTAGCCAAGTTGACAGATATTTTCAGGGGACACAACTCAATCCATGACACAACCTAATCTTGTAGATTGAGTCCTGCCTCATTAACATAACTGACGCTAATCCCATCTCATTAACATCATACAGATAGGATTTACAACACATAGGAAAATCACATCAGATGACAAAACGGTAGACAATCACACAATACTGGGAATCAGGGCCTAGCTGAGTTGACAGATTTTGGAGGGACACAATTCAATCCATGACAGTCACCTTTTCATAGGAGTCCTTCCTAACATTCATTCCTGATATGGTGGCTGCTCCTCTGCATTCCCACAGCTCCCTTGTGTGTCTTTATCAGACCACTTACCACATTGCACCATAATGGCCTGTGAGCTCCACCATCTATACCATAGAAGTGGGTTCATCTGTCTTTATCACTGTATCCCCAGTGCTTAGCCCAGGAACTCATACACATTCAATATTGCTGAAATTAATCCATAAAGGAATACACGAAAAAGAAAAAATGTTCCCTAGTCTGTTCCGTCACTGGTCTGTGAGTCCTCAGTCAATCATGTCTGGCACCAGGAGGTGAGTCACATACAAGGGACAGCAACTGGAGGTAAAAACTTACTCAGGTCCCCTGTCGCCTTCTCCAGTTGGAAAAAGGGTAGCTGAGAGTATGAGGCACACGGATCTGTGTTTGGGGATGGAGAATGGGAGCAAAGGGTAAGGATGGTGAAGAGAACAAGGGATAAGAGAGAAGGTAGGAAAAAACAGGTAGCAGGAAACATGTTATTAAGGAAGAAGAAAGAAATACAGGAAGAAGGACTGAAGACCAGAGAAAATACTAACGATTTCTGACTCAGGACCATAAATCTAATTTAAACAAGGATAATACTAGAAGATAATTTTAAAGGAAGCTTTTTTCTCCTCCTCCTTGTGGTTCTCCCCTCTGCCACATCTCCTCCTCCTCCCCCTCCCCTTCGCATCTTCCTCCTTCTCCTTCTTCTTTTTAATTTCCCTAAAACATAGAGACTCTGAAGTTAATGTTTTAGCCAGTGAGAAGTAACTGACATTTGGGGTGAGGGTAGACTTGGAAGGGCTTGTTATAATCAGGGAAATCCCAGTGGCATAGTGGTTAAGGGCTAAGGTTGTTAACCAAAAGGTCAGCAGTTCGAATCCACTGGGCACTCCTTGGAAACTATATGGGGCAGTTCTACTCTGTCCTGTAGGGTCGCTATAAGTCAGAACGGACTCAGTGGCAATGGGTTTGTTATAATCAGGTTTGCATTCTAAATGAAAATACTATAAAATATCTGAGATTTGGACATGAGTCAAGACTGATGCCATACACATCTGTTTGTACCAATAATACATACGGGAGGATTTGGCCAGTTGGCTTCCTTTTGAATAAGCACCTAAATATGGGAGCCCAGGAGCCCAAGAAAAGTCACCATTATCACAGGCCTGCCAGTCCCATCTACCCCTAAGGAGAATACCTCAACCACTGAGGCTGGAATATGCCAGATATGGGTTTTGTGGGTAATCTCTACTTCTTTGGCGCACCCCCAAAATTGGACTTTTTTCTTCTTTAATATCTTCATGTGGAAGATGCAAATTGAACAATCCATGTGGGTAAGTTATAAAGAGTTTGGACGAAATGTTTCCCCTTGCCCTTAATTCCTCTATTTTAAGAGCTACGTGAAAGGGGAAGGGTGACATGTTCCTCTGACACAATTCCTGAACCCTGACATTCCAAGCACAAAAGTGGTTGAAGTAGAATCAATCAGAACAATAAACATTCTTTTGAAACATCCTACAGTGTTTCGGCCCCTGCAGAAAAATAATTCACAGAACAAAGCCCTGAATTTACATGCTTTATTCCCCTCTCCTTTGCCATCACCTACAGCATAAAGTCCAAAATCACAGGCAAAATCAATGCCACTCTCTTTACTGGGTGAGTTGTTCCCCATCCTTGGAATCCCAGGTTTGGGAGAAGAGTTCTGTACCCCATACCATGAAGCTCATTTGTAGAACAGGAGCACAGCTGCCTCGGTTACCTCCGGGCTACTGCTAAAACCAACCTGAGTTCCATACACATTCCAGTCAAAACCAGCAAAATCTTCACGCTGCCAGGGATTGGAGTCTGGGGAGTGTCTTCCTCCACCAATGCAATGCTGAAAAATAAGAACAGGAAGTGATAATAATGAGAGATCTGCTGGTGAGGTCAATGACATATTAATGGCCAAATCCAGTGGAATCTTTGATTCTCATCCAACTTGGCATTGCCATATCCATTGATAATGTTGATCTCTTCCTCCCATAAAGCTCTCTCTTCCTTTAGTTTTAGTGCCTGTACCCAACATACATCCCATGCTCCAAAATTACTATTCAGTTTGCTGCTCCCTCAAATCATGCAACCTAAGTTGCACAGAGACCTCATAAACTTCTATACATCTCTCAAGACTCAGCTCAGAAGTTACCTTCCCGCAGTCACTGCTCCTGACACCCCCAGCAGAGACAGGTGCTCACTTAGCCCCTTACTTATATTTCCATCATACCTCAGATCTGTAAGATTATAAATGTGTTTGTGTGAATGTCTGTCCTGCTAGACACTGAACAAGGAGCATGTCATACTTGTGTTTCCTGCACCAGCACAGAGTGGGTGCTGACCACACACTTTAAAGAATGAATAGATGCAGGCAGGGACATATACATGACAAGCTTTGAGCGATAGTGGGAAGCAGCCTGAGGGGGATGGTTGTCACAGAGAGGAAGAATGCACAAACACCTGCCCCCTCCGTGTGTTTGTGGGCATGTATGTTGAGAAAAAAAAATTTTTTTATTTTTTATGTTGAGTGTGGATTGTATGTGCATGTGTGTGGGACACTCATCATTCTCCCATCACCATCCCTGGGTCCTCTCTGCCAGTGAAGCTGCCTCATCCTAACTGGAAAAAGGATAAGCCGATTGCTGAGGAAGGAAGGAAAGATGGGGCCTTCAGGGTCACCTGAAACAGCCCAGGACCATGCCTCAAACTGTTGATTTGTGGAAGGGCTAGTCCAAAGTGAGCATGCTTGCTCTTGACAACTTGGACTCTGGGCAGTCCAAGGGCTCCCTCCTCATTCTGTCCTTGGCCATGAGCCTGGAAAAAAACAAGAGTCTAAAGAGCTCTGGTCTAAAGGGGACATAAAGGCTTCTGCAAATGAGAGCCAAGTCTACCTGCCTTGGGAGTCAGTCTGCATGGTGACCTCTGACCAGAGAGTGCTTGGGGTGGAGAAGGAGTGAGGTTCTATCAGGGAGTCTCCAGGACTTTCCCAGTAACCACCCCCTCACCCCCACCCCCAAGGGGGGGCCAAGTCTTACTCTGAAAAGCTAATCCTTGGGGGAAGGAATGACAATACCTCTTATTTCTCATGCAATCTCAGCTCAAAGACATCCACAGAGTGTTTCTACAGACAAGCGTAACTCCAGCTCCAGGCCACTGAGTGTTTTACCCTAAAGGCCAAGTAGCTAGCAATGGTACTTTTGAAGCCCCAACCGTTGCATTTCTCAAAGTCACAGGATCTCCGTACCTGGACAATAGAGCCCACAGCTCTTGCCATTGAGACCCAGCAAGGAGCAAGGGAAGGTCATGCTCCTACACACATGCACACACTCCCATCACAATCCACACTCAACACACATGCTCACAAACACATGCTGACAAACTCAAATCTTACATGTGTGCCCTTGAGTCTCCACAAAGACTCATGCTCAGTGTTACATTCCATGACTCTTATCCCAGCACCCAGGGCATTGGCTGGTACCCTGGCTGTTTGTTATTAAACACCCTGAACTGGTCATATCCTGCAATGAACTCCTCTAAAAACAAGAGGCAGATAAGGGCACAGCATTCAAAGAAGATGCTGGAAATACCTCCCTATAGGCCAACCCAGGGAGTCCCTATGCCAAAGTTCAACATTGCAACCTGCCTTAGTGGAGCGCAGCACTCTGTGCCAGTGGCTGGTACATCTGCCCACAAACTTAAAAAAAGAAAAAGTTGTCATCTAGTAGATTCTGACTCATAGCAAACCCATGTGTGTCAGAATAGAACTGTGCTCTATAGGATTTTCAATGGCTGTGATCTTTTGGAAGTTGATCACCAAGCCTTTCTTCTGAGTCATCACTAGGTGGATTTGAACCACTAACCTTTCAGTTAGTAGCTGTCTTAAGCTGGGTTCTCTAGAGAAGCAAAGCCAATGAAGCGTAGAGAGAGAGATTTGTCTCAAGAAAATGGCTCACGTGGTTGTAGAGGCTGGCAAGTCCCACGTTTGTGGGTAAGACATCAGACTGGAGGCTTCTCCTGACTCATGTAAGCTTCAGGGGCTGATGAACCCACGATCGGCAGGTAAGCTGCTAGCTCAAGTCCCAAGAACTGGAGGTGAGATGATGATGAACTGAATGCAGGATCCAGACTGAAAGCCTTGCTGGAACATCCATTTACATACTGGAGGCAGACTACAGCCCCAGGGAAACTCCCTTTCAACTGATTGGCTATTCATAGAAGATCTCATCATGGAGCTGATTACATCATTACGTAACTGCCAAACTACAGCGTAACTGCCAAACCACTGAGAATCATGGCCCAGCCAAGATGACACACAACCTTAACCATCACAGTAGCTGAACACCTAACCATTTGTACCACCCAGGGACTCCAACTTAACCAAAAGAGAATCTTTTCCCAGCCCCAGAGACCAAAAGCTGGCCCTCAGAGAGGGGCCAATATCCGCCTGAGGCTTGTAAGAAGAAATTCAAGTACTCACCCCTAAACATTTCGAAGATCACAACTGTAGCAATTAGCAGGTGTACTCATTCTGTTCCTGTTTACATTTTTCTTGTTCTCCTTATCCTGAAATCTCAAATGGAAATAATAATAGCTTTGAATTTTATATCATAGGCTCAGCCCCTCTGAAGGATATTAGGTTGTCAACTTTAGATTCACATAAAATAAACTAATGGTTACCCCTCAAGATAGAAACAAAATTGTCTTACATTTTATTGGTTGTCCTGCCCTGTGCACATGAACCTGGCCTGGTCCTAACAAGTTACTGAGGGGCAGACAGTGAGGTTGTTAGGAGTAAAGAGCCTAGAGTCAAATTTCCTCAGTCTACATGCTGGCTCTCCTACATATGCCCTGTGATCCTGGGCAAGCATCTGAACTTTTCAACACTTCAGTTTCCTAATATGTAAAATGGGGTTAATAATAGTTTAGACCTCAAGAGTACTCGTGTGGATTAAATTAGACAATACTTGTAACCTTCAAAGAATAGATATAGGCTGTAGTCAGTGATAAATAACTGTTACCTATCATTATTGAATTTATCACCTTTGCTACTAAGAGTTCAGAAGAGCATTAAAGACTCACTCTGGCCAAGAGGTGAATAATAAGATGCAGTTTTCTGAGCTTCACCAAACTCATAGACCACAAGTATCACTGGGCCATTGTCAGTCCAACACTTTCCATTTCATATTTCACTGGGTATTTCTGCAAGGAAAAAAAATCATTGAGCAAGGACAATAGCTTTGAGTCTCCCAGGGACGCTGCCATTCCTAGAGAAAAAAACAATACTTTCTCAGTAAGTGATTATTATGGGTTAAATTGCGCAGTCCAAAATGATATGTTGAATTCTTAACCCACCGTAACGGTGAATGTGACCTTATTTAGAAATAGAGTATTTGAAAATGTTCTATGAGTTGGAATCGATGACAACGGGTTTGGTTTGATTTTGTCAGTTAACATGAGGTCATATGGGAGTAGGGTAGGTCCTAATCCAATACGACCGGTGTCCTTATAAGAGGGAAGACGGCCATGTGGAGACAAAGGCAGAAATTTGAGTTATGCTGCCACAAACCAGGGAATGCCTGAGATTGCCAGAAGATAAAAAAAAAAAAAAAAGATAGAAGAGATTAAAAAAAAAAAAAAGGGCGAGGGAGTGATCTTTTCCTAGAGCCTTCAGAGAGAGAGTGGCCCTGCCAACACATTCATTTCAGATTTCTAGCCTCCAGAACTGTGATAAAATAAACTTCTGTTCTTTTAAGCCACTCTGTATGTGGCAATTTGTTATGGTAGAGCTAGGAAACAAATGCACTGATATTATTTCACAACCAGTCAAAATAAGAACTCTTTTACCACTGAGTCACTCAGGAGCTGCACCTCTCCAACAGCCCAAACATATCTTTCCCTTCTCTTTCTTTTCTTCTCTCTTCTTCCCTTCCTTCTCCTCCTATTTGGAGTGTTGACAATCCCCAATAGGAGAACCACACCACATATTCTTAGGGTTTTGGAGTTTTCTGTTAATTTTTCTCCATTTAAAACAACTGCTGGCATTCTACTAGGTGCTGGAGAGGTTAAATGCATGACCAAGGGGTGTCAAGTGACCATGGAACGCAAGCTTCACATCATGAACTGGGTATTATCTAATCCAACAAATTATAAAACTGATTGTGAAAAGCAGCATTCCAATGTAAAATATTTAAAACCAATCCACAGCAAGTGAAGGAAATGGAAGGAAACGGCATGAGCAGGTGTCTCAGACTTCCATATTACTGTTTTACTTTTAAATGAATAATTTCTCTTGTAAGGATCAGCACAGAGCTGCTTCCTATGAGACAGAGGTTTAAGATGGCCCATATGTCCAATTTTTCCAAACTGCTGTACCACTCCATCATCTCTAACATCAACTACACTCCTCCCCCTCAGTATGCTCCCTTCCATCTTTGGATTCCGTAATTCACTGCAACATCTCACAGAACTCACAAACCATACTAAGGAAATATCTCACACAGTTGTGGAGGCTGACAAGTCCCAAATCCATGGGTCAGGTGTAGGCTTCTCCCAACCTATGTGGCTGCAGGGGCTGATGAACCCAAACCGGCAAATCAGACCACAGGCTACCCGCTGAAAAGGCTGCAGAAGCTGGCAAATCAAGTCAGACAATAGGCCACCAGCCCACAGGGCTGAAGAAGATGATGAATCCCAAAATTGGAAGGTCAGAGGACAAGCATCTGGTTAAAATCCCAAGATATGGAAGTTAGACAATTACGAACCAGATGCAGGATCCAGATGCAGAGAGAGAGCCCACCAGGGTACCCACATATATAACTTGGATGCAGGCCACACCCCAAGGAAGGGCATAACTTGCGTAAGGGTGGGACTTGAGTCATGCCCTCCTGCAAGGCTGTGACTCAAGATACACCCCACACAAATCCTGCCTCGTTAACATACAGAGGTTAGGATTTACAACACATAAAATGGAGGACAAGCATACAACACTGGGAATCATGACCTAGCCATGTTGACACATAACCCCAACCATCACAGGTTTCATATACCTTATTTGCGTAGCCCCACTCAATTATTGTGTGTAAGTCACAAAAACCGTGGATAGAAGGGCAATATTAAGTAATTTATTGTGCAGTAGCTTCCTACTGTTTTGCTTCCTCTTCCTCAATCTGCATCTACAGCTTCATGTGAAATAACTTTTGACCACTTAATGGAGAAGAAAAGGAGGGAAAACTGTGGTTTACAGTGGATCTGCATGATATGCTGGCCCTAAATGTAAGTAGACAGCCACAGTATTACAGCCGCAAGCAGAGGTAGCTTGAGAGGTAATCAAAACCCATTGCTGTAGAGTCGGTTTCGACTTATAGCGATCCTATAGGACAGAGCAGAGCTGCCTCATAGGGTTTCAAAGGAGCAGCTGGTGGATTCAAACTGACAGTCTTTTGGTTAGTAGCTAAGCTCTTAACCACTGAGCCACCAGGGCTCCTGAAAGGTAGTAATAAAGGAAAATTCTCCTTGAGAGTAACTTCAAGTGATTTATCTGGTTGCTCACTTTGTGAGAAAGAAGAGATGGCCTAAAACACAAATCTACACTGATTCATGAGCAGTAGTTGCCAGGTTGTCCCTTTAGAGAAGACCTTTGTTGGACCAAGACTGAAGGGTTGGCGACAAAAAGCTTTTGGGGGAAAGTACATGGATGGACCCCTAAGAATGAGCACAAAAAATGAAAATATTTGTCTCCCATGTAAATGCGCACCAAAGAGCATCTACTATGGAGGAAGCTTTCAATTACCAGGTAGGTGAGATGATGCATCCCTTGAATGTCACTCAGCATCTTTCTCCAACCACCTCAGGGCTTACTTAGTGGGCTCGTGTACAAAGTAACTATGGCATCAGGAGTCAGGATGTGCATAAACTCAATAATATGGCTTCTTTTCACCAAGCCTGATCTGGCTGTTGCCACTCCTGAGTGTCTAACCTGACAACATAGGTGGTCAATGTCGAGCTCTCGATGTGGCACTATTCCCTGGTTGTGGACCACTCAGCCACCTAGTGGCAGGTTGGATTACAGTGGGCCCTTTCTATAATGGAGGGAGTAATAACTGATCTTCATAAGGATTGATTCATATTCTTGTTATAAATTTGCTCTCCCTGGCCATAATGCTTCTGGCAGCACCACGATTCATTGACTTACAAAATACCTTATCCATCATCATGGTGTTCCACACAAACTTACCTCCAACCAGGCTCACACTTTATGGAATTCATCATCTTACGACATACTCCATCTCCCAGAATAAATGGTTTGATAGAAGGATGGAATAGGCTGTTAAAGACTCAGTTTTATGCTTTTGAGGTAAAAGTGATCTCCTACCAGACACAAAATACTTATGGTGTGACCTCCTCCACCAATAGCCTGAATGCACAAATCTGGGAATCAAGGGGATAAAAGTGAAATGGCTCCTATGACCATTACATCAAATAATCCACTGAAGGAATTTTTGTTTTGTATCCCCACAACCTTGAGCCCAATGGGTTGAAGGTCCTGGTGTGTCAGTGAGTTTGAAGGAATGCTTCTACCAGGAATACAGTTACGGTTCTACTAATTTAGAAGCTGAGACTACACCTTGGCCATCTGGGCCTTCTTGCATTAGCGAATCAATAGGCAAAGAAAGGATCACTGTACAGCTGAAGTGATTTATCGTGGTTTCCCAGGAAATTGCATGGCTGATACACAGTGGAGACAAGGAGGATAACTTTGTCTTGAGCCCTTGGCTAATAGTCCTGGTCAATGAAAAAGTGCAACAACCCAGTAAAGATGGGGCCACAACAGCTCAGTTCCACCATAAATGAAGAATTAGGTCATACTGCCAGTAAAAGAACCCTATCCAGTTGAGATGCTGGCAGAAGGTAAAGGGAAAAAAAGAAAAGTAATCAACTCAATTCACATGACTAGCTACAGAAGCAACAACTGCAGCAGTTACGTTTTATGTTAATTATTGCTTCCTTGATTCTTTTTCCCCTGCTACCTTATATGAACCGGAGCCCTAGTGGTGCAGTGGTTAAGCACTAGGCTGCTAACCAAAAGGTCAGTGGTTCAAACCCACTAGCTGCTCCATGGGAGAAAGATGTGACAGTCTGCTTCTGTAAAGATTTACAGTCTTGGACTGGGTGGAGGGGGGCAATATGGCAGAGTAGTCACACACTTCCAGTTGTCCCTGTTATAACAAAGACCAGAAAAAATTAATGAATCAATTATATATGACAATCTGGGAGCCCTGAACACCAAAAGCAAAGTTGAGCAATCAGGCTGAGTGGCAGGGGGAGGTAGAGACTGTTCAGAAGTAGCAAGGAGTTGCCAGACCTGACTTGTCAGGAACCGGTAACCTGCAGGTCGAATCAGCTGATGAGCTCGGTGAGGCAAACGGTGATGTTCAGGATGCATTTTCCACATCAGGAAAGACAGTGGTGGAGAGTCTACTCAACCCCCAAAAACCAGCTAGAAGCAATCCTCCATTGGCAAAAGATTAGTACATGCATCTAACCTACCACTCAGATAAAAAAAAAAACCCCTTTGGGAAGAACCTCTCTCCCTGCTCCCTCCCCGCTTGGCACTGGGTCCCAGGCTGGCTTCAGCAATTGCCAATAGCCACTTCCCCTGGGCTGGAAGTTGGGCCAATCATGAGCCCTGGGCCATTCTCCCAGCCTGGGAGAGGAAACAAATTAACAAACAGAAAGAAATAATCTGCCAGCTCCCCTAAGCTGGGAACTCAGGACAGGCACAGCTACCACTTTTGCCTACATGCAAGCATACAGGGTCTGCGGACTTGAATGCCTTTCACTCCTGCATAGACCTGTGTGGGCCCATTTCAACAGTGTAGTTCCTTATTAGCTCAGTACAACAGGCTATATACCTGAAGCCTAACTTCATTGTATCAGCAATATGGTGGAGTGGTAGGTTCATGACATTTGACGTGGCTGTGCCCATTAATTAGGGTCTTCACCTACCCACATCAGGGGCCTGAGGACTGGTGACTCCACTCACACCATTTAGCCACCTGCAGCAGGGGTCCAAGAATAAATGGTGCCTCCCAGTCCTTACAGCCAACAACACTGGTTGCCCATAATCCAACTGCAAAACCCACCCACCTATGTACTTTAGGGAACAGGGACACACTTTCCTCCAAGACACTTGGGGGCAGGCATCAACCCCTGCCTTGCTCAGTGCATGCCCCCTACTGCAGCCAGATACCTGAGCCTTCTCCAATCACCCCTGCCCATCTAGGACTGTAGGTGAGAGCCTGCACCACACACTTGGTGACCAACTACCTGAACACCTGAGCTAAATCCACAAGAAAAGTAAACAGACTCCTGGGCTCACATACCTAGTAACAAATCTAACCACCTGGTATTAGAACTTCAAAGGTGCCAATAATCAAACTGGCTTACAAGAGCAGCCTTTTTTGGGCATATCAAAACAAAACAAAACAAGAAGCTAGGACATAGTAAGCCAACATAAAATAAATAAATATAATAACTTATTGATGGCTTGGAGACAACAGTCAATATCAAATCACATGAAGAGGCAGACCATGATGGCTTCAGCAAGCTCCCAAAACAAAGAATCAAGAAATCTTCCAGAGGAAGTTAACTTCCTGGAATTACGGGAGGTAGAATACAAAAGATGAATACACAGAGCTCTTCGAGAGATCAGGAATGAGATAGGCAAAACACAGAACAAGCCAAGGAACACACAGACAAAGCAATAGAGGAAATTAAGATTATAGAAGAGCACAATAACAAATTTAACAGGCTGCGAGAGTCCACAGAGAAAAAGGAAACAAAAAGTCAGAAGATTAACAATAAAATTTCAGAATTAGACAACTCAATAGAAAGTCGCAGGAGCAGAACTGAGGCATTGGAAGTCAGAATCAGTAAGATTGAAGATAAAGCACTTGACACCAATTTATTTGAGGAAAAATCAAACAAAATAATTTTTCAAAATGAAGAAACACTGGGAATTATGTGAGACTCTAACAAGAGGAATAACCTAAGAGTGACTGGAGTACCAGAATGGGGCGGAGGGTGGGGGGAGGACAAGAGAAAATACAGAGAGAATTGTTGAGGTTTGTTGGCAGATAATTTCCCTGATATTGTGAAAGATGAGAAGATAGCTATCCAAGATGCTCATCAAACCCCGCACAAGGCAGGTCCCAAAAGAAAGTCAGCAAGACTTATTGTAATCAAACATGCCAAAACCAAACATAAAGAGAGAATTTTAAGAGCATCTAGGGAAAAAGTCATTTAAAAAGGAGAGTCAATAAGGCTGAGCTCAGACTACTCAGCAGAAACTATTCAGGCAAGAAGGCAATGGGATGACATATATAAAGCCTTGAAGGAAAAAAATTGCCAAGCAAGAATTATATATCCAGCAAAACTATCTCTTAAATATAATGCAGAAATTAGGTCACTTCCAGATAAACAGAAGTTTACAGAATTTGCAAAAACCAAACCAAAACTACAAGAAATACTAAAGGGAGTCCTCCAGTTAGAAAATCAATAATATGAGATAACAACCCAAGACTAGAAAATAGGACAGAGCAACCAGATATAAATCCAGATAGGGAAGTCACAAAAAATAAATCAAAGCTAAAATGCTGAAAATAGGGAAACAGAGATGTCAATATATAAAAGATGACAACATTAAAACAAAAAAGAGGGACTAAAAAAAGGTAGTCATAGATCTTTCACATGGAGAAGAACTCAAAGTGATATAAAGAAATAAAACATTGGTTTAAACTTAAAAAAATAAGGCTAAATATTAAGGTAACTGCAAAGGAAACCAACAATCCTACACATCAAAATAAAAAAAAAAAGAAAAACACAAAGACTCAGCAAATACAAAATCAACAACAATGAAAAACACAAAAAGAAAATACAGAAAAATGACTCAGCACCGAAAATCAAGTAGAACAAAAAAACTATCAACAACACACACAAAAAAAAGGACATCAGAATGACAACACTAAACTCACACCTATCAATAGTTATGCTGAATGTAAATGGACTAAACACACCAACAAATACAGAGTGGCAAAATGGGTAAAAAAAAAAAAAACACACGATCCATCTATATGCTGCCTACAAGAGACACGCCTTAGACTTAAAGGCACAAACAAACAAAAAAGGATGGGAAAAAATACCAAGCAAACAACAATGAAAAAAGAGCAGGAGTTGCCTGCTAATCTCTCACAAAATAGACTGTAAAGTAAAATCCACCACAAAGAATAAGGAAGGTCACTATATAATGAATAAAAGATCAGTACACCAGGAGAACGTAACTATAACTATAATAAATATTTACACACCCAAACACAGGGCTCCAAAATATGTAAAACAAACTCTAACATCATTGAAAAGAGAGATAGACAGCTCCACAATAATAGCAGGAAACTTCAACCCACCACTTTTGGTGAAGGACAGAACAACCAGAAAGAAGCTCAATAAAGATATGGAAAATCTAAATGCCACAATCAACCAATGTGATCTCGTAGATACACACAAAACACTCCACCCAATGGCAGCCAAGTATACTTTCTTTTCCAAACACATAGAACATTCTGCAGAATAGACCACGTTTTAGGCCACAAAGCAAGCCTTAACAGAATCCAAAACACCAAAGTATTACAAACCATCTTCTCTGAACATAAAGCCATAAAAGTACAAACCAATAACAGAAAAAGCAAGGAAAAAAGATCAAATACATGGAAACTGAACAACACCTTGCTCAAAAACTACTCAGTTATTGAAGGAATTAACGATGGAATAAAAAAAAATTCACAGGCGGAGCCAAAATGGCGGACTAGGCAGACGCTACCTCGGATCCCTCTTACAACAAAGACACGGAAAAACAAGTGAATCGATCACATACATAACAATCTACGAACCCTGAACAACAAACACAGATTTAGAGACGGAGAACGAACTAATACGGGGAAGCAGCGATTGTTTCCAGAGCCTGGAGCCAGCGTACCAGTCAGGTACGCCACAAGCACAGAGACCTGCTCCACCCCCCTGAACTAACCCCGGGAGGGGGACTAGCCGGTTCCACGGGCGGCGTGGGACGCAGCCGTTAGGAGAAGTCCCCGGGAGGCAGTGACTGATCTTGGAGCAGAAAGAGCAGCATCCGAGCCGGGGAACCGTCCCACAGGGATTTGGACTGCACGCAGGTACGCCATAAACACAGAGAGTTGCTCCACCCCCTGAACTAACCCCGGGAAGGTGACCATCCGGGTCGCGCGGGCGGCGTGGGACGCAGCCGGTAGGAGAAGTCCCCGGGAGGCAGCGACTGGTATTGGAGCGGGGAGAACAGCGTTCCAGCCGGGACACTCGGTCACGGCACAAGCACGGGGAGCTACTCCACCCATCTGAACTAACCCCGGGAGGGGGCCCACCTGGTTCACGGGGGCGGCACGGCCACGCGGCTGGAGGGACGAGAAGTCCCCGGGAGGCAGCGACTGATTTTGGAGTCGAGAGTGCATCGTCCCAGTAGGGGAGCCTTGACGCTGGGCGTGGGGCTGGAAGCGGAGGATCTGACCGTGACTCCAGCGGGCCAGACCCCCCGGGGGCAATCTCCACACAGACAGCACACATAGGCGACGCGCCCGCGGGAATCTCAGATATAATAGTCATTCCAAGCAAGACAAGCAACTCTGGCTATATTCTGAGGTGCTACTCTCCTATCTCTCTGTTCCCTCCCCCACCCTCCCCAGGCGGCTTCATTAACATCTGAATAGCCTGAGCCAGAGGGAGAACTCTGATAGGGATCTGACTGCAGTTTTTTTTTAGCGGATTTTCTGGAAAAACTAGTTTCCCAGTGATGGCTCGGAGACAACAATCCATATCAAACCACTTAAAGAAGCAGACCGTGACAGCTTCTCCAACTCCCCAAACAAAAGAATCAAAATCTTTCCCAAATGAAGATACAATTTTGGAATTATCAGATACAGAATATAAAAAACTAATTTACAGAATGCTTAATGATATCACAAATGAAATTAGGATATCTGCAGAAAAAGCCAAGGAACACACTGATAAAACTGTTGAAGAACTCAAAAAGATTATTCAAGAACATACTGGAAAAATTAATAAGTTGCAAGAATCCATAGAGAGACAACATGTAGAAATGCAAAAGATTAACAATAAAATAACAGAATTAGACAACACACTAGGAAGTCAGAGGAGCAGACTCGAGCAATTAGAATGCAGACTGGGACATCTGGAGGACCAGGGAATCAACACCAACATAGCTGAAAAAAAATCAGATAAAAGAATTAAAAAAAATGAAGAAACCCTAAGAATTATGTGGGACTCTATCAAGAAGGATAACCTGCGGGTGATTGGAGTCCCAGAACAGGGAGGGGGGACAGAAAACACAGAGAAAATAGTTGAAGAACTTCTGACAGAAAACTTCCCTGACATCATGAAAGACGAAAGGATATCTATCCAAGATGCTCATCGAACCCCATTTAAGATTGATCCAAAAAGAAAAACACCAAGACATATTATCATCAAACTCACCAAAACCAAAGATAAACAGAAAATTTTAAAAGCAGCCAGGGAGAAAAGAAAGGTTTCCTTCAAGGGAGAATCAATAAGAATATGTTCTGACTACTCAGCAGAAACCATGCAGGCAAGAAGGGAATGGGACGACATATACAGAACACTGAAGGAGAAAAACTGCCAACCAAGGATCATATATCCAGCAAAACTCTCTCTGAAATATGAAGGCGAAATTAAGATATTTACAGACAAACACAAGTTTAGAGAATTTGCAAAAACCAAACCAAAGCTACAAGAAATACTAAAGGATATTGTTTGGTCAGAGAACCAATAATATCAGATATCAGCACAACACAAGGTCACAAAACAGAACGTCCTGATATCAACTCAAATAGGGAAATCACAAAAACAAACAAATTAAGATTAATTAAAAAAAAAAATACACATAACAGGGAATCATGGAAGTCAATAGGTAAAAGATCACAATAATCAAAAAGAGGGACTAAATACAGGAGGCATTGAACTGCCATATGGAGAGTGATACAAGGCGATATAGAACAATACAAGTTAGGTTTTTACTTAGAAAAATAGGGGTATATAATGAGGTAACCACAAAAAGGTATAACAACTCTATAACTCAAGACAAAAACCAAGAAAAACGTAACGACTCAACTAACATAAAGTCAAACACTATGAAAGTGAGGATCTCACAATTTACTAAGAAAAACGCCTCAGCACAAAAAAGTATGTGGAAAAATGAAATTGTCAACAACACACATAAAAAGGCATCAAAATGACAGCACTAAAAACTTATTTATCTATAATTACCCTGAATGTAAATGGACTAAATGCACCAATAAAGAGACAGAGAGTCACAGACTGGATAAAGAAACACGATCCATCTATATGCTGCCTACAAGAGACACACCTTAGACTTAGAGACACAAACAAACTAAAACTCAAAGGATGGAAAAAAGTATATCAAGCAAACAATAAGCAAAAAAGAAGAGGAGTAGCAATATTAATTTCTGACAAAATAGACTTTAGACTTAAATCCACCACAAAGGATAAAGAAGGACACTATATAATGATAAAAGGGACAATTGATCAGGAAGACATAACCATATTAAATATTTACGCACCCAATGACAGGGCTGCAAGATATATAAATCAAATTTTAACAGAACTGAAAAGCGAGATAGATACCTCCACAATTATAGTAGGAGACTTCAACACACCCCTTTCGGAGAAGGACAGGACATCCAGTAAGAAGCTCAACAGAGACACGGAAGATCTAATTACAACAATCAACCAACTTGACCTCATTGACTTATACAGAACTCTCCACCCAACTGCTGCAAAATATACTTTTTTTTCTAGCGCACATGGAACATTCTCTAGAATAGACCACATATTAGGTCATAAAACAAACCTTTGCAGAGTCCAAAACATCGAAATATTACAAAGCATCTTCTCAGACCACAAGGCAATAAAACTAGAGATCAATAACAGAAGAACGAGGGAAAAGAAATCAAATACTTGGAAAATGAACAGTACCCTCCTGAAAAAAGACTGGGTTATAGAAGACATCAAGGAGGGAATAAGGAAATTCATAGAAAGCAACGAGAATGAAAATACTTCCTATCAAAACCTCTGGGACACAGCAAAAGCAGTGCTCAGAGGTCAATTTATATCAATAAATGCACACATACAAAAAGAAGAAAGAGCCAAAATCAGAGAACTGTCCCTACAACTTGAACAAATAGAAAGTGAGCAACAAAAGAATCCATCAGGCACCAGAAGAAAACAAATAATAAAAATTAGAGCTGAACTAAATGAATTAGAGAACAGAAAAACAATTGAAAGAATTAACAAAGCCAAAAGCTGGTTCTTTGAAAAAATTAACAAAATTGATAAACCATTGGCTAGACTGACTAAAGAAATACAGGAAAGGAAACAAATAACCCGAATAAGAAATGAGAAGGACCACATCACAACAGAACCAAATGAAATTAAAAGAATCATTTCAGATTATTATGAAAAATTGTACTCTAACAAATTTGAAAACCTAGAAGAAATGGATGAATTCCTTGAAAAACACTACCTACCTAAACTAACACATTCAGAAGCAGAACAACTAAATAGACCCATAACAAAAAAAGAGATTGAAACGGTAATCAAAAAACTCCCAACAAAAAAAAGTCCTGGCCCGGACGGCTTCACTGCAGAGTTCTACCAAATTTTCAGAGAAGAGTTAACACCACTACTACTAAAGGTATTCCAAAGCATAGAAAATGACGGAATACTACCCAACTCATTCTATGAAGCCACCATCTCCCTGATACCAAAACCAGGTAAAGACATTACAAAAAAAGAAAATTATAGACCTATATCCCTCATGAACATTGATGCAAAAATCCTCAACAAAATTCTAGCCAATAGAATCCAACAACACATCAAAAAAATAATTCACCCTGATCAAGTGGGATTTATACCAGGTATGCAAGGCTGGTTTAATATCAGAAAAACCATTAATGTAATCCATCACATAAATAAAACAAAAGACAAAAACCACATGATCTTATCAATTGATGCAGAAAAGGCATTTGACAAAGTCCAACACCCATTTATGATAAAAACTCTTACCAAAATAGGAATTGAAGGAAAATTCCTCAACATAATAAAGGGCATCTATGCAAAGCCAACAGCCAATATCACTCTAAATGGAGAGAACCTGAAAGCATTTCCCTTGAGAACGGGAACCAGACAAGGATGCCCTTTATCACCGCTCTTATTCAACATCGTGTTGGAAGTCTTAGCCAGGGCAATCAGGCTAGACAAAGAAATAAAAGGTATCCGGATTGGCAAGGAAGAAGTAAAGTTATCACTATTTGCAGATGACATGATTATATACACAGAAAACCCTAAGGAATCCTCCAGAAAACTACTGAAACTAATAGAAGAGTTTGGCAGAGTCTCAGGTTATAAAATAAACATACAAAAATCACTTGGATTCCTCTACATCAACAAAAAGAACACCGAAGAGGAAATAACCAAATCAATACCATTCACAGTAGCCCCCAAGAAGATAAGATACTTAGGAATAAATCTTACCAAGGATGTAAAAGACCTATACAAAGAAAACTACAAAGCTCTACTACAAGAAATTCAAAAGGACATACTTAAGTGGAAAAACATACCTTGCTCATGGATAGGAAGACTTAACATAGTAAAAATGTCTATTCTACCAAAAGCCATCTATACATTTAACGCACTTCCGATCCAAATTCCAATGTCATATTTTAAGGGGATAGAGAAACAAATCACCAATTTCATATGGAAGGGAAAGAAGCCCCGGATAAGCAAAGCACTACTGAAAAAGAAGAAGAAAGTGGGAGGCCTCACCTTACCTGACTTCAGAACCTATTATACAGCCACAGTAGTCAAAACAGCCTGGTATTGGTACAACAACAGACACATAGACCAATGGAACAGAATTGAGAACCCAGACATAGATCCATCCACGTATGAGCAGCTGATATTTGACAAAGGACCAGTGTCAATTAACTGGGGAAAAGACAGCCTTTTTAACAAATGGTGCTGGCATAACTGGATATCCATTTGCAAAAAAATGAAACAGGACCCATACCTCACACCATGCACAAAAACTAACTCCAAGTGGATCAAAGACCTAAACATAAAGACTAAAACGATAAAGATCATGGAAGAAAAAATTGGGACAACCCTAGGAGCCCTAATACAAGGTATAAACAGAATACAAAACATTACCAAAAATGATGAAGAGAAACCCGATAACTGGGAGCTCCTAAAAATCAAACACCTATGCTCATCTAAAGACTTCACCAAAAGAGTAAAAAGACCACCTACAGATTGGGAAAGAATTTTCAGCTATGACATCTCCGACCAGCGCCTGATCTCTAAAATCTACATGATTCTGTCAAAACTCAACCACAAAAAGACAAACAACCCAATCAAGAAGTGGGCAAAGGATATGAACACACATTTCTCTAAAGAAGATATTCAGGCAGCCAACAGATACATGAGAAAATGCTCTCGATCATTAGCCATTAGAGAAATGCAAATTAAAACTACGATGAGATTCCATCTCACACCATCAAAGCTGGCATTAATCCAAAAAACACAAAATAATAAATGTTGGAGAGGCTGCGGAGAGATTGGAACTCTCATACACTGCTGGTGGGAATGTAAAATGGTACAACCACTTTGGAAATCTATCTGGCGTTATCTTAAACAGTTAGAAATAGAACTACCATACAACCCAGAAATCCCACTCCTCGGAATATACCCTAGAGATACAAGAGCCTTCATACAAACAGATATATGCACACCCATGTTTATTGCAGCTCTGTTTACAATAGCAAAAAGTTGGAAGCAACCAAGGTGTCCATCAACGGATGAATGGGTAAATAAATTGTGGTATATTCACACAATGGAATACTACGCATCGATAAAGAACAGTGACGAATCTCTGAAACATTTCATAACATGGAGGAACCTGGAAGGCATTATGCTGAGCGAAATGAGTCAGAGGCAAAAGGACAAATATTGTATAAGACCACTATTATAAGATCTTGAGAAATAGTAAACCTGAGATGAACACATACTTTTGTGGTTACGAGGGGGGGAGGGAGGGAGGGTGGGAGAGGGTTTTTTTTATTGATTAATCAGTAGATAAGAACTGCTTTAGGTGAAGGGAAAGACAACACTCAATACATGGAAGGTCAGCTCAATTGGACTGGACCAAAAGCAAAGAAGTTTCCGGGATAAAATGAATGCTTCAAAGCTCAGCGGAGCAAGCGCGGGGGTCTGGGGAACATGGTTTGCGGGGACTTCTAAGTCAATTGGCAAAATAATTCTATTATGAAATCATTCTGCATCCCACTTTGAAATGTGGCGTCTGGGGTCTTAAATGCTAACAAGCAGCCATCTAAGATGCAGCAATTGGTCTCAACCCACCTGGAGCAAAGGAAAATGAAGAACACCAACCCCACATGACAACTAAGAGCCCAAGAGACAGAAAGGGCCACATGAACCAGAGACCTACATCATCCTGAGACCAGAAGAACTAGTTGGTGCCCGGCCACAATCGATGACTGCCCTGACAGGGAGCTCAGCAGAGGACCCCTGAGGGAGCAGGAGAGCAGTGGGATGCAGACCCCAAATTCTCATAAGAAGACCAAACTTAATGGTCTGACTGAGACTGGAGGAATCCCGGCGGTCATGCTCTCCAGACCTTCTGTTGACACAGGACAGGAACCATCCCTGAAGACAACTCATCAGACATGAAAGGGACTGGTCAGCGGGTGGGAGAGAGACGCTGATGAAGAGTGAGCTAATTAAATCAGGTGTACACTTGAGATTGTGTTGGCAACTCTTGTCTGGAGGGGGGATGGGAGGATAGAGAGAGAGGGAAGCCGGCAAAATTGTCAAGAAAGGAGAGACTGAAAGGGCTGACTCAAGACGGGGAGAGTAAGTGGGAGTAGGGAGTGAGATGTATGTAAACTTATATGTGACAGACTGATTGGATTTGTAAACGTTCACTTGAAGCTTAATAAAAGTTATTATAAAAAAAAAAAAAAATTCACAGAATCAAATGAGAATGAAAACACATCCTATCAGAACCTTTGGGACACAGCAAAAGCAGTGCTCAGAGGTCAATTTATAGCAATAAATGCACACATCCAAAAAGAAGAAAGGGCCAAAATCAAAACATTAACCCTACAACTCAAACAAATAGAAAGAGAACAGCAAAAGAAGCCTTTGGTCACCAGAAGAAAGTAAAGTTTAAAAATTAGAGCAGAATTAAATGAAATAGAGAATAGAAAAACAATTGAAAGCATTAACAAGACCAAAAGCTGGATTTTTGAAAAGATCAGCAAAATCAATAAATCACTGGCCAAACTGACAAAAAAAAAAAAAAAAACAGGAGAAGACACAAGTAACCAAAATGAGAAATGAGATGGGCAATATCACAAAATACTCAACTGAAAATAAAAGAATCATAATGGAATACTATGAAAAATTGTACTCTAACAAATTTGAAAACCTAGAGGAAATGGGTTAATTTCTAGAAACACACTACCTACCTAAACTAACACAAACAGAGGTAGAACAACTAAACAAACCTATAACAAAAGAAGAGATTGAAAAGGTAATTTAAAACTCCCAAAGGAAAAAAAAAAAAAGCCCAGGCCCTAACAATTTCACTAGAGAATTCAACCAAACTTTCAGAGAAGAATTAATTCCACTACTACTAAATGTATTTCAGAGCATAGAAAAGAATTGAATATTCCTAAACTTGTCCCATAAAGCTATCATAGCCCTGATACCAAAACCAGGTGAAGACACCACAAAAAAAAAGAAAATTACAGACCTATCCCTCATGAACATAGACGCAAAAATCCTCAACAAAATTCTAGCCAATAGAGAGGGGGGCCAAGATGGCTGACTAGGTAGACGCTACCTCGGATCCCTCTTGCAACAAAGACTTGGAAAAACAAGTGAATCGATCACATACATGACAATCTACGAACCCTGAACAACAAACACAGATTTAAAGAGTTGACCTGAGTGACAGAGACGGAGAACGAACAACTATGGGGAAGCAGCGACTGTTTTTGGAGCCTGGAGCCAGCGTCCCAGTCAGGTAACCTTGGCGCCAGGCTTAGGACTGGGCCCAGGGGAGCTGAACACAACATCTTGTGATGGCGCAAACACGGGGCACAGCCCTACCTCCCTGAACTGACCCCAGGAGTGGGCCCAGCTGGTCCGCGCGGGCTGCGCGGCGATGCAGCTGGTGGGAGGAGAAGTCCCCGGGAGGCAGCGACTGATTTTGGAGCCAGGAGTGCAGTGTCCCAGCCGGGGAACCTTGACGCTGGGCTTTGGACTGGGCACAGGGGAGCTGAACACGGCATCCGGTCACGGCGAAACACGGGCACAGCCCTACCCCCCTGAACTAACCCTGGGAGGGGGCCCAGCCGGTCCGCAGGGGCGGTGTGGTGACGCGGCTGGCGGGACGAGAAGTCCCTGTGAGGCAGCGACTGATTTTGGAGCCGGGAGTGCAGCGTCCCAGCAAGGGAACCTTGACACTGGGCTTTGGATTGGCAGCGGAGGATCTGACCGGGGCTTCAGCAGGCCAGACCCTCGGGGGCAATCTCTACACAGCCAGCACACATAGGCGAGACGCCCCTTGGGAATCTCAGATAAAACAGTCATCCCAAGCAAGATAAGCAACTTTGGCTATATTCCGGGGGGGGAACTCTCTCCTGTTTTTCTGAACCCTCCCCTCCCCTTCCAAGGTGGCTTCATTAACATTGGAATTTCCTGAGCCAGAGGGAGAATGGCTCTGGCTCCGCAGCTTTGCTTTTCCCTTTTTTTTTTTTTTTTTGATCTTTTCCTAACCCATTCTTCCGGCCTGAGAGAAGCAACCACAAAAAACCCAGGGACCAAAAATCCTTCCCTAATTGGACTAAAAACACAGAACCAGCTCCAGCCAAGCATATATGATCCATATCTCGGGCTTTCATCCCTACAGGGAACAAAGTGGCTGTTATAATACAAAGGCATTTCTGATAGGGATCTGACTGCATTTTTTTTTAGTGGATTTACTGGAAAAACAAGTTTCCCAGGTCTGATATCTCTGCTTATTCAACAGACCCTACCTGGCCCACAACAGGGAACTGAGGGTTGAAGCTCCCCCCAGACCACCTAGCTTCTTGCCTTAGGGGTCTAAGGAGGGTGACACTTACCAATCTGTAGAGGTACTTGCATTGGGGGCCTAAGGTACAGCTGCAGTGCCCTCCCACCAAGGTGCTCTAGGAATAGAGACACACCTACCTCACTGACACTGGGGGGAAGCCTGTCAGCATCCTGCCCCCCCTGGAGTGTGAACCCCAGCTGCTAAGAGAATCTGGTGCACACAACTATCACCACTACTTCTCGAGGTGGATAGGTGTTAGGGTGCAGCACACACTTGATGACCCCAAATCAGATTCTACTCAAGAATAGTGAATAGACTCAGGCATATATATCTGGCAACAGCCCAAACCAGCTGGTAATAGGTCATAAGTAAGTCAAGGGCTACAACAAACAAGACAGCACAATCTAGTAGCCCATCCACGTATATTGAAAAAAAAAAAAACAAGATAAGACTCAGTGAGCAAATATAGAATAAATCACTACAATATCTTAGTGATGGCTCAGAGACAGCAGTCGATATCAAACCACATAAAGAAGCAGACCATGACAGCTTCTACAACCCCCCAAACAAAAGAATCAAAATCTTTCCCAAATGAAGATACAATCCTGGAATTATCAGATACAGAATATAAAAAACTAATTTACAGAATGCTTCAAGACATCAGGGATGACCTCAGAAATGAAATAAGGCAAACTGCAGAAAAAGCCAAGGAACACACTGATAAAACAGTAGAAGAACTCAAAAAGATTATTCAAGAACATAGTGGAAAAATTAATAAGTTGCAAGAATCCACAGAGAGACAGCATGCAGAAATCCAAAAGATTAACAATAAAATTACAGAATTAGACAACGCAATAGGAAGTCAGAGGAGCAGACTCGAGCAATTAGAATGCAGACTGGGAAATCTGGAGGACCAGGGAATTAACACCAACATAGCTGAAAAAAAAATCAGATAAAAGAATTTAAAAAAATGAAGAAACCCTAAGAATCATGTGAGACTCTATCAAGAAGGATAACTTGCATGTGATTGGAGTCCCAGAACAGGGAGGGAGGACAGAAAACACAGAGAAAATAGTTGAAGATCTGCTGACAGAAAACTTCCCTGACATCATGAAAGACGAAAGGATATCTATCCAAGATGCTCATCGAACCCCATTTAAGATTGATCCAAAAAGAAAAACACCAAGACATATTATCATCAAACTTGCCAAAACCAAAGATAAAGAGAAAATTTTAAAAGCAGCCAGGGATAAAAGAAAGGTCTCCTTCAAGGGAGAATCAATAAGAATAAGTTCAGATTACTCAGCAGAAACCATGCAGGCAAGAAGGCAATGGGATGACATATAAAGAGCACTGAAGGAGAAAAACTGCCAGCCAAGGATCATATATCCAGCAAAACTCTCTCTCAAATATGAAGGCGAAATTAAGATATTTACAGATAAATAAAAGCTTAGAGAATTTGCAAAAACCAAACCAAAGCTACAAGAAATACTAAAGGAAATTGGTCAGAAAACCAATAATATCAGATACCAGCACAACACAAGGTCACAGAACAGAACATCCTGATATCAACTCAAATAGGGAAATCACAAAAACAAATTAAGATTAATTAAAAAAAAAAATGCTCAAAACAGGGAATTATTGAAGTCAATATGTAAAAGATCACAATAATCAAAAAGAGGGACTAAATACAGGTGGCATAGAACTGCCATATGGAGAGTGATACAAGGCGATATAGGACAATACAAGTTAGGTTTTTACTTAGAAAAATAGGGGTAAATATTAAGGTAACCACAAAGAGGTATAACAACTCCATAACTCAAAATAAAAACCAAGAAAAATGTAACGACTCAACAAACATAAAGTCAAATACTATGAAAATGAGGATCTCACAATTTACAAAGAAAAACGTCTCGGCACAAAAAAGTATGTGGAAAAATGAAATTGTCAACAACACACATAAAAAGGCATCAAAATGACAACACTAAACACTTACTTATCTATAATTACGCTCAATGTAAATGGACTAAATGCACCAATAAACAGAGAGTCTCGGACTGGATAAAGAAACACGGATCCGTCTATATGCTGCCTACAAGAGACACACCTTAGGCTTAGAGACACAAACAAACTAAAACTCAAAGGATGGAAAAAAATATATCAAGCAAACAATAAGCAAAAAAGCAGAGGAGTAGCAATATTAATTTCTGACAAAATAGACTTTAAAGTTAAATCCACCACAGAGGATAAAGAAGGATACTACATAATGATAAAAGGGACAATTGACCAGGAAGATATAACCATATTAAGTATTTATGCACCCAATGACAGGGCTGCAAGATACATAAATCAAATTTTAACAGAACTGAAAAGTGAGATAAACACCTCCACAATTAGGAGACTTCCAACACACCACTTTCGGAGAAGGACAGGACATCCAGTAAGCAGCTCAATAGAGACACAGAAGACCTAATTACAACAATCAACCAACTTGACCTCATTGACTTATACAGAACTCTCCACCCAACTGCTGCAAAGTGTACTTTTTTTTCCAGTGCACATGGAACATTCTCTAGAATAGACCACATATTAGGTCATAAAACAAACCTTTGCAGAGTCCAAAACATAGAAATATTACAAAGCATCTTCTCAGACCACAAGGCCATAAAAGTGGAAATCAATAACAGAAAAATTAGGGAAATGAAATCAAATACTTGGAAAATGAACAATACCCTCCTGGAAAAAGACTGGGTTATAGAAGACATCAAGGAGGGAATAAAGAAATTCATAGAATGCAACGAGAATGAAAATACTTCCTATCAAAACCTCTGGGACACAGCAAAAGCAGTGCTCAGAGGCCAATTTATATCGATAGATGCACACATACAAAAAGAAGAAAGAGCCAAAATCAGAGAACTGTCCCTACAACTTGAACAAATAGAAAGTGAGCAACAAAAGAATCCATCAGGCACCAGAAGAAAACAAATAATAAAAATTAGAGCTGAACTAAATGAATTAAAAAAAAAAAAAATGAATTAGAGAACAGAAAAACAATTGAAAGAATTAACAAAGCCAAAAGCTGGTTCTTCGAAAAAATTAACAAAATTGGTAAACCATTGGCTAGACTGACTACAGAAATACAGGAAAGGAAACAAATAACCCGAATAAGAAACGAGAAGGGCCACATCACAACAGACCCAACTGAAATTAAAAGAATCATACCAGATTATTACGAAAAATTGTTAGAAGAAATGGATGAATTCCTGGAAAAACACTACCTACCTAAACTAACACAATCAGAAGTAGAACAACTAAATAGACCCATAACAAAAAAAGAGATTGAAACGGTAATCAAAAAACTCCCAACAAAAAAAAAGCCCTGGCCCGGATGGCTATACTGCAGAGTTCTACCAAACTTTCAGAGAAGAGTTAACACCACTACTACTAAAGGTATTTCAAAGCATAGAAAATGACGGAATACTACCCAACTCATTCTATGAAGCCACCATCTCCCTGATACCAAAACCAGGTAAAGACATCACAAAAAAAGTAAATTACAGACCTATATCCCTCATGAACATAGATGCAAAAATCCTCAACAAAATTCTAGCCAATAGAGTCCAACAACACATCAAAAAAATAATCCACCACGACCACGTGGGATTTATACCAGGTATGCAAGGCTGGTTTAATATTAGAAAAACCATTAATGTAATCCACCATATAAATAAAACAAAAGACAAAAACCACATGATCTTATCAATTGATGCAGAAAAGGCATTTGACAAAGTCCATCACCCATTTATGATAAAAACTCTCACCAAAATAGGAATTGAAGGAAAATTCCTCAACATAATAAAGGGCATCTATGCAAAGCCAACAGCCAACATCACTCTAAATGAAGAGAGCCTGAAAGCATTTCCCTTGAGAACGGGAACCAGACACGGATGCCCTTTATCACCGCTCTTATTCAACATTGTGCTAGAGGTCCTAGCCAGAGCAATTAGGCTAGAAAAAGAAATAAAGGGCATCTGGATTGGCAAAGAGGAAGTAAAATTATCTCTATTTGCAGATAACATGATCTTATACACAGAAAACCCTAAGGAATCCTCCAGAAAACTACTGAAACTAATAGAAGAGTTTGGCAGAGTCTCAGGTTATAAGATAAACATACAAAAATCACTTGGATTCCTCTACATCAACAAAAAGAACATCGAAGAGGAAATAACCAAATAAATACCATTCACAGTAGCCCCCAAGAAGATAAAATACTTAGGAATAAATCTTACCAGGATGTAAAAGACCTGTACAAAGAAAACTACAAAGCTCTACTACAAGAAATTAAAAAGGACCTATTTAAGTGGAAAAACATACCTTGCTCATGGATAGGAAGACTTAACATAGTAAAAATGTCTATTCTACCAAAAGCCATCTGTACATACAATGCACTTCCGACCCAAATTCCAATGTCATTTTTTAAGGTGATAGAGAAACAAATCACCAATTTCATATGGAAGGGAAAGAAGCCTCGGCTAAGCAAAGCATTACTGAAAAAGAAGAAGTAAGTGGGAGGCCTCACTCTACCTGATTTCAGAACCTATTATACAGCCACAGTAGTCAAAACAGCCTGGTACTGGTACAACAACAGACACATAGACAAGTGGAACAGAATTGAGAACCCAGATATAAATCCATCCACATATGAGCAGCTGATATTTGACAAAGGCCCACTGTCAGTTAATTGGGGAAAAGATAGTCTTTTTAACAAATGGTGCTGGCATAACTGGATATCCATTTGCAAAAAAATGAAACAGGACCCATACCTCACACCAAGCACAAAAACTAACTCCCAGTGGATCAAAGACCTAAACATAAAGACTAAAACGATAAAGATCATGGAAGAAAAAATAGGGACAACCCTAGGAGCCCTAATACAAGGCATAAACAGAATCCAAAACATTACCAAAAATGACGAAGAGAAACCAGATAACTGGGAGCTCCTAAAAATCAAACACCTATGCTCATCTAAAGACTTCACCAAAAGAGTAAAAAGACCACCTACAGACTGGGAAAGAATTTTCAGCTATGACATCTCCGACCAGTGCCTGATCTCTAAAATCTACATGATTCTGTCAAAACTCAACCACAAAAAGACAAACAACCCAATCAAGAAGTGGGCAAAGGATATGAACACACACTTCACTAAAGAAGATATTCAGGCAGCCAACAGATACATGAGAAAATGCTCTCAATCATTAGCCATTAGAGAAATGCAAATTAAAACTACGATGAGATTCCATCTCACTCCAACAAGGCTGCCATTAATCCAAAAAACACAAAATAGTAAATGTTGGAGAGGCTGCGGAGAGATTGGAACTCTTATACACTGCTGGTGGGAATGTAAAATGGTACAACCACTTTGGAAGTCTATCTGGCGTTATCGTAAACAGTTAGAAATAGAACTACCATACAACCCAGAAATCCCACTCCTCGAAATATACCCTAGAGAAACAAGAGCCTTCACACAAACAGATATATGCACACCCATGTTTATTGCAGCTCTGTTTACAATAGCAAAAAGCTGGAAGCAACCAAGGTGTCCATCAACGGATGAATGGTTAAATAAATTGTGGTATATTCACACAATGGAATACTACGCATCGATAAAGAACAGTGACGAATCTGTGAAACATTTCATAACATGGAGGAACCTGGAAGGCATTATGCTGAGCAAAATTAGTCAGAGGCAAAAGGACAAATATTGTATAAGACCACTATTATAAGATCTTGAGAAATAGTATAAACTGAGAAGAACACATACTTTTGCGGTTACGAGGGGGGGAGGGAGGGAGGGTGGGAGAGGGTTTTTTACTGATTAATTAGTAGGTAAGAACTGCTTTAGGTGAAGGGAAGGACAACACTCAATACAGGGAAGGTCAGCTCAACTGGACTGGACCAAAAGCAAAGAAGTTTCCGGGATAAACTGAATGCTTCAAATATCAGCAGAGCAAGGGCGGGGGTTTGGGGACCATGGTTTAAGGGGACTTCTAAGTCAATTGGCAAAATAATTCTATTATGAATACATTCTGCATCCCACTTTGAAATGTGGCGTCTGGGGTCTTAAATGCTAACAAGCGGCCATCTAAGATGCATCAATTGGTCTCAACCCCCCTGGAGCAAAGGAGAATGAAGAACACCAAGGTCACACAACAACTAAGAGCCCAAGAGACAGAAAGGGCCACATGAACCAGAGACCTACATCATCCTGAGACCAGAAAAACTAGTTGGTGCCCGGCCACAATCGATGACTGCCCTGACAGGGAGCACAACAGAGAACCCCTGAGGGAGCAGGAGATCAGTGAGATGCAGACCCCAAATTCTCACAAAAAGACCATACTTAATGGTCTGACTGAGACTAGAGGAATCCCGGCGGTCATGGTCCCCAAACCTTCTGTTGGCCCAGGACGGGAACCATTCCCGAAGACAACTCATCAGACATGAAAAAGACTGGACAGTGGGTAGGAGAGAGATGCTGATGAAGAGTGAGCTAATTATATCAGGTGGCATCTCTTGTCTGGAGGGGGGATGGGAGGATAGAGAGAGTTGGAAGCTGGCAAAATTGTCACAAAAGGAGAGACTGGAAGGGCTGACTCATTAGGGGGAGAGCAAGTGGGAGTACGGAGTAAGGTGTATATAAACTTATATGTGACAGTCTGACTTGATTTGTAAACATTCACTTGAAGCTCAATAAAAGTTAATAAAAAAAAAAAATTCTAGCCAATAGAGTTCAACAACATATTAAAAAAAGAATTCACCATGACCAAGTGGGATTCATACCAGGTATGCAGGGATGATTCAACAGTAGAAAAACAATTAATGGAATCCATCATATAAATAAAATAAAAAACAAGAACCTCATGATCTTATCAATTGATGCTGAAAAGGCATTTGACAAACTTCAACACCCATTCATGATAAAAACCCTCAGCAAAAGAGGAAGAGAAGGGAAAATCCCCAAAATAATAAAGGGCATTTATACAAAGCCAACAGCCAACATGATCCTAAATGGAGAGAGTCTGAAAGCACTCCCCTTGAGAACAGGAACCAGACAAGGCTGCCCTTTATCACCACTCTTCTTCAACATTGTGCTGGAGGTCCTAGCCAGAACAATAAGGCTAGAAAGAAATAAAGGGCATCAAAATTGGTAAGGAAGTAGTAAAATTATCACCATTTGCAGATGATTTGATCTTATACACGGAAAACCCTGAAGAATCCACAAGAAAACTACTGAAACTAATAGAAGAGTTCAGCAGACTGTCAGGATATGAGATAAACATACAAAGAGGATACAAGATAAACATACAAAAATCAGTTGGATTCCTCTGCACCAACAAAGAGAACTTCAAAGAGGGGATCACCAAATCAATACCATTTACAATAGCCCCCAAGAAGATAAAATACTTAGGAATAAATCTAACCGGAGACGTAAAAGACCTATACAAAGAAAACTAAAAGGCACTACTGCAAGAAACCAAGAGACCTACGTAAGTGGAAAAACATAGCTTGCTCATGGATAGGAAGGTTCAACATTGTGAAATTGTCTATTCTACCCAAAGCAATACATGGATACAATGCAAACCTGATCGAAATTCCAATGGCATTTTTTTTATTGTGCTTTAAGTGAAAGTTGATAAATCAAGTCAGTCTCATACAAAAATTTATATACACCTTGCTACGTACTCCTGGGAGTTCTGGTGGTGTAGCGGTTAAGTGCAACGGCTGCAAGCCAAAGGGTCGGCAGTTCAAATCCACCAGGCACTCCTTGGAAACTCTATGGGGCAGTTCTACTCAGTCCTATAGGGTCGCTATGAGTCAGAATCGCCTCGACGGCAACGGGTTTGGTTTTGGTTTATGTACTCCTAGTTGCTCTCCCCATAATGACACAGCACGCTCCTCTCCAACCTGTATTCCCAGTGTTCATTCAGCCAGGTTCTGTCCCCCTCCGCCTTCTCATCTCGCCTCCAGGCAGGAGCTGCCCACATAGTCTCATGTGTCTACCTGAGCCAAGAAGCTCACTCCTTAGCAGTATCATTTTCTATCCTATATTCCAGTCCAAACCCTGTCTGAAGAGTTGGCTTTCAGAATGGTTCCAGTCTTGGACAAACAGAAGGTCTGGGAACCATGACCTTCAGAGTCCTTCTAGTCTCCGTCAGACCATTAAGAGTGGTCTTTTTACAAGAATTTGAGGTCTGCATCCCACTGCTCTCTTGCTCCATCAGGGAATCTCTGTTGTGTTCCCTGTCAGGGCAGTCATCGGTTATAACCAGGCACCGTCTGGTTCTTCTGGCCTCAGGCTGGTGTAGTCTCTGATTTATCTGACCCTTTCTGTCTCTTGGGCTCATAATTACCTTGTGTTTTGGTATTGTTCATTCTCCTTTGCTCCAGGTGGGTTGAGACCACTTGGTGCATTTTGGATGGCCGCTTGCTAGCGTTTAAGACCCCAGACACCACTCACCAAAGTGGCACGCAGAATGTTTTCATAATAGATCTTAATATGCCAATTGACCTAGATGAGCCCTGAAACCATGGTCCCCAGACCCCCGCACCTGCTACTCTGGCGTTCAAAGCATTTGGTTTATTCAGGAAACTTCTTTGCTTTCGGTTTAGTCCAGCTGTGCTGACCTCTCCAGTATTGTGTATTGTCTTTCCCTTCACCTAAAATAGTTCTCGTCTACTATTTAATTAGTGAATATTGCTCTCCTTCCTTCCCTCCCCACCCTCAGAACCATCAAAGAATATTTTCTTCTGTGTTTAAACAACTTCTTGAGTTCTTATAATAGTGGTCTCATACAACATTTGTCCTTTTGCAACTGACTAATTTCACTCAGCATAACGCCTTCCAGATTTCTCCATGTTATAGAATGTTTCCCGGATTCATCACTGTTCTTTATCTATGTATAGTATTCCATTGTGTGAATATACCATAATTTATTTATCCATTCTTCCCTTAACGGGCACTTCAGTTCTTCCATCTTTTTGCTATTGTAAACAGTGCTGCAATGAACACGGGTATGCATATATCTGTTCGTGTAAACACTCTTAATTCTCTACGATATATTCCAAAGAGTGGGACTGATAGATCATATGGTAGTACTATTTTTTCTAGCTTTTTAAAGAAGCACCAAATCGATTTCCAAAGTGATTGTGCCATTTTACATTCCCACTAGCAAGGTATAAGTGTTCCAGTCTCTCCACAACCTCTCCAACATTTATTATTTTGTGTTTTTTGTATTAATGCCAGCCTTGTTGGAGTGAGATGGTATCTCATTGCAGTTTTGATTTGCATTTCTGTAATGGCTAATGATCATGAGCATTTCCTTATGTGTCTCTTAGCTGCCTGAATGCCTTGTTTGGTGAAGTGTCTGTTCATATCCTTTGCCCATTTTTTAGTTGGGTTATTTGTCTTTTTGTTGTTGTGTTTTTGTAGTATCATGTAGATTTTAGAGACCAGATGCTGATCGGAAATGTCATAGCTAAAAACTTTTTCCCAATCCATAGGTAATCTTTTTACTTTTTTGGTGAAGTCATTGGATGAGCATAGGTGTCTCATTTTTAGCAGCTCCCAGTTATCTAGTTTCTCTTCTGGCGTTTGTGCATTGTTAGTAATGTTTCATATACTGTTTATGCAATGCATCAGGGCTCCTAGCATTGTCCCTATTTTTTTTTTCCATGATCTTTATAGTTTTAGATTTTATATTTAGGTCTTTGATCCATTTGGAATTAGTTTTTTTGCATGCTGTGAGGTATGGGTCTTCTTTCATTTTTTTGCAGATTGATATCCACTTATGCCAGCACCACTTGTTAAAGAGTCTGTCTTTTCCCCATTTAACAGACTTTAGGCCTTTGTTAATATCAGCTACTCTTATATGGTTGCATTTATGCCTGGATTCTCAATTCTGTTCCATTGGTCTATATATCTGTTGTTGTCCCAGTACCAGGCTGTTTTGCCTACTATGGCGGTATAATAAGTTCTAAAATCAGGTAGTGTGAGGCCTCCCACTTTGTTCTTCTTTTTCAGTAATGGTTTACTTATCTGGGTCCTCTTTCCCTTCCATATGAAGTTGGTGATTTGTTTCTCCATCTCATTAAAAAATGTCCTTGGACTTTGGATCAGAATTGCTTTGTATCTATGGATCACGTTGGATAGAACAGACATTTTTACAATGTTGAGTCTTCTTATCCATGAGCAAGGTATGTTTTTCCACTGATGTAGTCTCTTTGCTTCTTGCAGTACTGTCTTGTAGTTTTCTTTGTACAGGCCTTTTACATCTCTGGTTAGAGTTATTCTTAAGTATTTTATCTTTTGGGGGGCTACTGTAAATGGTATTGATTTGGTAATTTCCTCTATGATGTTCTTTTTCTTGGTGTAGAGGAATCCAACTGATTTTTGTATGTTTATCTTGTATCTTGATAGTCTGCTGAGCTCTTTCATTAGTTTCAGAGGTTTTCTTGAGGATTCTGTGGGGTTTTCTGTGTATAAGATCATGTCATCTGCAAATAGAGATACTTTTACATCTTCCCTACCAATCTGGATGCCCTTTATTTCTTTCTAGGCTTATTGCTCTGGCTAAGACCTCCAGCACAATGTTGAATAAGAGTGGTGATAAAGGGCATCCTTGTCTGATTCCTGTTCTCAAGGGGAATGCTTTCAGGCTTTTTCCATTTACGATCATGTTGGCTGTTAGTTTTGTATAAATGTCCTTTATTATGTTCAGGAATTTCCCTTCTCTTCCTCTTTTGCTGAGAGTTTTTATCATGAATGGGTGTTGAAGTTTCTCAAATGCCTTTTCAGCATCGATTGATAAGACCATGAGGTTCTTGTTTTTTATTTTATTTATATGATGGATTCCATTAATTGTTTTTCTACTGTTGAATCATCCCTGCATACCTGGTATGAATCCCACTTGGTCATGGCGAATTCTTTTTTTGATATGTTGTTGAATTCTTTTGGCTAGAATTTTGTTCAGGATTTTTGCATCTAAGTTCATGAGGGATATAGGTCTGTAATTTTCTTTTTTTGTGGTGTCTTTACCTGGTTTTGGTATTGGGGATATGCTGCCTTCATAGAATGAGTTTGGGAATATTCCACCCTTTTCCATGCTCTGAAATGCCTTTAGCAGTAGTGATGTTAACTCTTCTCTGAAAGTTTGATAGAACTGTCCAGTGAATCCTTCAGGGCCAAGGTTTTTTTGTTGGGAGTTTTTTAATTCTTTTCAATTGCTTCTTTTGTTATGGGTTTATTTAATTGTTCTACCTCTGTTTGTGTTAATTCAGGTAGGCAGTGTGTTTCTAAAAATTTACCCATTTCCTCTAGGTTTTCAAATTTGTTAGAGTACAATTTTTCATAGTAATCTTATATGATTCTTTTAATTTCACTTGGATCTGTTGCAATATCACTCATCTCATTTCTTATTCCCCCACCTGTCTGTTAGTTTGTCGTACTGTGGGGGCTTGTGTGTTTCTGTGATGCTGGAAGCTATGCCACCAGTATTCAGATACCAGCAGGGTCACCCGTGGAGGACAGGTTTCAGCTGAGCTTCCAGACTAAGACAGACTAGGAAGAAGGACAAGGCAGTCTACTTCTGAAAAGCATTAGCCAGTGAAAACCTTATGAATAACAGCAGAACATTGTCTGATATAGTGCTGGAAGATGAGCCCCCCCAGGTTGGAAAGCACTCAAAAGATGACTGGGGAAGAGCTGCCTCCTCAAAGTAGAGTCGACCTTAATGACATGGATGGAGTAAAGCTTCCGGGACCTTCATTTGCTGATGTGGCATGACTCAAAATGAGAAGAAACAACTGCAAACATCCATTAATAATCAGAACCTGGAATGTACGAAGTATGAATCTAGGAAAATTGGAAATCATCAAAAATGATATGGAACACATAAACATCGATATCCTAGGCATTAGTGAGCTGAAATGGACTGGTATTGGCCATTTTGAATTGGACAATCATATAATCTACTATGCTGGGAATGACAACTTGAAGAGGAATGGTGTTGCATTCATCATCAAAAACAATGTTTCAAAATCTATCCTGAAGTACAACACTGTCAGTGATAGGATAATATCCATATGCCTACAAGGAAGACCAGTTAATGTGACTATTATTCAAATTTGTGCACCAACCACTAGGGCCAAAGATGAAGAAATAGAAGATTTCTATCAGCTGCTACAGTCTGAAATTGATCAAACATGCAATCAAGATGCATTGATAATTACTGGCGATTGGAATGCAAAAGTTGGAAACAAAGAAGGATCAGTACTTGGAAAATATGGCCTCGGTGATAGCAACAATGCTGGAGATCGAATGATCAATTTTGCAAGACCAACGACTTCTTCATTGCAAATACCTTCTTTCACCAACATAAATGGCGACTATACACATGGTCCTCACCAGATGGAATACGCAGGAATCAAATTGACTACATCTGTGGAAAGAGATGACGGAAAAGCTCAATACCATCAGTCAGAACAAGGCCAGGGGCTGACTGTGGAACAAACCATCAATTGGCCATATGCAAGTTCAAGCTGAAACTGAAGAAAATCAGAGCAAGTCCACGAGAGCCAAAATATGACCTTGAGTATATCCCATGTGAATTTAGAGACCATCTCAAGAATAGATTTGATGCATTGAACACTAGTGACCACAGACCAGACAAGTTGTGGAATGACATCAAGGACATCATCCATGAAGAAAGCAAGAGGTCTCTGAAAAGACAGGAAAGAAAGAAAAGACCAAGATGGATGTCAGAGGAGACTCTGAAACTTGCTTTTGAGCATCGAGCAGCTAAACCAAAAGGAAGAATTGTTGAAGTAAAAGAACTGAACAGAAGATTTCAAAGGGCCTCTCAAGAAGACAAAGTAAAGTATTATAATGACATGTGCAAAGAGCTGGAGATGGAAAACCAGAAGGGAAGAACACGCTCAGCGTTTCTCAAGCTGAAAGAACTGAAGAAAAAATTCAAGCCTCGAGTTGCAATAGTGAAGGATTCCATGGGGAAATATTAAATGATGCAGGAAGCATGAAAAGAAGATGAAAGGAATACACAGAGTCATTATACCAAAAAGAATTAGTCGATATTCAACCATTTCAAGAGATGGCATATGATCAGGAACCGATGGTACTGAAGAAAGAAGTCCAAGCTGCTCTGAAGGCATTAGCCAAAAACAAGGCTCCAGGAATGGATGGAATATCAACTGAGATGTTTCAAGAAACAGATGCAGCGCTGGAGGCGCTCACTCGTCTATGCCAAGAAATATGGAAGACAGCTTCCTGGCCAACCGACTGAAAGACATCCGTATTTATGCCTATTCCCAAGAAAGGTGATCCAACTGAAGGTGAAAATTATAGAACAATATCATTAATATCACACGCAAGCAAAATTTTGCTGAAGATCGTTCAAAAATGGCTGCAGCAGTATATCGACAGGGAACCGCCAGAAATTCAGGCTGGTTTCAGAAGAGGACGTGGAACCAGGGATATCATTGCTGATGTCAGAAGGATCCTGGCTGAAAGCAGAGAATACCACAAGGATGTTTACCTGTGTTTTATTGACTATGCAAAGGCATTCGACTGTGTGCTCATAACAAACTATGTATAACACTGTGAAGAATGGGAATTCCAGAACACTTAATTGTGCTCATGAGGAACCTTTACACGGAACAAAAGGCATTTGTTCAGACAGAACAAGGGGATACTGATTGGTTTAAAGTCAGGAAAGGTGTGCGTCAGGGTTGTATTCTTTCACCATATCTATTTAATCTGTATGCTGAACAAATAATACGAGAACCTGGACTATATGAAGAAGAATAGGGCATCAGGATTAGAGGAAGACTCATTAACAACCTGCATTATGCAGACAACACAACCTTGCTTGCTGAAAGTGAAAAGGACTTGAAGCACTTACTAATGAAGATCAAAGCCCACAGCCTTCAGTATGGATTACACCTCAACATAAAGAAAACAAAAACCCTCACAACTGGACCAATGAGCAACATCATGATAAATGGAGGAAAGCTTGAAGTTGTCAAGGATTTCATTTCACTTGGATCCACAATCAACAGCCATGGAAGCAGCAGTCAAGAAATCAAAAGATGCGTTGCATTGGGCAAATCTGCTGCAAAGGACCTCTTCAAAGTGCTGAAGAACAAAGATATCACCCTGAGGACATGACCCAAGCCATGGTATTTTCATTTGCATCATATGCATGTGAAAGCTGTACAATGAATAAGGAAGACCGAAGAAGAGTTGACGCCTTTGAATTGTGGTGTTGGCGAAGAATATTGAATATACCATGGACTGCCAAAAGAAAGAATAAATCTGTCTTGGAAGAAGTGCGGCCAGAATGCTCCTTAGAGGCAAGGATGGCGAGACTGCGTCTTACATACTTTGGACATATTGTCAGGAGGGATCAGTCCCTGGAGAAGGACATTATGCTTGGCAGAGTACAGGGTCAGTGGAAAAGAGGAAAACCCTCAATAAGGTGGATTAACACGGTGACTGCAACAATGAGCTCAAGCATAACAATGATTGTGAGGATGGCACAGGACCGGGCAGTGTTTCGTTCTGTTGTGCATAGGGTCGCTATGAGTCGGAACCGACTCAACGGCACCTAACACCATATCTTATTCCGGTTATTTGCTTCTTCTCTTGTTTTTCTTTTGTCAATTTGGCCAGTGGTTTATCAAATTTGTAAATCTTTCCAGGGAACCAGCTTTTGGCCTTGTTAACTCAATTGTTTTTCTGATCTCTATTTCATTTAATTCTGCTCTCATTTTTATTCTTCTGGTACCTGAGGGTTTCTTTTTGTTGCTCTCTTTCTATTTGTTCAAGTTGTAGGGATAATTCTTTGATTTTGGCCCTTTCTTCTTTTTGGATGTGTGCATTTATTACTATAAATTGACCTCAACACTGCTTTAGCTGTGTCCCAAAGGCTCTGGTAGGAAATGTTTTCATTCTCATTGGGTTCTATAAATTTTTTTATTCCATTCTTAATTTCTGCAATAACTCAGTCATTTTTGAGAAGGGTGTTGTTCAGTTTCCAAGTGTTTGATTTCTTTTCTCTGCTTTTTCTGTTATTGATTTCTACTTTTATGGAATTATGGTCAGAGAAGATGCTTTGTAATATTTTGAGGTTTTGGATTCTGTTAAGGCTTGCTTTATGACCTAGTATGTGGTCTATTATAGAGAATGTTCCATGTGTGTTGGTAAAGAAAGTGTACTTGGCTGCTTTGGGGTGGAGTGTTCTGTATGTGTCTATGACGTCAAGTTTGTTGATTGTGGCATTTAGATCTTCCATTTCTTTATTGAGCTTCTTTCTGGATGTTCTATCCTTCACCAAAACTGGTGTGTTGAATTCCACTGTTGTTGTGGAGCTGCGTATCTCACTTTTCAATGCTGTTAGAGGTTGTTTATGTATCTCGAAGCCCTAACACCTGGTGCATAAATAATTAATACGGTTATATCCTCCTGGCATATTGTCTCTTTAATCATTGTATGGTATCCTTCCTTATCCTTTATGGTGAATTTAAAGTCCATTTGGTCAGAAATTAATATTGCCACTCCTGCTTTTTTTAATTGTTGTTTGCTTGATATATTTCTTTCCATCCTTTGAGTTTTAGTTTGTTTGTGTCTTTAGGTCTAAGGTGTGTCTCTTGTAGGTAGCATATAGACAGACCATGTTCTTTTATCCATTCTGCCACTCTCTGTCTCTTTATTGGTGCTTTTAGTCCCTTTGCATTCAGCATAATTATTGATAGGTATGAGTTTTTTTTTTTTTAGTTTATTAGTGCTGTCATTTTGATGTCTTGTTTTGTGTGTTGTTGACAGTTTTTTTACCACTTAATTTTTTGTGCTGAGTAGTCTATCTTTATATATTGTTTTTTCCTCTTATTAGTTGTTGTTGATTTTGTTTTTGCTGAGTCTTTTTTTTTTCCTTGTATTTTATTTTGATATGTAGGATTGTTAGTCTCCTTTGTGGTTACATTAATATTTGCCCCTATTTTTCAAAGTTTAAACCTAACTTCTATTTCTTTATACTGGCTTGACTTACTCTCCATATGAAAGATCTATGACCACATTTTTTAGTCCATCTTTATTGTTTTAATATTGTAATCTTTTACATAATGGCATCGCTGTTTCCCTGTTTTGAGCATTTTTTATCATGATTTATTTTTGAGATTTCCCTATTTGGGCTGATATCTGGTTGCTCTGTCCTGTTTTCTAGTGTTAGGTTGATATCTGTTGTTATTGATTTTCTAACCAGAAAACTCCCGTTTGTATTTCTTGTAGTTTTGGTTTGGTTTTTACAAATTCCCTAAATTTCTGTTTATCTGGAAATGTCCTAATTTCACCTTCATTTTTGAGAGACAGTTTTGCTGGATATATGATTCCTGGCTGGCAATTTTTCTCCTTCAATGCTTTATATAAGTCATCCCATTGCCTTCTTGCCTGCATGGTTTCTGCCAAGCACTCCAAGCTTATTCTTATTGACTCTCCTTTGTAGGTGACTTTTCATTTATCCCTGGCCACACTTAAAATTCTCTCTTTATCTTTGGTTTTGGCAAGTTTGACTATAATATGTCTTGGTGGCTTTCTTTTGAGATCTACCTTATGTGGCTTTCAAAGAGCATCTTGAATAGATATCGTCTCATCTTTTACGATATCAGGGAAGTTTTCTGCCAACGAATCTTCAACAATTCTCTCTGTATTTTCTGTTATCACTCCCTGTTCTGGTACTACAATCCCTCGTAGGTTATTTTTCTTCATAGAGTCCCACATGATTCTTAAGTTTTCTTCATCTTTTCTAATTCTTTTATCTGATTTTTCTTAGAATATTTTGGTGCCAATTGTTGTATCTTCAGTTTCACTAATTCTGAATTCCATTGCCTCAATTCTACTCCTTTGACTTTCTATTGAGTTGTCTAATTCTATAATTTTATTGTTAATCTTCTGAATTTCTGATTGCTGTCTCTCTGTGGATTCTTACACCCTATTAAATTTTTCATTATGTTCTTGAATAATCTTTTTAATTTCTTCAACTGCTTTATCTGTGTGTTCCTTGGCTTGTTCTGTGTTTTGCCTGATCTCCCTCCTGATCTGAAGAGTTCTGTATATTAATCTTTTGTATTCTACATCTGGTAATTCCAGGAATACATCTTCACCCGGAAGATTCCTTGATTCTTTGAGTTGAGAGCTTGTTGTCTGCTTCTTTATGTGATTTGACATTGACTGTTGTTTCATAGCTATCTATAAGTTATTGTATTAATTTATCTTGTTTGCTTACTGTAGTCTAGCTCCTTGCTTTGTTTTGTTTTGATATGCCCCAATAGGCTGCTTGAGTGATCTAGCTTGATTATTTGTGTCTTTGAAGCTCTAGTGTCCTTTCACTAGTTGGCTAGAGCTGTTACCAGGTATAAGAACTGAGGAGTCCATCCACTTTTATTGTAAGGATTCAGCTCAGATGTCTAGGTAGTTGGTCATCAAGTGTGTGGTACAGGCTCTGTCTTACAGTCTTAGAGGGGCAGGGGTGATTGGTGTAGGCACAGGTATCTGGTTGCAGCAGGGGATCATGCTCTGAACAAAGCAGGTGGCTGACAACCATCCCCCAGGTGTCTGTGAGGAAAGCGCATCCCTGTTCCCTAGAGTGCATAGGTGGTTAGGTTCTGCAGGCAGACCATGGGCACCCAATGCCTTTGGTTGTAAGGACTGCGAGGCACCACTTATCCTTGGCCCCCTGTCATGGGTGGCTAGCTGACATGAGTGGGGCCACCAGTCCTCAGGCCCCTGATGTGGGTAGGTGAGGACCCTGTTTAATAGGCAAAGCATATCAAACATCAAAAACCCACTTTTTCACAACACAGCTGAAACAGTTGAACTCAGATCTCAAGCACATACACCGTTGCAGTAACAAGGGCCTCATCTCCTGAAATAGGCCCACACAGATCCATGAAGAGGTGAAAGATATTCAAAGTCCATGAACCATTTGTGCCTGGACAGGAGCTGCTTCTGTCCTAAGCTCCCCAGCTTAGTGGACCTGGCAGATTATCTTTTCCCCCAATTGTTAATTTATTCCTTCTCCAAGGCCAGAAGAATGGCTCAGGACAGACACAGGACCTATCTTAGTCCCAGGGAAATTGATGGCCTCTGATGCTGGCTTGGGGGCTAGGGGCGTGATAAAATAAATGCAAGTACTGAGCTTTTGCCAAGAGCGCTGTTCTTCTCTGGTTCCAGAGGTGTGAGTAGACTGTGCAGCTCGCTGTCTCTCCCTGATAAAACTGCATCCCAAAGACTACCACTAGGCCTGCCACAGTCACTCCAGGGGATCATGCTTAAAGGGCGATGGTTCTCACTGAGTCAGGTCCAGCAACTCCTTGCTGCTTCTGAACCATCTTTCCCACCCCCTGCCACTCAGTCCAATTTCCTAACTTTGCCCTTGATGATCAGGGCTTCTAGCTTGTCATGTATATAATCATTTCGCTTGTTTTTTTTTGGTCTTTATTGTAAGAGGGATAAGCTGAAGCATCTGACTGCTCCACTGTCTTGGCCCTGCCTCTCCAATGGCATCTTTTAATGAGATGGAGAAATAACTCACCAACTTCATTTGGAAAGGAAGAGGCCCTGGAAAAGTAAAGCAATACTGATGAAGAACAAAGTGGGAGGCCCCAGGCTACCTGATTTTAGAACCTATTATACTGCCACAGTAGTCAAAACACGTTGGTACTGGTACAACAGATACATAGACCGATGGAGCAAAATTGAGAATCCAGATGTAAATTTATCCATCTATGAGCAGCTGATATTTGACAAAGGCCCAAAGTCCATTAATTAGTGAAAATACAGTTTCTTTAACAAACGGTGCTGGCATAGCTGGTTATCCTTCAGCAAAAAAAAATGAAACAAGGCCCATACCTCACACCATGCACAAAAACTAACAAAAAACAGATCAAAGACCTAAATATAAAATCTAAAACGATAAAGACCATGGAAGAAAAAATAGGGACAACCCTAAGAGGCCTAATACATGGCATAAACAGAATGCAAAACATTATTAACAATGCACAGATAGCAGAGGAGAAACTAGACAACTGGAAGCTCCTAAAAATCAAACACTTACGCTCATCAAAAGACTTCATCAAAAGAATAAAAAGACTACCTACAGACTGGGGGAAAAAATTGTCTATGACAAATCCGAGCAGCATCTAATCTCTAAAATCTGTAAGATACTGCAAAACCTCAACAACAAAAAGAAAAATAACCTGATTAAAAAATGGGCAAAGGATATGAACAGGCACTTCACCAAAGAAGACATTCAGACAGCTAATAGATATAAGAGAAAATGCTCACGATCATTAGCCATTGGAGATATGCAAATCAAAACTACAGTGAGATATCATCTCACCCCAACAAGGCTAGCATTGATCCAAAAAACACAAAATAATCAATGTTGGGTAGATTGTGGAGCGACTGGAACTCTTATATACCGCTGGTGGGAAACTTTGGAGATTGAGTTAGCACCTCCTTAAAAAACTAGGAATAGAAGTGCCATACGATCCAGCAATCCCACTCCTTGGAATATATCCTAGAGAAATAAGAGCACTCACAAGAATAGATATATGCACACCCATGTTCATTGCACCACTGTTCACAATAGCAAAAATGGAAACAACCTAGGTGCCCATCTACAGATGAATGGATAAACAGATTATGGTATATTCACACAATGGAATACTATGCAACAATGAAGAACAATGATGAATCTGCCAAACAACTCATAACATGGATGAATCTGGAAGGCATTATGCTGAGTGAAATTAGTCAATTGCAAAAGGACAAATATTGTATAGACCACTATTATAAGAACTCAAGAAATGTTTAAGCACAGAAGAAAACATTCTTTGATGGTTACGAGAGTGGGGAGGGAGGGGAAGGAGGAAAGGGCATGTTCACTAACTAGACAGTAGACAAGAATTATCTTAGGTGAATGGAAGGACAACACACAATATGGGGGAAGTCAGCACAACTGGACTAAACCAAAAGCTAAGACATTTCCTGAATACAACCAAACACTTTGTGGGACAGAGTAGCAGGGGAGGGGTCTAGGGACCATAGTTTCAGGGGACTTCTAGGTCAACTGGCCTAACAAAGTTTATTAAGAAAATGTGCTGCATCCCACTTTGGTGAGTGGTGTCTGGGGTCTTAAAAGCCAGCAAGTGGCTACCTGAGAGGCATCAATTTGTCCGAACCCACCTGGAGCAAAGTAGAATGAAGAACACCAAAGACACAAGGAAAATATGAGCCCAAGAGACAGAAAGGGCCTCATAAACCAGAGGCTTCATCAGCCTGAGACCAGAAGAACTAGACGTTCCCAGCTACCACCAAGACCACCTGACAGGGAACACAAGAGAATCCCTGATGGAGCAGGAGAAATGTGGGGTGCAGAACTCAAATTCTAGTAAAAAGACCTGACTTAATGGTCTGACTGAGACTGGAGGGACCCCAGAAGACATGGCCCCTGGACTCTCTGTTGGCTCAGAACCAAAACCATTCCTGAAGCCAACTCTTCAGACAAAGATTAGACTGGACCACAAGACATAAAGTGATACTAGTGAAGAGAGTGCTTCTTAGCTCAAGTAGATAACGTGAGACTAAATGGACAACTCTTGTCTGGAGGCAAGATGAGAAGGTCAAAAGGGACAGGAGCTGGTTGAATGGACACAAGAAATGCGGAGTGGAAAGGAGGAGTATGCTGTCATATTAAAGGGAGAGCAACTAGGGTCACATAACAATGTGTGTATAAATTTTTGTATGAGCAACTAACTTGAACTGTAAACTTTCACTTAAAGCACAAAAAAAAAAAAGAGAGAGAGAGAGATTTACAGTCTTGGAAACCCTATAGCGTCCTATGTGTTGGAATAGACTTGATGGCAATGGGTTTGGTTTGGGTTTTTGGACCTTATATGAAGACCATTGGTGGAAGCTAATGTATTAGGTTTTACATGAGGGTTTGACTGAAATGACATCACTTGTCTTGGTCATCTAGTGCTGCCATAACAGAAATACCACAAGTGGATGGCTTTAACAAACAGATGTTTATTCTCTCACAGTCCAGTATGCTACAAGTCCAAATTCAGGGTGCCAACTCCAGGGGAAGGCTTTATCTCTCTGTTGACTGTGGAGGAAGGTCCTTGTCATCAGTCTTCCCGTGGTCTAGGAGCTTCTCAGCTCTGCTCCCAGTGTTGCCTTCTTGCTGGTATGAGGTCCCCATATCTCTCTGCTTGCTTTTCTCTTTTATATCTCAAAAGAGATTGGCTTAAGACACTATCTAATCTTGTAGATCTTATCAGTATAACTGCCACTAACCTGTTAACATCAACATCATAGTGATAGGATTTACATCACATAGGGAAATTACATTAGATGACAAAATGGTAGACAATCATGCAATACTAGGAATCATGACCAAGCCAAGTTGACAGATATTTTGGGGGGACACAGTTCCGTCCATGACATCATCCCACAATTATATGAGAATTAATGGGACAATTGTGTGTCCTCTAGGTTGCAGGTGTGAATTTTTCATTTGGACAAAGGAAGAAAATTGATGCTGATGAACAAAAGGAATGGACAGTGCTGAATATTTTTCATTTGTCCTTCAAGATCCATTCTCCACTATTGTCCTCACTGCTCAATTGCTCAGGAGGCATCTTAGTTATCTAGTGCTGCAATAACAGAAATACCACAAATGGATGGCATTAACAAACAGAAATTTATTCTCTCACAGTTTAGGAGGGTAGAAGTCCAAATTCAGGGCACCAGCTCTAGGCAAAGTCTTTCTGTGTGGACTCTGGGGGAAGGTCTTTGTCTCTTTTCAATGTCTGTGGGCCAGCTTTCCATGGAAATCTCCATGTGTCTTGTCATCAATCGTCCCCTGGGTCTAGGAGTTTCTCAGCACAGGGACCTGGGTCCAAAGGACATGCTCCACAATTCTGGCTCTTCTTTCTTGGTGGTCCCTCTCTCTCTGCTCTCTTCTCCTTTTATCTCTTGGAAGATAAAAGGAGATCCAGGCCACACTCAAGGAAACTTCTCTTACATCAGATCAGGGCTCTGACCTGGGTAAAAGTGTTGCATCCCACCCTAATCCTCTTTATCATAACCTAATCTTGCCTCATTAACTACAGGCAGAGATTAGGATTTACAACACATAAGACAATTACATCAGGTCACAAAATGGAGGACAACTATACAATACTGGGAATCATGGCCTAGCCAAGTTGACACATATTTTGGGGGGACACAATTCAATCTATGACAGGAAGCTTACCTTTATGAAATACATTCACGGGCTCACTTGCCCTCTGGCTTTCAATTGGGCTTGGCCAGTAAGACCTACTGACAAGATTCAGCGGCAGAAGGATAAATGAGGGTAATAATTCCTCAGCTCCCTTACTGCTGGCTTGCCATGGCTTGGCTACACCACTGTACCAAAGACCAAGTTCCTGCCTGGCAGATTTCTTCTACATTATTTTCTCCCAGGGTCCCTGTAACTGTTTCAAAATGTTGTTAGCTCTTAAGCACTACATATCTCTTTGTTTGTCTTAACCACCCACACCTTTGTAAATAGGCTCTTTACTAAACTCTTCAGTTATCCTGTTTGAGTGCCCTGTGTACTTCTTCCAGAACCCTAAATTAAGAATGAAAGAGAGAAAAAACACAGCAGATAACAAAAGTGAACAGAGAAGAAGGAATAAAAGAGTAGGAAGAAAAGGCAGGAGTGAGCTAATAAAGAATAAACTATTATTAAGAAGGAATAAAAATATAGAAGATACTGAAAAAAAGCAAAGACACTGACAGTGGCAGACCCAACCCAAACAAAACCCATTGTCTTTGAGTCAATTCCAATTCATAGCAATCCTATAGGACAGGGTAGAACTGCCCCATTGCGTTTCCAAGGAGCAGTTGGTGGATTTGAACTGCTAACCTTTTGGTTAGCAGCTGTAGCACTGCACCACGAGGGCTCCATGGATGACCCAGTACCTTATAAATCATATTTAACCAAGAACAACTCTTGGGCATTTTTTTTTAAAAAACATCTTTAAAAGATTTTTCTCCATTGCTTTCAGATGCCAAAGGCCAGGGCCTCGTGACTTCTACAAAATTTAAACAAAACTTTCAGCCCTGTCTTTTTCAACAGATTAATCTTTGCTATAGGGACGGGATGTCCTGTGCAATGGAGGATGTTGAGCAGCATTGCTGCTTCTGTTCACTACAGCCAGTACTACTCCACCCCACTCCTCACCAGTCAATAACCAAAAATATATCCAGATACAGCCAAACGTTCCCTGGGGGCAGGGTTGCCAGATAACACATTGCATGGGACATACTTACACTAAAAACACTCTTCTTTGCTTATCTGAAATTCAAATTTAATTAGGCCTCCTGTATTTTTATTTGCTAAATGTGGCAAGCCCACCTGCGGGACAAAAATCATACCTTCCTCTCCCACCTCTCAGCCCGTTTGAGAACGTCTGCTCTAGTCCTTGAGGAGCAATGGAGAAAAGGTGTGATGATGGGGGCAGGGAATTTTATGATCAGATTTGCATTTTGAGCAAAATAGTATATAAGGTCTGAGCCCCACTCACAAGCCAGGACTGGTGCAGTTATCATCCTTTTTGCACAGATGATACATTGAGACTCAATTTGAACCCTTGTCTGACTTTTCAATAAGCAACTGAAGTTGGGAGCCCAGAGCTTGCCAGCCACCCTGTTAGACTATCCTAAGCACCAGAACTGGGATAATAAAGGAAATGGGTAGTTGTGCCTTCTATTTCCTTTGTTTTTTTTTTTCCTATTGAATCTAAATAATAGTCATCTTTTCTTCAAGGTGTTTATATTGATGGCTTTATTTGATTAGACAGTAAGACTGAGTTAGGAAGAATTATATGAAATATTTTCCCCTGCCCTTCAATCTAATCCAAGGTATCCTAGAAAGAGGGGCATACTTACCTTCTGGGATACCTGAGGCTTGAAATTCCAAACCCAGAATGTCTGAGGTGAAATTCACCGGGACAATAGATACTCTTTTAAGATATCCCTCAGGGCCTCAGCCAACTTATAAAAATAATTCAAAGAAACCCAGAGTCATTCACTGATGTAATTTATTATTCTCTCCTCTGTGTTAGCATTCGAGGTTTTCTGTCTTCCAGTAACCAGGATTGGGAGCCAGTTGTGGACCCACGCCACAGAGCTCTCAACGGTAGAACAGGAGCACAGCTGCCTCGGTTATTTCCCGGCTGCTGCTGTAGCCGCTGTGAGTTCCATATCCACCCCAGTCAAAGGCAGAGAAATCCCCGCACTGCCTGGGTGTGCCCTCTGGAAAGAATCCTCCTCCACCAATGCAGTGCTGGGAAAAAAGGAAAGGAGGAGCCCAATGAGGTGACACCAGCAAGCTCTTAATGGTCAAATCCCCTGGAAGGGGATGGTCAAATTCCCTGGCATCTTTGGGCCTCATCCTACTTGGTTTTGCCACATGCTTCCATGGTACTGCCCCCTCAATCCCTTAAAACCCTCCCCTCCAGTGAATTCTGAAGTAAGTAATGCTCTCTTTCCTGGCTTCCTTTCTACCTGACTTAGCATTCATTCTCAGGCCCCTCTACTGGCCTCTCTTCTTCTGTCTATCCCCTGAATGCTATTCCTCAAGGTTCAGTCCACACCTCATTCTCCCAGGACTTTAACTGTTATCAGGATACTGAGGACACCCAAATCTCTGATCCTTGTTCAGATTTTCTTACACTTGAGACCTCCATTTCCAGCAGCCACCTGGACATCTCTACCTACATGTCTCTGGTATCTCAAACTCCACTTGAGCAAAACAAAATTGTCTCTTTTTGACCCCAAGTCTGTTCCTCATCTTGTCACCCTATCTTGATTAATTGGTAGCACTCAGTCTACCAAAACAAAAACCGAAAGTCATTTTAGTCTTCTTCACTTCCTACCTCCCATAATCATCTCGTCATCAAGAACTGTTGATTCCATATCACCTATGTATGTACGGATGGCCATGCTCATCCATCTCTCTCAAGAATGCCCTAGTTCAGGTCCTCAGTATTTCACATCCCAACCTTTGCACCTACCTCGTAACTGAACTTCTTGTCCCTAATTTCTCTGCTCTTGAATCCAGGTCCTCCACACTGCTACCAGAGTAGTCTTTACCAAACCAAAGTTGATCAGGCCACTGTTCTGTTCAAAATCCTCTAACAATTCCCATCACCCTCAGTATAAACTCCAAATCTTTGACATAATATCAAAGTCTCTCCTTGCCCTGGCTCCTGTAGATACTTCCACAATCAGCTCCTTCCTCTACCCAACATATACCCTATGCTCCAAAATTACAAAACAGCTTACGGCTCTCTCAAACAATGGTTTTGAACATGTTCATCATTTGTGCTAAAATGCACTGTTCTATTCCTTGCCAAGGAGCCATGGTGGTGCAATGGTTAAACGCTCAGTTGCTAACCGAAAGGTTCACAGTTCAAACCCACCCAGCAGCTCCGTGGGAGAACGACCTGGCTATCTGCTCCTATAAAGATTACAGCCTAGAAAACCCTATGGGGCAGTTCTACTTTGTAACACATGGGGTCACTATGAATTGAAATCGACTTTACGGCAACTAACAACAACAACATCCCTTGCTATGTGATAAACTCTATACATCTTTTGAGATTCAGCACAAAGGCACCTTCCCTGGAGAATCAGCTATGTGTCACTGGCAGAGTTAAGAGATCCTCTGTTGTGTTCCCAGAGAGCTTTGTTTACATTTCTATTATAGTTCATACCACATGAAAGTGCAATTATGCATTTACATCTCTGCTCCACAAAATCTGAGCTCCTTAAGGAAAAAGACTGTGTCTAACACCCAGCACATAGTAGGTGCACATATTTTTTAAGGAAAAATCAATGCGTGCAGGCGTAGATGCAAACATGCATTAATGAACAGTGTAAGGGGCCATGGAAGCCAGTGTGGGAAACAGTTATCAATGCAGAGAGCATAGACACACTCGCCCCATTGCCTATATTCCCATGATTCTCTGAATCACAGCCTACGAGGTTCTTACATGAAAGCACCCTGCCTCATCCTGGCAAAAATGGACAAACTGGTGGCTGAGGAGGAAGTGAAGATGGGCCTATGACTTTACGGTCACTTTCCAGGAACTAAGGCCCATTCTTAGCCTATTAGCTGGGGAAGGAAAGAGGCTCCTGAGTGAATGCCCTCGTTCTTGGTGACTCTGACTCCCTGATGCCCCCAGCTGCAAGATGTCCCTCAAAGAGAGTCTCTTCCCTACCAAAAAAAAAGAATACCAAACCCAATGCCATCGAGTCAATTCTCACTCATAGCGACCCTATAGGACAGAGTAGAACTGCCCCATAGAGTTTCCAAGGAGTGCCTGGTGGATTCTTCCCCACAAGACTGGAAAAAAAAATAAACATAGACCTTCTAGAAGTTGATACTAATATTGGAGAATATCTTCATGACCTCAACATAGGGAAATATTTTTTAAACAAAACACAAATGTACTAACCATAAATGAAATAGCAATAAATTGGACTCCATTAAAATAAAGTATATCCAGGAGACACCATCAAGAGAGTAAAAAGGCAAACCACAAAGACACAGATCAGCACACCCCACCTAGGTACACACACACCCTTGGTTTCCCTGAAGACTCACAAGCTCGGTGTTGCAGCCAGTGACTCTGATCCCGGCACACAGGGCGTTGGCTGCTCTCTCATTATTAAACACCCTGAACTGGACAAATCCTGCGACAAATTCTCCTGGAAAAGAAAAGGCAGAGAAAAGACTGACGTATACAAAGGAGGAACTAGAAAGACCTTCCTTCCCTTTGACCAGCCCAGGAATTCCCTACATCTAAAATTTTTAAAGCTCCAGCTGCGGCCCGGCACTCCAGTCTGTGGGCTAGAGCCAGTGGCTGGTGGACATGGCCAGGAAGGAGGCTCTCCCCACCACCAAAGGCTGCAGAGGACAAAGGCTGGGCCTCACAAGAGGACCCTCGTCTGCCTAAGGCTTACAGGGGAAATTAACCTCTACGGAAAGATCATCGAGAAGACCTCAAAAGGTACAGTGGGAATAAACAATTACCAGATGTGGCCATGTGTTTCTGTTCATACATTTCTCATCCAATTACATCTGTTTGTTTTCTCTACAATCACTTGCTTTCATTGAAATATCAAACGCAAAGAGTAATGGCTTTGATTTTCCCACCAAAGACTTAACTTCTATGGATTTATTACAGTAAAAAATGTAGTCTTTTTTAAAATAATTAATAGCTATCCTTCATAATAAAAATAATTTTTCTCACCACTTTGCTAGGTGTCCTTTCCCGTAAACAAACAAACAAACAAACAAACAAACAAAGCCTGTACCTTTTCTTAACTACTATAAGAAGCCACACAGGGTGGTTAAGAGTACAGGCTCTGGGATCAATGCCTGAGTTCTTATCCTGGCTCTGCTATTTACACACCATGCGGCTCTCAGCATGTCCCCTAATCTCTCAGTGTTCAGTCTCCCAATCTGTAAAATGGGGACAATAGTCATTCTAACATCATAGGTTTCTCATGATGATTAAATGACACAAAACCATGTCAAGATCCTAGGAAAGAGGCTGGCACATTTTAAGTGCTCAGTAGATGTTAGCAGTTATTGCTTTGGCTATTTACCATCCTTTCCCAAAGAGTACAGAGAATAATTGATGACTGGGCTTAGGGAGCAAACACTCACTCTGACCAAGTGGTGAGTAATAAGATGCTGTTTTCTGAGCATCACCAAAGTCATAGACCACAGGTATCACCGGGCCGTTGTCAGTCCAACACTTTCCTGATCCGTATTTTACTGGGTATTTCTGCAGAGACCCAAATTGGGGGTTGTGTGAGGAGAGTAGAGATGCTGCGCAAATCAGACATGGAGGTAAGGGTGGCTTGAGTCAAGCTAGCTGTCATTATTCAGAAACCAGTCTTAATAAGAGTGACTCCTTTCCCCATGGCTACATTTTCCTGGCAGTAGCAAGGCCCCTGTCTTCTCCCTTTATCCTCATCCTCCTCTCCCATAGAGCTGGCTCAAAGTTCCTCAGAGAGAGGTAGCAGTGAACTAGAGGCAGGAGAAACAGCCAAGTACAGGCAGCTGGTAGTGACAGGGGACCACAGAAAACAGATTCACTCTCCACCCCAAACACTTTACTCCCTGGTCACCAAACACACTGCCCCCCAGGCTGTGTACCTGGTAGAGGCCAAACAGATTATGCCCCACACTCCGGAAGAAGCCGTTGTCTGTGCGATACCTCAGCAGGGAGCAATTCCTCCAAAGCTTCAGTGGGGACTTGTTGGGCACATGCCAGATGCCCAGGTCCTGTGCCTGGATGTCATAGTATCCGGGGTTCTGGAGAGTGACAGACAAGCCTCACCAGCCAGGAGGTTACATGAAACAAAGGACCAAGCACACATGGAGCCCTCAGTTGTGCTGAGAGTGCTGGGATCCAGGTGATCAGACAGCCAGCAGTTCTCAGACACCCCCTTCCAGCAGATGATGATGACCTACCACCACCCACACCCTGAAAAGTCTGTTTGGAGGAAGTTGGGATTCAAGGCATAGAAGAACTTTTTTCTTTCTCCAGCCCAAGCTCCATATTCCCATCTTACAGCACTCCCTTCTGCATACCGTGTTCCAGCCACACTCAACTCCTCACCATTTCCCAGGTGGGTGATGAGTGGCACCAACCTTGTAGTCATCACTCGTGGCCGCCTCTGCAGACCCAAAAGTGTTGTAATTGGCCCAGTTGCCATCTCCCTCTGGGTACTCTGCTTTGTTGCCCTGCTGACTGGACCAGCGATCACCCACTGTGCATTTCCCATACATGTTGTTCTCGTGCACGCTGGCCACCAGGGTCCAGCCACCACCCCCAGAGGTCATGTCACAGAAGGTCTGGTAGATGACACCATTCTCAGTGCTGAGAAAATACAGGCCATCTGTGGAGATAACCAAACAAAGCTTCCCTGTCTGAGAGCCCATGGTCCATCTCAGGCCCCATAACCAGAAAGGCTCTGGGAAATTGAGAGTATACCCTGGAGGCTCCCACACATACCCACTGTTGGTAGATAATCTTCCTCGGGTCTCCATCATTTCTGCTCATCTTATGAGCAGAGGCACTGACTGCCTTTGTTCAACACTATCTTATCATAGTTGTTGGTGTAGCAAACAGCCTTAGAAGATAGAGATAGTGTCTCCTTCTGGTTAGTAGATCCCTCTGGGTAGGAGAGGCCAGAAATCAGCACCCACCCACATCTCCAGTCCAATCTAGAGCTGGAGACCTCTGCGTATCTCAAAGCAAAGGGCAAGCATGGTTCCTGCCCATCATAACAGAGTCAGATTCCCTGAGCTCAGAGTTCCTCTCCTGCAACACAACCCTGTAGGAGAAGGGCCCACCATGGCACGTTGCTTGTCTCTGTGTAGGCCACATAGGGCAAGGATTAGCCACAGTCGACCTAAACCTTCACAAAATGCATGCGATCCTCCCAAACTTGAGAGCATGGGAGGCTTGTGGGGAGCTGCTCCAAGGCCATTTCTCATGCACAGCCCTATCTTCCAGGGCAGCTCTCATGAGACAACTCCTCATCACCTCCCAGGTTCTGATGAGGCATGAGGCCTTGCCCCTGCCCTTGACTTTGCTGTCTATGTGAGTAATAAACTGTCAGAATCTAAAAAGGGCTTGTTGTTTCTTTACTCATCAAATTTGTCAGCCTGCTTGGCAAGCCCACTACGTGTACAGATGCACCTGGACCTCTGCATCATCACCGTGTAGGAATTCAGGCTCAGAGGACCAGCACAAGAAAATGCTGATACTTGGCTACTGCTAGTGCTGTGAGCCATAAAGTTCTCTGTCCCTGACTCAGGAGTCTCATGTTTTCTGCCAGCATCCATAAAAGTATGGCTTACACGTAGAGTAAAATCTGGGACCTTCCCTGTTCTTGCCACCACCCTTCGGGTCACCAGGAGCACTGCATTCTCCCTGTGTCCGGAAGATCATGTCTGATGTGACTTGGATGGGACACGAAAGCCTCAAATTCCCACTGGAAACCTCTTTGGGTGGGAGACGGAGTCAGACAGGCAGTAGGGGTGAGGACCTATCTCCAGATTTCCATGACCAGGTTCTGTTTAGCTAAAAAGTGGCTTCAAGGGCTGAATGCTGGGATTGCTTCATTACTCACCATCTGCTCTAGGGCATCTTTCTTTGATTTCGTTGCAGCTTCTAGGCAGGAAATGAAGGGAAGAAGAACAGAATTTGTTCTGGAACATCTCAGGAAGATGGGTTGCTGCTAGAGATGTGATAATACTTCTCATTAATAGTCTGAGGCTGCTGACACTATCTTTCTTATCCACCAGTTCCCAGCCCCTGCATACTGTAGCAGTTCCTCACTGCGTACGGTGTGAGACCCCAAGAGGTCAGGGATTCTCTCTGCTAAGGCTGTCTGATCCAAAATCTAGTACAGACTTCACACCTGAATTCTTCCTCACAACTAACTTTAATTAAATCCTTGCTATGTGCACCACGCAAACCCTGGGCATTCAAACACAATTTGACACAATTTCTTTAAGGGATTGCATTCTAGTGGGAGGAAGGACGTGAAAAAGACACCCAACCGAGAATGGGTACAGGGAAGCCCATTGTCGGGTAGAGAAAGGGAACTTTCTGGGGAAGGGGGCAGAGGTAATTCAGAGAAGGTTGATTCTGACAGGATGAATAGGAGTCAGCTATAAGACAAAGGGAAAGGGGAGAGAATGCTCCAGAAGGGAGGGAGCATGTAAAATGGCTTGAAGGGCTAACAGAGCATGGTACAGCCTGCTGAAAAGCTACAGGTCAGTCACACACTGTGGCCAGAGCATATGTTGTACTGCAGGAAGTGATGAAAACCAGAACTTAGAAATGAACTGAAGCCAGAGGAAGAGGAGCCTTGTATACTAGGCTAAAAGCCTAGGAATTATGCTGGAAGCCTGGCCAAGTGGGGGAAAAAAGGTAAGCTTTGAGTTAAAGGACTCAAGTTAAAATTCCAGGCAACCCAAGATGGCTCCCTAACATCTCTGATCCCCCCCCTTCTTCATCTTTAAAATGTCACTAATAAACTGTTCTTACCCCTGGAGATTACTAAAATAAATAATACCAATTACAACAAAAACCGTCAATACTGTGCCTAGTATGAGGAATGGAATTGTGAGGCTAGGGACTGACTAGTGGAGAATGTTCCCTGGACACATCACTGACCACACGGCTCCCTCTGAAGAGCCTGAGCCCAAGGCCACAGGAGCAGGAGGGCTGGGAGGGGACACAATCCTGACCATCCATCCCTGAGCCCCCTCACAGCCACACAGAGGCACAGAGCAGTGGCCTTGGGACGGGCCTCAGCCAACACCCTGACTGCAATGAAACCGGACCCCAAGAGAGGCCAGAAATCAGCACCCAGTCAGCATCTTATGTTTGCTGCCAAGTGTGGCCTCTGCGCATCTCAGTAAGTTCTCCTCTGATCCAGAGTACAGAACAACCCAACCCAGCTCTACTCCCACCACTCCAGTGATTTACCTGCACTGCACCCTCTGGTGGCAATGGAGAGGAACAGCAAGAAGCAGAGCCTGGCCATTGTCCTTGGAGGGGAAACAAGATGCACAAGATCACTGGCTGGACCATTCTTTCTCTTCCTGTCACCTTACTTCCTGAGTTTACTGAATCAGGAAACCTCAAGTGGAGGGTTATGGGGTTCTGGACATTCTAGAACCTCCCAGAATAGCCTCCACCCCTATCCAGCTCTACAAATACCCAATGGACCATGGGCTTCTTTCCCTGAAACTCCCAATCCCTGAGACTAAGACCAGACCTGAACTGGTGTTAGGGCTCCCTCCTCACACAGACCTTGTTTCAGACTCAGGAACCCCTTCTTCACCAGCACAGAAAGCTCCCTCGTTCCCTTTCACAGATGCAGGAGCTGCCAGATGAGGACTCAGAGCTTCTTCAGAGGGTCCCTGATGTAGGGTGAAATGCTGAGAGCTTTATAGGGACAAAAAAAATTTATTTTTTTTTTATAGGGACAGCCAAACCATGCAAGCCCAGCCCAGCCCAGGCTGCCAGCCCCTCCTTCTGATGACCTTCCCTTTGAGGGGACCTGAGAATGAGAACGGATGTTTGGACAGCTGGAGGAGCAGGAGGCTGTGGTCTTGGTCACACAGGTGACACACACCACCTGAGGGAACGGAAATCCTGCTCTGTCAGGGTGTGTTTTATGCATAAGCAGAATAGGCAGTTACCTACACGGTGTTATGTCACATAACCCAACTTTCAGAATAGGTCAGACCTTACAGTGCTTCCCTGCATTCTACCCCTTCCCACCCACCATCAGATGCTCTAGGACCCAGGCACAACTGTCAAGGCATCATCCTTAAGGGGTTTCTCCTTAACCTTCTTTATGAACTCTTCCCAGATGGATGGCCCATCTCCAGGCAAAGCTGATGGCTTCCTCCTTTGTCTAAATTATTGCATGTATCTCACTAAAATTTCACTATTTTATTAACTTTTTGCTTAGAAATAACTAAAAACTTACAAAACATTGCAAAAATATAAAAACATTACAAAAAATAGTGTATACTCTTTACCTGGATTCACCTTTACTCATATTCTATCCTGTGTGCTTCATCATTTCCCTCTCTCTCTCTCTCTTCATCTCTAATACTTTGGACATATTGTCAGGAGGGACCAGTCCCTGGAGAAGGACATCCTGCTTGGTAAAAAAGAGGAAGGTCCTCAACAAGATGGATCGACACAGTGGCCGCAACAATAGGCTCAAGTGTAGTAATGATTGTGAGGATGGTGCAGGACGGGGCAGTGTTTCGTTCTGTGGTATGTAGGGTAGCTATGAGTCGGAACTGACTGGACGGCACCTGACAACAATGTGTGTATATACACACACATTGCCATTGAGTCGATTCCGACTCATAGCGACCCTATAGGACAGACTAGAATTGCTCCACAGAGTTTCCAAGAAGTGCCTGGCGGATTCAAACTGCTGAGCTCTTGGTTAGCAGCCGTAGCACCTAACCACTATGCAACCAGGGTTGCCTTCCATATAAACATATATATATATATACAAACACAAGTTTTTTCTGAACCATATGAGGGTAAATTGCATACATTATGGTCCTTCACCCCTAAATACTTAAGTGTATATTTTTTAATAATAGGGATAGTCTCATATATAACCACAGTACAGTTATCAGCTTCACGTCATTAGCTTTTTCTTAAAGTAACTGATAACCCTCAAGGATATACCAGCCGAGGAGTTATACTGAGTTGGCATTGATGGTACTGAAATTTCTCCAGTTTTTATATCCTCCATTGTTGGGAGACTTCCAGCCCCTTTGAAGCCCATAATCCCCAGGAGACGTCTCCTGTGTAGCTAACAAATAAGAGTTCTCCTCTTCACACACACCTCACCTGCCGTGGCTCCTTTCAGCACTGTCTGCTGCTGGGGCCCAGGCTGATCACTCAACCCTTAGATTTTCTCCCAGCCACCTCTGATGCTAGGCCTGCTCTCTGGGACAAGGAGCTGATGGTCAGGGCACAGCTTCCACTTACTCTCAGGCCTCCTTGTTCAATGCCACATCTCACTGCTGTTCAAGGTGCAGGAGCCATCCACCTTGTTCAAGAAGGCCCAGGGAAACACCTCTCTGCTTCTGACTCCTGCCAAAGCAGGCCTTGTCTCCAGTGTCAGTGATCTCAGTGAAACTACTATTTCTGTTTTTTTTTTTCAGCTCCCTCTCCTTTAGACTCAGACAGGAACCTAAGGAGGCAAAAATGGAGGATAAATCTGATTGACCTTTTTCTCAAAACCCTGAGGCACTATTGTTGGAAAGATTATGTGAGTTACTTCTCAGGAAGCTCCTGAATCCTTTTATTTAGGTATTTATATAGGTATTTGCTTACTACTTGTCTCCTTCTCCATGAGGGCAGGAGAGATGGTTCTCCACCATATCTCCAGGGCTACACACAGCGGCAGGCATATAGCTGGTCTTCAATATGTGTTCATTGAATGAAAGAATTAAGTCAGATTGGAATCACAAGGCTTATCTGTATGCTATTTCTGATCTGATAAAATTTTTAGGAATAATAATGTCTGATTTTAAATTGTTCTCTCCTGTTTGTTGTAATTACCTTATGCCATATTTGCACCATCAAATTATTTAGTCAGTATATGTTCTAACACACACAACGTCCTGGTGTTTACCAGTTTTGCAGGGAACAAAGGAAGAGATGTGGTGTCTGGAGAAAGACAATAGCAGCCACAGTCAGACAAATGATAAAAAAAAGCAGATGAGGGCCAAGGAACCGGCTGAACTGCAGATTCACACAGGAAAAACCTAAATCCCCTTGGGACTCTTCAGGCATTTTATGCTGGTCCATTTCCTGCAGTACCAGAAGTCATGCCATTCTACTGGGAGACGCGAGGGAAAGAGGACTCCAGAGGACTAGAAGAAGGGGACGTGCTTAGGCTACATCTTTACATGTTTGTTGACCACTTAGTATATTTCTTTGAAATTTCTGCAATTTTTTTAATTTGATTGTTCAATATCTCTGGAGTTAATTTTCAGGCATATGTGAGGCAAAAATCTAAATTGATTTTTGTCAGTTTGAAAATTCTTGTTTGTTGACATTTTTCGTGGAATGTTTTCTACCACAATAATACCTTCATCGAGCATGAAATGCATTCTTATTTAGGGTCAAGTTTTGCCCTAGTACTATGCTGGTTTACAAATGAAGTCCTAATACATGAATGAATGAGGATTTAAGGATGAATCTTTAAAACATTATGCTGCGTGAAATACATCCATCACAAAAAGATAATACTGTGTGATCCCACTTATATGAAATAGGCAAATATATACAGACCAAAGTTTATTAGTGGGAGAGAAGGGGAAAGGAGGAGTCTTAGCTTAGGGTAAACTGAGTTTCTCTTAATGGTGGTGGAATTATTTGGAAACAGTAGTGACAATTGCCCAACATGATGAGTGTAATCCATGTGACTGAACTGTACATGTAAAAAATGTTGAATTGGCAAATTGTTTTTGTTATGTGCATTTTTGCCGTAATAAAATAATTTTTTTTAATGTAAAACCGTTCTTAGCTTGCTGACCACACAAAAGCAGACTGTGAGCCATAGTTTGCCAACGTCTGAGCTTAAAGACGTAAGAATTCGTGTTATTTCCCTCTGTTTTCTCACCCATTTGCCTTCTCCAATCATACATAATCTAGCCTGCAGAAGGATCTCGGCATAAGTTTGCTAATGACTGAATCTCATCTCTGCTTGAACATCTCCAGTGTAAGTTAGTTCTCTATCTCCGAGGCTAATTATTCCACTTGGGACTTCTTTGATTGTAAAAATAAGCCTTACATTCTTTTGCCCTAAATATCTCCTTCACTGGTAGTATTTCAGTTCTCTGACACAAGGAGGAAACCCTGGTGGCTTAGTGGTTAAGAGCTATGGCTGCCAACCAAAAAGGTCAGCAGTTCAAATTCACCAGTCACTCATTGGAAACCTGACGGGGCAGTTGTATCCTGTCCTATAGGGTTGTTATGAGTTAGAATCGACATGATGGCAACAGGTTTTAATATGAGGAAGGAGCCCTGGTGGCGCAGTGCCTAAGCTCTCACCTGCTAACTGAAAGATCCGAGGTTCCAATCCACAAGCCACCCCCCAGAAGAAAAATGCAACAGTCTGCTCATGTGAGGATTACAGCCTTGGACACTCTCTGGGGCAATTCTACTCTGTCCTACAGGGTCGATAGGAGTCACAATTGACTTGACGACACATAACAACTGTATGAGGAATGCAAAATTTCTAGGAGGCACCCACACTTGCAGATATAGGGTGTTCTAACCTTGTGCCTCGTTGTTTTATTCAGATAACGTTCCTCCTGGGAGTTGGGTGGCTGGAGAGGGCTGGGAAGACAGACGTTACTTTCACCAGAAACTGTCCCTACCCTAGGCCAGGACCTGTTTACAATTCACCACCCCAGCTCTAAGGAGGAGAATGTCCCTTTAAGATACCTCGGTTTTCTCATGGGTAAAATAGGGATGGTGATTCAAGTCCACAAGTCCTTATTCAAAATTAAAATTTTAAAATAAAAGGATTTTGAAGAGAAATAGAGTGAGCATACCACATCCCCATCAGAATCTAAGGCAGCCCTTATAATCACACAAAGTACTGTTTCTGTAGTTAAACAGATGATAAAAATACTGTAAAGAGATCCATGTCAGTTCAGGGCAGGTATTGCTCCCAAATGAGTTTAGGTCAAGTGAGGTTTTTTAACTTTTTGTTGAACTACAATATACATAACCCCCCCCCCCCCCAAAAAAACAAATCCGATGCTATCAAGTCAATTCCGATTCTTAAGGACCCTATTGGACAGAGTAGAACTGCCCCACAGGGTTTCCAAGGAGCATCTGGGAAATTTGAACTGCTGACTTTTTGCTTAGCAGCCGTGCTCTTAACCACTGCCCCACCAGAGCTCCACAAAATGCATAATAGTATACAATTATATACTATTATGTATCTTGTATATCATATATATTATATATGTAATGCATAATACATAATAGTATACGATTTGCCCACAGACTGTAAGGGCACTTTTCTATATGTCTGTTACAGAAAATCAATGTATTTTCACACCCTCATAGCCAGGCACCAGCCAACCAGATCAAGAAACAGAACATAACCAGCCACCCAGCAATCCCCCTCATGACCCCTTCTAATAACAATCCCTTGGCCCCCTAAAGAGTAACCAGAGTTCTCTTCAGGTTTTGACGCCAAACAAGTTATTTTGTTTTAATTCCCAGATTTCTGAGATTTTTTGGATTTTGGAATTGCAGGTAAAGAATTGTGGGCTTGTACCAACTTCATAGGATTGCCAGCTCATAGGGATAATGAAAGGCCATGCACTCTCTACAGTATCAAACACTGAAAAAACATTGGATAATATTAACTTCTTTATATAAAAAAGAAAGAAATTAATATTCTGTAATGTTACTATCACACCCAAGTAAAATTTTGCTGAGAATAATTCAAAAATGATTCCAGCAGTACTCTGACAGGGAACTGCCAAAAATTCAAGCCAGATTTGGAAGAGGATGTGAAACAAAGGATATCATTGCTGATGTCAGATGGATCTTAGCTGAAAGCAGAGACTACCAGAAAAATGTTTACGTGTGTTTTACTGACTATGCAAAGGCGTTCTACTGTGTGGATCATAACAAATCATGGATAGCATTGCAAAGAATGGGTATTCCAGAACATTTAACTGTACTCACGCAGAACCTGTACAAACAACAGAACAAAGGGACACTGCATGGTTTAAAAGCAGGAAAGGCGTGTATAAGGGTTGTATCCTTTCACCATACTTATTCAAGTTATGTTGAGCAAATAATCTGAGAAACCGGACTATATGAAGAAGAACAGCGCATCAAGATTGGAGAAAGACTTACTAACAAGCTGGAATATGCAGATGACACAACCTTGCTTGCTGATAGCAAAGAGGACTTGAACTACTCACTGATGAAGATCAAAGACTAGGGAGCCTTCAGTATGGATTACACCTCAACATAAAGAAAAAAAAGTGCTCACAACTGGACCAATAAGCAACATCATGATAAACAGAGAAAAGAATGAAGTTGTCAAGGATTTCATTTTACTTGGATCCACAATCAACACCCATGGAGGCAGCAGTCAAGAAATCAAACAAGGTATTGTATTGAGCAAAGCTGCTGCAAAAAAACCTCTTTAAAGTGTTAAAAAGTCATTTTGAGGACTAAGGTGTACCTGACCCAAGCCATGGTATTTTAAATCACCTCATGTGCATATGAAAGCTGGACAACAAATAAGGAAGATCAAAGAAGAATTGATGCCTTTGAATTATGGTGTTAACAAATAATATTGAATATACCACGGACTACCAGAAGAATTAACAAATCTGTCTTAGAAGAAATATAGCCAGAATGTTCTTCAGAAGCAAGGATGGTGAGATTTTACCTCACTTACTTTGGACATGTTATCAAGAGGGACTAGTTCTTGGAGAAGGACATCATGCATAGTAAAGTTGAAGGTTATCGAAAAAGAGGACGACGCCCAATGAGATGGATTGACACAGTGGCTGCAATGATGGGTTCAAGCATAGCAACCATCGTGAGGATGGCAAACAACTGGGCAGTGTTTCATTCTGTTGTTCATAGGGCCTCTATGAATTGTAATCAACTTAACAGCACCTAACAACAACCATTTATTTGTAATTGCTGGGCTTACCATCTGCTCCCTAGTGCCTGCTTCTCAAATAGCGCGGCATCAAAGCGGAGCCAACCCAAGCCCTCCTTTTGTGTCAAATGGCCTGTGGACTTCAGAGGAAGAGGAAGAGCACAGATGACAATAGGATTGGGAAAGCCCCTGTTGGCCCAAGGCCCCCGTGCCTGTCAAAAAATGCCGTTTCCAGGAATCACCAATAAATCCCTTCAATTTGTAAAGTCAATGCCTCCCCAGCACTGTGAATTTTTGTGGTGATGCTTGTTCAAAATTCTAGATATTTCTCTGGAAACAAGCCAAAATTTTTAACAGGACTCAAAATTCCATGGAGTTGTTCTGCAATATAAAATATTTCTAAAAACTAAAGTGCTAACAACTGAATAAAATATAAGTAAAAAATATTAGTTAAAGTATGCAAAGGTTAATTAAAAATATTTATTATTAAATACATTTTTAATACCATCCCAGTTTTATTGATTTATTTCTTTATCTGTGATGAAAACTGGGAAATTCTAATTGTACAAAATTACAAAGTGTGCCCTTGTAAAAATAGCTTGGCAAAGGCATCTGATCTCTAACTTCGCAAGGAGAAAGAGAATCAACAGTTCAAGGCTGATTCCTATAAGGCAGAGGTTAGACATTCCTCCATCCTCCAAACTTTTTTAGATTTCTGACACCAGCTGTCCCTCCCACAGCACTGTCTACTTCTCTGCTGTGTTCGATAATTAGTTACAATGGCCACACAGAACTCATAGACCATACTTACAGTTATGGAGTTCATTAAGGAAGTTAACAGGTTACAATTCAGGATCAGGAAATACTCAGGATACAGGTCTTTGATCAGGACAGCCTCTTCTCACCCGTGCTCACAGGCAAGCCTCTCTCTGGCCCTTGGCCCTTGGCCCAGCCTCTGCCTTGCTTGGGCAAGTGTCACAAAGCTCTTTAGCTCCTCCAATAAGTGCCTGGGGACACCTCACTCTGCCACTAAGCCTTGGCCCGAAGGCACTCAGCTGTTTCACTCTGTGGGTAGGGAAGCCCACCACACAGTCTCCTGCCCATCTCCTGGTTCTGCTGCCTCTGCTGTCATTGTTTCTTTCTCTCGCTACTGCTGTGCCAGCATCTCTCACTATCTTCGGTGTTACAACTCCTCTCTCTCTCTCTCTCCCTTTAAGTCTACCGGGATGCAAAACTGACCAATCCCCTCGTTAAGATTCCATACATCTTATTTGCATGGTCTCACCCCCACAAGGGCATCATGCACCTTATTTACATTATTAGCAAGCTATCCAATCCTCTTAGTGGGCCACAAGCACCTCATCTGCATCGTCCCACGCAGTCATTTGGCGGGAGTTACAAGACCGTGACGGGAAAGGCCACATAAAAGCAATTCTTCACACCACAGCCCTGAAAATTCAAGAAACAGAACCCATTCCATTTTTCCCAGAAAAAGAATTTCCATAACAGTTCATTCTACGTCTAATTTTTGCCATTGTGCCTAGTGATTCCTTGGACTGGGAAGAGGAGCCTTGAGAAAAATATTCATACTTGCCTGTACCTCATGGTCAGAACTTAGGCCAGTCACTTAACTTTCTAGGCGTTACTGTTCTCACCTGTTAAATGATGTTATTTGCCATTGAGTCAGCTCAAACTCCAGGCAACCTTATGTGTAACAAAATTGTTACCTGGTCCTTTCCTTTCATCTTGAACGTTGGTGTATTTGAGTTCATTGTTGCAGGTGTTCTGTCAGTCTGTCTCATGGAGGGGTTCCCTCATTTTCGATGGCTTTCTACTTTACCAGCCATGATGTTCTTTTCCAGCAACTGGTCTTCCCTGATGGATGACATGTACAAAGTAATCAAATCAAAGTCTTGCCATCGTCACGTCTAAGGATGGTTTTATTTCTTCTAAGGCTGGTTTGTTCATTCTTCTGCAAGTCCACAGTATATTCAATATCCCTTACTAGCACCACTGTTTGAACATAACAGTTCTTCTGTCTTCGTTATCCAATTTTGGCATGCATCTGAGGCAATTGAAATGATGAGATGAGGCATATGAGAGTATTGTATTAGGCAAATCTCCTGCAAAAGACCTCTTTAAAGTTTTAAAAAGTAAAGATATCATTAAGATGAAACTGACCCAAGCCGTGGTCTTTAAAATTGTCAACCTCTTAAATAGAGATAATAGGAACTATTTCATAGGGGTTTGATGAGAGCCAAAGTGAATTGGAAGTGTAACCCACACACAATTGAGAATTCAGGGATTCCTGAGTACACGTTCTCCTTGTTACCCGAATAATGCCGTTACTGTTACCCAAGACAAATGATGGTATATTTGAAAGATACATTTGCGACTTTTATCCCAAGCTGGAAGAGATGTTTCTTAGCCAAAGATCTTTAAAACACACCCTCTCACACAGTGCAGAAGAGCCCGAGCCACCTAGCAAAGGGCCTTGATCCAGCATCAGAAGCTAGAACGACAGAGCTGAAGCACCCATTTTTGGACTAGCAAGCAAAGGAAGACCCACATTCAGGGGGGTCCTCTTAGCAGGCACACAAACAAAGACAAAGACCCAGTAAAAAAATATCTAGAAGCAAGAAATGGGCCAAGACAGTATACCAAGGTGGTCAGGTAAGCAAATTCTTTCCACCCCCTTGAGGAAGCTCCATTAGAACTGGGTGATGCAAGCTGTTAGGGCACTCGCTTACAGCCAAAAGGTTGGTGGTTCTAGTCCACTCAGAGGCACCTCATAAGAGAGACCTGGTGAATAAAACTGAACAGCAACTGGTTTTTTGTTGTCCTTGTTTTAAGTGAAGATATTAATGCATCTCTGTAGTATAGTGTATTATTTTAAAAGGATACTTCTAGCCATGGCCTTTGTGATTCCCACAACATGATTGTGTGGGACTATGCAAAAAAGGTGCTTGTGGCCCACCAAGGGGATTGGGGAGCTTGAAGGTAATGCAAATAAGATGCATGGAACTCTTGCAGGGGAGGGGCCATGCAAATAAGGTATATGGAACCCTAATGAGAGGACTGGTTGGTTTTCCCATCCTGCTAGTCTGAAAGGGAGGCAATCCCAGAAGCAGAGAGGTGACCTCACTACCATCAAGAAGAAAAAGAGCCAGGAGAAAAGTGTGTCCATTGGCCCCAGGGTCCCTGTGCTAAAAACCTCCTAATCCAGGAGACAGAGAGAGAACTGTAACACTGAAAACAGTAAGAAGCAGCAGCAGAGAAATGGAGGAAGTAAACCAGGAGACAGGTGCAAGACAGCACAGCAGGCTTCCTGGCCCATGCAAGGAGGCAGCTACAGTGGGTGTGGCAACACATGGAGTGAGACGGCTAAACGCCTTTGGACAGGCTTACTGAAGGAGTGGAGTGTCTCCAGGCACTTGTTGGTGGAGCTAAAAAGTTATAACACTTGCCCAAGGAGAGCAGAAGCCAGGACAGGGGGCCGAGGGGCTGAGGGGTGAGAGGTGAAAGAAAGGCCTGCCTGCAGGGACAGGTGAGAAGCTGTCCCGATTTATAAAAAAAAAAAAAAAAACTGTGTTCTCAGTCATTCCTGATTCTGAATTGTAACCTATTACTTCCCTAATAAATCCCATAACTGTGAGTATGATCTGTGAGTTGTGTGTGGACATTACAAGGAATTATCAAACCCAGCAGAGAAGTGGAGAATGCTGTGAGAGGGGTGGCTGTTGTCAGAATAGGTAAAGAAGGTCGGAAGGCGGAGGTATGTCTGACCTCCACCTCAAAGGAATAAGCCTTGGGCTAATGCTTATGATGGTGATTCTCTCTCCTCCCCACTTGTGAAGTTAAACAAGGAGACCTGACAACACCCATCCATTTTTACAATCTCACAAGGCTATTATGAGGATCAAATGGGATGATTTATGTGTAGTGCTTTGTAAACTATAAAACGTGGCACAAACACTAAAAAAAAAACTAGATAACGCTAATTTCTTTAGAATCGTAAAACATACCATCTGCTTCCTAGTGCCTGCTCCCCAGATAGTGGGGCATCAAAGGGAAGCCTCAGCCAACCCAGACTGGCCTAAATGAGTTTTGGTGTGTCAAATGATCTGAGGGTTCAGGAAGAAGAAGAGAGAAGGAGAGGGCACAGATGAGAAGTTTGGCCCGAAAAGACCTCTTTTATAGATCCCTGTTTCCAGAAATCACTTGTTGATCTCTTATGTTTGTTAACTAATGTCAGAATCTCACGAAGACTGCGGATAGAGTAGAATATTTCAATATCTCTTTGGTAACAGATATTTTAAAGCTAGACTCCAAAACTTGTTTCAAAGCTTTGTTCCATTTAAAAATTAAAAACAAACCACTTCTCAAAATTAAAATGCTTTAGAGACAGGCCAAGATGGCAGAGTAGTCTTACACTTCCTGTGGTCCCTCTTACAACAAAGACCTGAAAAAAAAACAAGTGAATCTATTATATATGACAATCTAGGATCCCTGAACATCAAAGGCAAAGTTGAGGAATCAGACTGAGCGGCAGGGGGAGGGACAGATAGTTCTGCAGCACAGACGAGTAGCCAAACTTGAATCAGTGGGAACTGGCACCCTGCACACGGAATCAGCTGGCATGCACAGTGAGGTAAGCAGTTGCACTTTGAATGCACTTTCCGCAGCAGGAGAGACCAAGCAGCAGAGAATCTGCTCACCCCTCCAGAACCAGTGAGAAGCTGCGCTCAGTGGGCAAAAGATAAGTACATGTGTCTAACCTACTGTGGGAAGCAAAAAAACAACCCCTTACGGAAGAACTTCTCTCCCATTTGCCTGCACCTTCCCTGCTCTGCACCTGGCTGGGCTGGCTTCAGTGACTGCCACATTCCCTGGGCTGGAAGTAGGATCCATCGTGTGCCCTGAGCCATTCTCTCAGCTTTGGAGAGTGAACAAATTAACAAACAGGAAAAAATAATTTGCCAGCTCCTCTAAGCCAGGAACTCAGGGAAGGCACAGCCCCTTTGCCTAGGCACAGGCATAAATGATCCAAGGACTCTGAATGTCTTACACCCCTGCATAGAACTGTGCGGGCCCATTTCAATAGCATAGGCCCTCATTAGCACAGTACAACAGGCTATATACCTGAAGCTTATTTTCAAATGTATCAGCTAAAAGGGGGAGTGGCATATTCGTGATATTTGACACCACTCTGCCCATTATGCAGGGTCCTCACCTACCTAGATCAGGGGCCTGAGGACTGGTGGCTCCACCCACACCACCTAGCCACCTGCAACAGGGGTCTAAGAATAAGTGGTGCCTCACATCCTTGGAGAGATGACGTAGTGGCATAGTAGTTAAGTGCTACAGCTGCTAACCAAATGGTCGGCAGTTCAAATCCGCCAGGCACTCCTTAGAAACTCTATGGGGGCAGTTCTACTCTGTCCTGTAGGGTCACTTCGAGTCAGAATTGACTAGACGGCACTGGGTTTGGTTTTTGGTCCCATCCTTACAGCCAACATCATTGGCTGCCCATAGCCTGGCTACAAAACCCACCCACCTATAAGTTCTAGGGAACAGGGATGCGATTTCCTCCCAGACACTCAGGGGCAGCCATCAGCCCCCTGCATTGCTCCACACATGACCCCCTACTGTAGCCAGGTACCTGTACCTACTCCAATCACCTCTGCCCATCTGACTGTACTTGAGAACCTGCACCACACACTTGGTAACTGATTATCTGGACGTCCGAGCTGAATCCATACAAGAGAAGTAAGCAGACTCCTGGGCTCACATACGTAGTAACAGCTCTAACCACCTGGTGACAGAATTTGAGAGCTTCAAAGACACCAATAATCAAACTAGCTCACATGAGCAGCCTATTTGGGCATATCAAAATAAAACAAGATAAGACACAGTATGCAAACAAAAATTAAAAGATATAATAACTTGCTGATGGCTCAGAGACAACAGTCAATATCAAATAACATAAAAAGGCAGAACATGATGGCCTCAGCAAGTTCCCAAAACAAAGAGTGAAGAAACCTTCTGGAGGAAGATAACTTTTTGGAAATACCAGGGATAGAATTCAAAAGATAAATGTACAGAGGCCTTCAAGAGATAAGGAAGCAGATCAGGCAAAATGTACAACAAGCCAAGGAACACACAGATAAAGCAATAGAGGAAGTTAAGAAGGTTATACAAGACCATAATGACAAATTTAGCAGGCTGCGAGAATCCGTAGAGAGACAGCCAACAGAAATCCAAGAGATTAATGACAAAGTTTCAGAGTTAGACAACTCAACAGAGTCATAGGAGTAGAAATGAGGCAATAGAAGTCAGAATTAGTGAGATTGAAGATAATGCACTTAACACTAACCTATATGAGGAAAAATCAGATAAAAGAATTTACAAAAAAAAAAAAGAAACCGTAAGAATTATGTGGCACTCCATCAAGAGGAATAACTTACGAGTGATTGGAGTACCAGAACAGGGAGGGATAACAGAAAATACAGACACAAGGTAGATCCCAAAAGAAAGTCACCAAGATATGTTACAATCAAACTTGTGAAAGCCAAAAACAAAGAGAGAATTTTAAGAGCAGCTAGGGATAACCGAAAAGTCATCTACAAAGGAGAGTCAATAAAACTAAACTTGGACTACTCAGCAGAAGCAAGAAGGCAATGGGATGACATGTATAAAGCCTTGAAGGAAAAAAATTGCCAACCAAGAATTATATATCCAACAAAACTCCCTCTCAAATATGATGGTGAAATTAGGGCTTTTCCAGATAAGCAGAAGTTTAGGGAATTTGTAAAAACCAAACCAATATTCCAAGAAATACTAAAGGGAGTCTTCTGGTTAGAAAATCAATAACATCAGATAGCAGCCCAAGACTAGAACACAGGACAGAACAACCAGATATCAACCCAGAAAACGAAGTCAGGAAGATAAATCAAAGCTAAAACACTGAAAATACAGAAACAGAGACATCAATATGCAAAAGATGACAACATTAAAACATAAAAAAAAAAAGAGGGACTAAATAATGTAGTTATAGATCTTTCATATGGAGAAGAAGTCAAGGCAAAATAAAAAAATAAAATATTGGTTTAAACTTAGAAAAATAGGGGTAAATATTAAGGTAACCACAAAGAAAACTGACAATCTTACACAGCAAAAAATAAAAAACAAGAAAAACATAAAGACTCAGCAAGCACAAAATCATCAACAATGAAAAAGATGAAAAGTAAATACATAAAGAAAAATGACTCAGCACAGAAAATTAAGTGGAACAAAGAAACTGTCAACAACACACACACACAAAAAAAATACATCAAAATGACAACACTAAAATCATAGCTACAAATAATTACACTGAAAGTAAATGGACTAAATGCACCAATAAAGAGACAGAGAATGGCAGAATGGATTAAAAAAAGAAAACAATCCATCTATATGCTGCCTACCAGAGACACACCTTAGACTTAAAGACACAAAAAAAACTAGAACTCAAAGGATGGAAAAAATATATCAAGCAAACAACAATCAAAAAAGAGCAGGAGTGGCAATATTAATTTCTGACAAAAGAGATAAAGAAGGACACTATGTACTGATTAAAGGGCCAATATACCAGGAGGACATAACCATAATAAATATTTACCCACCCAATGACAGGGCTCCAAAATACCTAAAACAAACTCTAACAGCATTGAAAAGAAAAATAGACAGCTCCACAGTAATAGTAAGAGACTTCAACACACCGCTTTTGGTGAAGGACAGCACATCCAGAAAGAAGTTCAATAAAGACAGAAAATCTAATGCCATAATCGACCAACTTGATCTCATAGACATACACAGAACACTCGACCCAACAGCAGCCATGTATGCTTTGTTTTCCAATGTACATGGAACATTTTCCAGAATAGATCACATTTTAGGCCACAAAGCAAGCCTTAACAGAATCCAAAACATCAAAATATTAAAAACATCTTTTTTGACCATAAAGCCATAAAAGTAGAAATCAATAACAGAAAAAGCAAAGAAAAGAAAATCAAATACATGGAAATTGAACAACACCTTGCTCAAAAACTACTGGGTTATAGAAGAAATTAAGGATGGAATAAAGAAACAGAATCAAATGAGAATGAAAACACCTTCTACCAGAACCTCTGGGACACAGCAAAAGCAGTTCTCAGAGGTCAATTTATAGCAATAAATGCACACATCAAAAAAGAAGAAAGGCCAGAGTCAAAACATTAACCTACAACTTGGACAAATAGAAAGAGAGCAGCAAAAGAAGCTCTCAGGCACCAGAAGAAAGCAAATAGAAAAATTAGATCAGAGTTAAATGAAACAGAGTATAGAAAAACAATTGAAAGAGTTAGCAAGACCAAAAGCTGGTTCTCTGAAAAGAGTAACAAATCAATAAGACATTGGAAAGCAGGAGAGGAAGCAAATAACCCAAATAAGAAATGAGAGGAGTGATATCACAACTGACAGAACTAACATTAAAAGAATCATAACAGAATACTATGAAAAATTGCACTCCAACAAATTTGAAAACCCAAAGGAAATGGACAAATTTCTAGAAATACACTACCTAACTAAAGTAATAGAAACAGAGGCAGAACAACTAAATAAACCTATAACAAAAGAAAAGATTGAAAAGGTAATTTAAAAACTTCCAACAACAAAAAAAAAAAACCTGGGCCCTGATGGCTTCACTGGAGAATTTGACGAAACTTTCAGAGAAGAGTTAACACCACTGCTACTAAAGGTATTTCAGAGCATAGAAAAGGAAGGAATACTCCCAAATTCATTCTATGAAGCCAGCATGACCCTGATACCAAAACCAAGTGAAGACACCACAAAAAAGAGAAAACTACGAACCAATATCCCTCATGAACATAGACACAAAAATCCTCAACAAAACTCTAGCCAATAGAATTCAACAACATATCAAAAATTAATTCGCCACGACCAAGTGGGATTCAGACCAGGTATGCAGAAATGGTTCTGTTGCAGGGCAAGGCTTCCCAGCTCTGGACTAAGCTGGGGCACTACTGCAAGAAACCAAAAGAGACCTACTTAAGTGGAACAACATACCTTGCTCGTGGATAGGAAGACTCAACATTGTAAAAATGTCTATTCTACCAAAAGCAATCTACAGACACAATGCAATCCTGATCCAAATTCCATTGACATTTTTTAATGAGATGGAAAAACAAATCACCAACTTCATTTGGAAACAGAAGAGGCCCAGGATAAGAAAAGCATTACTGAAGAAGAACAAAGTAGGAGGCCTCACACTACCTAATTTTAGAGCCTATTATACAGCCAAGGTAGTCAAAACAGCCTGCTACTGCTACAACAGATACATAGACCAACGGAACAGAATTGAGAATCCTGACATAAATTCATCCACCTATGCGCAACTGATATTTGACAAAGGCCCAAAGTCAGTTAAATGGGGGAAAAGACAGTCTCTTTAACAAACGGTGCTGGCATAACTGGATATCCATATGCAAAACAATGAAACAAGACCCATACCTCACAACATGCACAAAAACTAACTCAAAATGGATCAAAGACCTAAATATAAAATCTAAAATGATAAACATCATGGAAGAAAAAATAGGGACAACACTAGGAGCCCTAATACGTGGTATAAACAGAATACAAAACATGGCTACCAATGCACAAACACCAGAACAGAAACTAGATAACTGGGCGCTCCTAAAAATCAAACACTTATGCTCATACAAAGGCCTTACCAAAAGAGCAAAAGGACAGCCTACAGACTGTGTCATGGACTGAGTTATGTCCCCCCAAAATGTGTGTATTAATTTGGTTAGGCTATGATTCCCAATATTCTGTGTTTGTCCTCCATTTTGTGATTGTAATTTTATGTTAAAGAGGGTTAGGGTGAGACTGTAACACCCTTACCAGGTCGCATCCCTGATCCTGTGTAAAGGGAGTTTCCCTGGGTTGTGGCCTGCACCACCTTTTGTCTCTCAAGAGATAAAAGGAAAGGGAAGCTAGCAGACAGTTGGGGACCTCATACCACCAAGAAAGTGCATCCTTTGGACCTGAGATTCCTGTGCTGAGATGCTCCCAGACCAAAGGAAGACAGATGACAAGGACCTTCCTCCAGAGCCAACAGAGAGAGAGAAAGCCTTCCCCTGGACCTGGCTCCGTGAATTCGGACTTTAGCCTATTGGAAACCCTGGTAGCACAGTGGTTAAGAGATACGGCTGCTAACCAAAAGGTCAGTGGTTTGAATCCACCAGGCACTCCTCGGAAACCACATGGGGCAGTTCTACTCTGTCCTATAGGGTCACTATGAGTTGGAATCGGCTCAACGGCAACTGGTTTTTTTTTTTTTTAGCCTATTGAACTGTGAGAGAATAAACTTCTCTTTGTTAAAATCATCCACTTGTGATATTTCTCTTAGAGCAGCACTAGATAACTAAGAGAGACTGGAAAAAAGAAATTTGGCTATGACAAATGCAATCAGGGTCTAACCTCTAAAATCTACAAAATACTGCAAAACCACAACAACAAAAAGACAAATAACCCAAATTAAAAATGGGCAAAGGATATGAACGGGTACTTCACCAAAGAAGTCATTCAGACAGCTAACAGATACATGAGGAAATGTGCATGATCATTAGCCATTAAGAAATGCAAATCAAAACTACAACGAGATACCATCTCACCCCAACAAGGCTAGCGTTAATCAAAAAAACACAAAACAATAAATGTTGGGAAGGTTGTGGAGAGTCTGGAACACTTATACATTGTTGGTGGGAATGAAAAATGGTACAGTCACTTTGGAAATCAATTTGGCGCTTCTTAAAAAGCCAGAAATAGGCAGGGCCAAGATGGCTGACTAGGTAGAAGCTACCTAGGATCCCTCTTGCAACAAAGACTCAGAAAAACAAGTGAATCGATCACATACACGGCAATCTACAAACCCTGACCATCAAACACAGATCTAAAGAGTTGACCTGAGTGACAGAGACTCAGCCAGCTCAAGCAGGCTGCACACTGACGCGGCTAACGAGAGAACAAGCAACCACAGGGAAGCAGCGACTGTTTTTGGAGCCTGGAGCCAGCGTCCCAGTCAGAAAACCTTGGCACCGGGCTTTGGACTGGGCGCAGGGGAGCTGAGCATGGCATCCAGAGACAGCACAAACACGGGACACAGCCCTAGCCCCCTGAAGTGACCTCAGGGGAAACCCAGCCAGTGCACGCAGGCAGTGCAGTGCAGCGACGCGGCTGACAGGAGGAGAAGTCACCGGGAGGCAGCGAATGGTTTTGGAGCCTGGAGTGCAGCTTCCCAGCCGGGGAGCCTTGGCACTGGGCTTTGGACTGGGAGTGGAGGAACTGACCACGGCTTCTGAGACAGCACAAGCACAGGACGCAGGCGTGACCCTCGAGGGCAATCTTGACCCAGCCAATGCACACAGGCTACACACCCCTCAGCAATCTCAGATAAAACAGTCATCACCAAGCAAGATAAGTAATTTTGTCTGTATTCCTGGGTGCTACTCTCTCCTATCTATCTGATCCCTCCCCTCCCCTTCCCAGGCAGCTTCATTAGCATTAGAATTTCCTGGGCCAGACAGTGAAGTGCTCTGCAGGTGTTTTTTTTTGTTTGGTTTGGTTTGGTTTTTGGGGTTTTTTTTTTTTGTCTTTTTCTAACCCATTCTCCTGGCCTGAGAGAAGCAGCTACAAAAAACCCAGGGACCAAAAATCCTACCCTGACTTCCCGAAATTGGACTAAAAATACAGAACTAGCTCCAGCCAAGCATATGAGATCCACAGTCTTGGGCTTTCATCCCCACAAGGAACAAGGTGGCTATTATAATGCAAAAGCAATTCTGATAGGGATCTGACTGTAATTGTTTTAGTGGATTACTGGAAAGACAAGTTTCCCAGGTCTGATACTCTGTGTATTAAACAGAGCCCTCACTGACCTACAACGGGGAACTGAGGGCTGAAGCTCCCCCCAGACCACCTAGCCTCCTGCCATAGGGGTCTGAGGATGGTGACACCTACCAATCTGTAGAGGTACATGCATTGGGTGCCTAAGGTACAGCTGCAGAGCCCACCCACCAAAGTACTTTAGGAATAGAGACACATCTACCTCACTGGCACTTGGGGGAAGTCTGTCAGCATCCTGCACCCCCTGGAGTGTGACCCCCTGCTGCTACTAGAATCTGGTGTACACAACTATCACCACTACTCCTCTAAGTGAATAGGTGACAGTTTACGCCACATACTTGGTGACCCAACATCAGATTCTACTCAAGAATAGTGAATGGACTCTTAGGCTTATATATCTGGTAACAGCCCAAACCACCTGGTAATAGGACATAAGTAATTCAAAGGCTACAACAATCAAGACAGTGCAATCTAGTAGTCCATCTACGTATATTGAAAGAAAACAAAACAAGACTCAGTGAGCAAATATAAGATTAATCATTACAATATCTTATAGATGGCTTGGAGACAGCAGTCGATATCAAACCACATAAAGAAGCAGACCATGATTGCTTCTACAACTCCCCAAATTAAAGAATCAAAATCTTTCCCAAATGAAGACACAATCCTGGAATTGCCAGATGCAGAATATAAAAAATTTACAGAATGCTTCAAGACATCAGGGATGACCTCATAAATGAAATAAGGCAATCTACAGAAAAAGCCAAGGAACACACAGATAAAGCAGTTGAAGAAGTCAAAAAGATTATTCAAGAACATAGTGGAAAAATTAATAAGCTGCAAGAATCCATAGAGAGACAGCATTCAGAAATCCAAAAGATTAACAGTAAAATTACAGAATTAGACAACTCAGTAGGAAGTCAGAGGAGCAGAACCGAGGAACTGGAATGCAGAGTGGGGGAGGGGGAGGATAAGGCAATTGACACCAATATAGTTGAAGAAAAATCAGATAAAAGAATTTTTAAAAAATGAAGAAACCCTAAGAATCATGTGGGACTCTATCAAGAAGAATAACTTGCATGTGATTGGAGTTCCAGAACAGGGAGGGATAACAGAAAATACAGAGAGAATAGTTGAAGATCTGTTGGCAGAAAACTTCCCTGACATCATGAAAGATGAAAGGGTATCTATCCAAGATGCTCATCGAACCCCGTATAAGATTGATTCAAAAAGAAATTCACCAGGACATATTATCATCAAACTTGCCAAAACCAAAGATAAAGAGAAAATTTTAAAAGCAGCCAGGGATAAAAGAAAGGTCTCCTACAAAGGAGAATCAATAAGAATAAGTTCAGACTACTCAGCAGAAACCATGCAGGCGAGAAGGCAATGGGATGACATATATAGAGCACTGAAGGAGAAAAACTGCCAGCCAAGGATCGTTTATCCAGCAAAAGTCTCTCTCAAATATGAAGGTGAAATTAAAACATTTACAGATAAACACAAGCTTAGAGAATTTGCAAAAACCAAACTAAAGCTATAAGAAATACTAAAGGAAATTGTTTGGTCAGAAAATCAATAATATCGATACCAACACAACACAAGGTCACAGAACAGAACATCCTGATAACAACTCAAACAGGGAAATTACAAAAACAAATTAAGATTAATTTTAAAAAGAAAAAAAATGCTCAAAACAAGGAATCATTGAAGTCATTATGTAAAAGATCACAATAATCAAAAAGAGGGACTGAATACAGGAGGCATAGAATTGCCATATGGAGAGGAAAACAAGGCGATATAGAACGATACAAGTTAGGTTTTTATTTAGAAAAATAGGGGTGAATATTAAGGTAACCACAAAGAGGTCTAACAATTCCATAACTCAAAATAAAAACCAAGAAAAACATAACGACTCAGCAAACATAAATTCGACTACTATGAAAATGAAGATCTCACAATTTACAAAGAAAAACGTCTCAGCACAAAAAGTAAGTGGAAAAATGAAATTGTCAACAACACACACAAAAAGGCATTAAAATGACAGCACTAAACACATACTTTACTCTGTCTTATAGGGTTGTGTGCATCAGAATTGACTCCATAGCAGTGGGTTTTTTAATATGTATTACAAAGTCACTATTTGTTGGAATTAACTTAATGGCAACAGATTTGATTTTTGGGGTTCATATGTGTTATAGGAGCCCTGGTGGTATAGTGGTTAAGAGCTCAGCTGCTAACAAAAGGTCTGCAGTTCAAATCCACCAGCCACTCCTTGGAAACCCTATGTGGCTATTTTACTCTGTCCTATTTTATAGGGTCACTATGAGTCAGAATCGACTCAAGGGCAATGGGTTTGGTTTTCATTATATATGTTATATACACACCGGATTTTGAAGACTTAGCCAGAAAAAAACAACTTTTAATATCAATTATGTGTCAAAATGATAATATTTTGGCTCTATTGCCTGTGTGTATATTGTGTGTGTGTGTTTATAAGTCAATTTCACCTGTTTCTTTTATTCTTTTTAATTAGGTTAATAGGAAATTTTAAATTACATATATGACTCACATTATGTTTCTATTGGACAGTGCTGGTGTAATCAATATAAAAATATAAAGAAAATAACCCCAAAGTTTAACTGCCCAGTGTTGTCTCGAACTTAGTTGACTTATTCCAGCATGCCCTTCCTGACTATATAAATGTGTTCCTCAAAGGCTCTTTGAATCAGCTTTACTATGTACTTAGTTCCCTCATTCATGAGCTATATGAACTTTTCACCCATGCTCACTTTATAGTTGTATACATCACGTTTTTAACGTTTTAAAAATTGTTTTTGACAAAGCCCACCAACATATAAGACTACATAATCAAATACCTCCTTTATTATCCTAATTAGAATACAATATAGACTTCAAATAAAATTTCTTTAAAAAATTCACAAAACCACTATTCTAAGAAAATTATTTGTTCTTATCCTCTACCAATTTTGCCTATGACTTTTTTTTCACATAGATGTCATCCTAAAATGGATGCGATTTTGCACTCTGCTTTTTGTTATTTCATACGGTACACACCAAAAATCATAAACATTTTTTGTGTTTCTTCCTGTTCTTCATAATTATTATTTTTAATAGCTGCATAATATTCCATTGGCTGATGTGCTATAATTTATTTAACAATTTCCTTATAGTTTAGAATTTGGTTACTTTCCAATTTTTTGCTCTTTCATATCGTGCTACAGTGAACATCTTTCACCTATATATTTGTATATGACCTTTTGCTTCTGCTAATTTTTTCCTTGGGACATATTCCCATGAGAGGGATTACGGAGCTTCAGGTTGTGGACAATTTTATGAGCAGTGAAATATACTGCTGTAATGATCTCCAAAAAAAGGCTGTAACCGTTTAGACCATCACCAGCAGTTCATTAATGTACCAGTGCTCCAAAAGGTCCCTGCATCAGCCATAGGGTTGGGAGTTTTTCAGTTTGTGTGTGTTTGTTTTTGCTATAAATTAATGGAAACCCTGGCGTAGTGGTGAAGACTGAGGGCTGCTAACCAAAAGGTTTGCAGTTCAAATCCACCAGGCACTCCTTGGACACTCAATGGGGCAGTTCTACTCTGTCCTATATGGTCACTATGAATAGGAATCGACTTGACGGCCATGAGTTTGGTTTTCTGGTTTTATAAATTAATAGATGTAAAATGGGTCATCGGTTTAAATATTAGTTGTAATTTCCTGTATTCCTCCTTTTTTGCCAAAAGGAAAGTAGATACTCTGGGCCACCTGACACAAGAATGATTCCTAAAGCAGAAATACATCACCCTGCTCAACTGTGGGAGACCAAAAAAAAAAAAAAAACCCACTGACATAAAGTTGATTTCAACTCATAATGACCCCATGTGTTACAGAGTAGAACTGCTCTATATCTTAATGGAAGCCGAGCACCAGGCTTTTCTTCCACAGTCCAGCTAGGTGGGTTTGAACTGCCAACCTTTAGTTAGCAAAAAAAAAAAAAAAAAAAAAAAACCCAGTGCTGTCGAGTCGATTCCGACTCATAGCGACTCTATAGGACAGAGTAGAACCGCACCATAGTTTCCAAGGAGCGCCTGGCGGATTCGAACTGCCGACCTTTTGGTTAGCAGCCGTAGCACTTAACCACTACGCCAGCAAAACTCTTGTACTACCCAGGGACCTTTGTGGGAGACCAGTCCGGTGGAAATACACCCAGCAGGAGATTTTGACAGGCAAGAAAGCCTTAGTTTCCAAGATATGTATGAGCCTCACAGCAGGATCTACTCCAAAACAGGGTTCAGAGCAAGAAAAAAAGGGGGTGAAAGACTCTATGGGTAACATCAGATTGAATTATGAATAAAACTCTCAAGGATGAGTGGAAACATGGAGTACCGCCTTAGATTATTTTTCCCGTAGAACTTAAAAGCGTACTCAATATGCATCATTCTTAAGTACAGTATCGGCAATAACATTGTTACAATTGTGTAGACATAAATGCCCAATTGTCCGTGATGTTAAGGCCCCTGGAGGGATGGTATTTAGAAAATCGCAAAGCATATAGGCACAAAATAATTAGGGAAAAAAAATTCCCTCTTTACACTGCCTCCCAAAGGATCTCAAGGCGG